>NW_020954576.1:51758746-51922197 GCF_900497805.2 Vombatus ursinus
AAAAAAATTGAAATAAGATGAAGAAAACACCCCTAGAAATCTTAGAGAAAAGAAGTTGCTCATCTGGTCTTGAGAACACTTATATTTCTTAAGGATAGGAGAATGGACAAACTAACCTTACCTTTCCCCTCACCAAAATGGGAGATGGTGAACCACAGATCACATCTACCAAGCCCTTATCTCCCAACCCCTATTTTTATCTTTGATCATATCCACCAATGGATTTGGCAGGGAGATTTAAAGGGGCATAAGATTGAAGATGGCGATATGGATAACAGAGGCCATGGCTAAAGTTGAACTCTACATAGCGTAGTATGATAGTATAAATCACCCTTCTCTTCCCTTACCCAACTTGGGAGAGAGAGGGTGCTTGTCCAAAGATATCACCACCCTTACCCAAAGCACAAGTGAAATGGTCTCTTCAAGATCTAAGACTGTACAAAAGCTGTAAAGTTCCCTTACCTCCTGCTGCCAATTTTCTCCTCTTATTATCAACTCTTCTCTTGTTCTCCTTTTATATCTTCTCTAATAGAGAGGTCACTGCTGCTTTACTTCACCTTCCCAAAAGCAGACCAGGACAGGTCCTTGACCTCAGAATTAGATACTTCTGCACAGAGTAGGTCATTCTAAGGGCCATACCTATTACCTATGGGGGAGCTTCCATCCCTCCAGGATATGAGAATCCCTAATTCCTTTGCTTCTGTCCTCAAATTATTAAGCTCCAGAAAACAGGTACTTGTCCATCCTTCCCCAGGATGGGAATATTTACAGATGTCTTTGCAATAATCAACCCTTAAACTCTGGAGAAATGAAGCTGTATGATTAATCCAAAACTAATTTTGTTTTGAGGTTTGGAATGTGTTTCTGTTTATGAATGTTTATATAAGCGTAGCCTGGTATTCTGGAAATTCACTCCATTTCTAATCGAAAGATGAAGCCCCATAATGAAAACTCAAAGAGGAGATGGAATGCTGTAGGTCTTTCCTATTGACCTCCTTGCTGATTCTCAGCTTTTTACTCCACACTCGGGACAGATGGTATCATAAGTCATATAGACATATATATGTATGTGTGTATGTATACACACACATACATTTGTGTGTGTATACATACACACACATATATCTTAATGAGCTATTTCCTTCCTTTCCAAGCTTGCTGCCTGTATGGATCATACCTTCCCCAGGAATGGAGAAAAGGATGAAGGACTTAGGTTTCAAAGGCCTTTTCAATAGCTGGGCTCAAGTATAGGGAGGGAACCTCAAACTCTCTTTCCTCCCATAGGGCTATAGTTGGAGCGAAGTCATTTGGGAAAGTGAAAGCAACAAAGGAGTAGAATGTTCAAGGAGGAGGAAGGAGAATTGCCTGGGCTAAATGGTAAGATGGATAACCAGGAGCTAGATAATGCAAGTGCATCAAAAACCCTCTAGGAGAGTTACCTCTGGGCTTCAGTCCAGTTTCTAATACTCCCCCCTCCTCCCACCCCCCACATTGACTCAGGCTCTGCCTTCTTCAAGTGGTTTCAAGAGCCCACCAAATTACCCACACTTCCCTGGGGCCTCTTCCATTCCAATTACCTAGCCAGGGTTGAGGGAATATAGGGGAAGAGGCTAACATTTGAGTTGAATAGAGAAAACATTGGGAGCTCAGCTTGGAAAGAAGAGAAACAGATAAATATACATTTTTGACATGTTTTCATTGGCCACTCTTAAGCCAAAACCCTTTGGTTTTTCCATTTAAAAAAAAAATCCAACCAATCAGATTATTTTCAGATTTAGATCCCCTAGGATCTCTGGATTTTTTCCTCTCCTTTAGCCCAGATGATTGCCAGCTGGATTTGTTTATAGACACCTATATCTTTAAGAAATCTTCCTAGAGAGCTTTCCTCATGAACAACTTCAAAGGAAGTTAACTTTTAGATGGAGAAGTTTGGAATTCATCAGATGTCTCCAATATGCGACCCACCTCAAGCACCTACCTTGAATTGTAAATGAGTAACCTGTATATTTGGAGTCAGGGCCTACTTCATAAGTAGAACTCTGTCCTTACATAGGAGAGGTTGGGTGAATGTCATCCCACAGACCCATCCATAAGAGTGTTGATGGCGCATAGCTGATGAGCATGTAGCTCGTTAACATGAACAGGATTAATGAACAGTGACCACCAAAAAGGAGCATGGTGCATTCTGGGAAATAATCTATGGGAAATAGACCAGAGGCTCCACAGCTGCTTCTCCCCTCCAAAAAGAATATGATGAGTCCTGCTTTTAATTTCTTCTGGAGGGGTGGGGGATTGGGCAGGGTCTAAGCCTACTCCTTCAGCTTCTATTCTCTTTGGTTAGAAGGGTGGAGACTGAGGGACAGGTCCCAGGAAGAGAGATTGGAACACTTAGGGGCCTAGGGATGGGATGGGGAATGAGGTTACTGTTTAGAAATCTACCACCCAAAGGAACATATGTTCTCCCCTGGTGGTGATTTCTAGGTATTAATCTCTCTTCCTAATCACCCCTCCCACAAGGATTAATCCGGGGCACCTGGCTCCCACCAACAGGGTGGTCAACAAAAGTTTGATGTTCAAGGCACTGAAAGTGGACTAAATGTTCTGGCCGAGCCAGAAGAAACAAACAAAAGACACTTTAACAGAAAAACCCATCTGAGGATATCCCTGGCAGTTCCTACCCTTCAAGAAAAGGTCTTCCTAACCAATCTTTCCCAGGTTATGGCAACTCAGCCTGTGAGTCAGAACACTTTTCAGGTTCCACTGCCTGAATAAATAAATATTCAAAGTGCTTGGAGACTGGAAGTGTGATGGAGAATGCCCATTTCTGGGTGAGAAGCAGAGGCCACTCTTGCCCATCTGGGCTTCTGCCTTCTCCCTCTCTTCTTTACTGGAGCTTACATTTGAGAGGGCACTTTTTTTTTTTTTGAGATAGTTTCACTGTTGTTTGTTTTTTGTTTCCTGAAATTTATGAAAAAAGCCTACTGGCTCTTAGTTGCCCTCCACACTACCTTGGTCTGTCCCTCTGCACCCCTTTCCTACCCAGAGACAAAGACAAAGTACGGCATAACTAGGGAGAGATGAGGCTGATGGTGATGGTGGTGAGGTGGGTGGTAGCGGGAAGATAGAGAGGTCGGGGCTCCCTCTGGTGCCAATTCTAGGTACTGCACCAAAGCACATTTATCCCCTTTGCTGGTGAATTGAGACCGGAGTCTCTGGTGTTTCCTCTATTGTCCCTTGAATTATTGATTGCTCTGCCAGGCCAGGGATTTGCTGGTGGGAACAGGCCTAAGCATCACTTTAAACCCATGTACCCTATTACTCCTAGACGATTGCTTTTTCCATCATACTGTGCTGTCTTTCTAAAGGAGGGAACAGGGCTGGACGAGGAGATAATGGGGAAATCTAGTTCCCCATAGAGGGGATGGGACATAGAAGCAGCAGCTGTGGCCAGCTGCAGGAATATTTAGTTTTTGTTGAACTTGACTGTATTTGGACTTGCAACTAGGGTCACCCTTGAACTAGGATTTGAGTTTCTTTGTCCAGACTCCATATAGGGATAGGGCAAATTCAGGGTGTGAGGGCAAATGGCAGAGGGCCCAACCAGGGGCTCCTGACCTGAGTCACATTATTGGTGGTATGCCTGTCCTTCCCTACTAAGGACTCTCATAGCCCACAGCCTGGCCACTCCTGTTCAGCATCCCCCTTCCTCCAAAGCAAGATCCCCACTTCAAGGGAGACAAGGGAGACAAGAGGGGGAGCAGAAAGACAGAGACAGAGACATACACCAAGAACAAAACGTAACTCTCTGTCGCTCCCCCAGCCCCTACTCTCCCTGCCTCCATGCTGGGGGGTGGGGGGAGATGAAGGAGTAGGGAGTGGGACAGACCAGAAGAGACAAATCTCCCCATGGAGAGAAAGCAGAATAGTCCCAAGTGTTGAGAGTATGAAGCACCATCCTTGGGATAGGGGGTGTTTCAGACACGTATTCTTCCCCCTCAACAGCAGTAGGAGGAGAGCTGGGGCAGGGGTTGAGGGTGAGGCGAAGATAGGTTGAAGACAGAAGCAAACAGCAATGCCCCTGAATATCAGGGAACAGTCAAGAGAGCCTTCTCCTCTGCCCCGCAGAGACACCCACCCCAGGCTCCCTACACATGAGTCTGCATCCTCTGCTGGAACCTCTGGCCATAGTCTGAGTGCTGGGATGTATAGGAGAAGCGAGTAGCTGTGGCATACTTGCCTATGGGGTCATAAGCCTCATAGGGGGTCCGCTCCAAACCTGGGGGAGGGGGCTGAGGGTAGCCAAGCCGGTAAGTAGGGTAGTTGGATGCCCCAGGGAAGGGATGGGGGCCGAATTTCTCATAGTTCTCATAGGAGAGCTGATTGGCTTGCTCACCACCACCTGGGGGTGGAGCGCCAGGGGTGGGGGGTTCAGGGCCATAGTCAGGGGCAGGGCCCCTGGTGTAGGTGCTGAGTTGGGCATAGCCGCTGGCATGAGAGAGACGGGAGGAGGGGCGGGCATCAAAGCGGGCAGGGCCTGGAGCACGGTAGTCAGCGTAGAGGACAGCTCGGGAAGAGGGGCGGTCTTCATGTGCGCGGACATTGTAGTAGCCATTGGTGGGGTCCTAGAACATGGGAAGGGAGAAAAGAAACAGAAACAGTTAGAGAGAAACTTTCCCCTAAGTCTTGGGATCCAATCCCTATGGCCTGGCTAGGCCTCTCCCGACACTTCTGCCATATCTCGGTCATGTTCCTAGTGCCTACTCTTCTCTGACTCTGACCTATTCCATATCTCCCCTCAGAGCTCCAACTAGGGCAATATGGTTAGGGCTTTGTCCCAGGGTGCCAAAATGTAGAAGATGCTAAGGATGCTTATATTCCTTTAGCAGTATGGAAATAGCTTAGCTTAGAATTGAGTTAGCAAAAATAACTAGTTAAAATAAAAAGCTCCCAGATGGTTTACACTTTTTGCCCCTGGCTGATGTGACCACTGGAGTGGTTTCAATGTGTCCCTTTTTCCCATCCATCCACCCCATCCCCCTACTTCAAATGAACTTGTCTTTAAAAGTTAATTTTGGGTCACTTCCCACACAGCTTCCCCTAGGCACAAAAACTGATAGCTACAGATCTGCCTCATATCCCTCATTCCACCACCTCCCCATCCCCACCGCCCTGACCCTGCCGATTCCGGGACTCCCACTCCAGACCTTCATCTCATACTCTTCTCTAGTGTCGTCGCAGCGAAGGTCCTGTTTCAGATCCACATCATCCTTAAATGACTATGGGGACAGGAGAGTAGATGGTAGTAAGAGGTTAAGTAGTCAAAGGCAAAGGGCCATGCCACCTTCTGCTAAAGAAGTGGGGGCAAGTGCCCAACATGGGAAGTCAGGAGACCTGGTCCTTGGTCTGCTCCTAATTCACAGTATGACCCTGGGCAAATCACCTCCCTGCCCTAAGACTTTAGTTTCCTTACCTGTAAAATGAAGGTGTTTGATTAGATAGGTCCTAAGATCTTTCTGACTTTAAAAAGCTACAATTCTAAATAAGTCATAGGGTAAGGGAGGGATGTCCCCCAGGGTACAAATGGAGCGTATGTGTGGCAGCCTGAAGGTAGCCTGCCTTATCTGCCCTTTCCCAGGGAAAAACCTGCCCTTTCTAGGAACTCTGTCCAGGGCAGAATTTCCCTGGCATGGTAGTTTCAAAACACAAAGGCTAGGCTCAGGTAAAAGAGTAGCTAGTAGGAGAAATGGTTGAGGGAATTGTGCCCTGGGCCCCTCACCGAATAGATGGCCTTCATAACTCTGGTGGCAGTAGACACACTGGCAGTGTCATCTTCCCGGTCAGGGTGGAGGGTGAGTGGCTCCCGGTTCACTGTTTCCACCTTGATGTCTAGCTTTCTCAGAGTCACATCTTTTCGGCCTAGGGTTAAAGGGAAGGTAGACCAGCATGAGCTGAAATCAGTCTGTGGCATCTTCTGCTAAGGATATCAGTTCTTTTCCCTCCTCACTCCCACTCCCAGGAAGGGGTGTTGTAGGATCCCTGTTTTGTCAGGAGGCAATGGGGTGGTGCAAGAGGGGGAAGGAATCCTGGCAAGGAGGTTTCAGAGCAAGGGTGGACGGGAGGACCCCCAGTGAACCTAGAAACCATACTCACTTCCTTTGCGGCGCCTGTAGAGGAAGAAGACAAGGGCAGTGAAGAAGAGGATGAGGAGGACTCCTGCACCGATTGTAGCCCCAGCAATGATGCCCACAGGAAGAACTTCTGTGGAGGCAGAGCAGGGAGTACATGCCGGGGTAAGAGTCAAGGGTTAAGTTTGGGGCGAAGGTTTCTTTTGGGATTGGGGCCAAGGCTTGGGGAGAGGGTTCAGTTTGGGGGTGAGGCTAAGGGTTATCTTTATAGTGAGTGTTCAGTCTGGCATCAGAATTGAGGTTAAATTTGGGGTCACAGTTCAATTTAGAGTAGAATTTAGGATTCAATCTGGGCTTAAGCAAATTTTAGGAAATACCACAAGTAGCTTTCAAATTATGTTTATGTTTAAATTTAAAACTGGCGTTGGGTTTTCAGAGGTGTCAAACTTGTGGCCTGCCCCTGCAAATCAAGCAAAACTCCCAGGTGTGGTCCAAACCAAATTAAATGTAATTGGGAAATGTTTAACAAAATGAATAAAAATTCAATGCAATGTAAATAATGTTAATTTGTGGTTTTCTAAGTCAATATTCAGTATGCTGTGCAGGAATCCGTTTCTATCTCAGTTTGACACTACTGGTTTATATTAAGGTTTAACATTAGGATTAGTTTTAGGGGGAAAGTAAAGGTTGGGACTGGGTTTAGGACTGGGCTAAAACCTGAACTGGGCTTTGGTGTGGTTTTAAGATTAGGGTTAGAGTTGAAACTAAGTGAGATTTAGTGCTAGAGTTAGACTGACTCTCAAAAAGGATACAATAAAACTGTACTAATACCTAGTGTGTGCAGAGTGCTGTCCTAGGTGCTGATGAGGACACAAGGTTTAGATGAGCTACATTGCCTGCCCCTATGGAGCTTACAGTCTATCAAGAGACTTAGTTACTAGAGTATAGTGGAACGTAAGTTTTCTGGGGAAAGGAACCACTTCATTTTTGTCAGTCACAGCCTCTCAATAGGGGATCAAAAATGTTTAATAGTTAAAGGAACAAGGAATGTTTAGCCTGGAGAAAAGACTTAGAGGGTATATAACAGGTACCTTCAAGTATCTGAAGGACTTTCATGTGGAATAAGAATTAGAGTCTGCCTCAAAGGCAGAACTAGGACTAACATGTGGAACGTGTAGAGGCAGATTTTAGTTCAATATAAGTAAAAACTTCCTAACAATTAGACCTTTTCACCTATGAGGTGAAATTTCTTGAGGCCTAGTCCAGAGCTGCTCTCAGGGCCTACTGTTTGTTGATTAAGCTGAGTTGGCCTGGAGGTGTCTACACTTCACTAAGGTCAAACCTCAGCCCCTGGAGACTCTGTCTTTTCTGAGGTCCTCTCAAGTTATTGTAGGAGGACAACTGCTTTGCCTCTTTATTTTTCTCTATGTTCATTTTGTGGCAATTTTCTGTTTGTGGAGGAAATCTGGAGAGCCTGGAAATTTCTGACCTACTTTGCCATCTTCCCAGAATGCCCCAACCACACCTTCATATTAATTTCTAGGCCTGGATTGGTCAGCTTATCCCGTTCCGGCTCCTCATCTGCTGGAAAGTCTAGATCACTGTTCTTTAGGCCAGCCACATATCTGTTTGTCTATCCACTCCTTTCCTACGCAGACATTAAGCATCTATGTAGTAAGCACTCAATAAATGCATTTAGCTTGACTGACCCCCCAACCAATACCCATGGGTCTAACCTCCTGTGGGCCATTAGCCCATAGCTACAGCTTCTCATCAGGTTTGAGAATAGATCTAGAAACTTTATCTCCCTTATTCTTCCTCTTCCTCGGAATTGCATTTCATTTCAGATCTTGTCCAAGATTCCTTTTATTCCAAAAGCCTCCCCTGATGCATCCCTCCTCATTACACATGCTGGAACTTTCTTGCACAGGCATTTTTAAATGCCCTTGTCAGTGTGTCCCTTCATGTGATCTCAAGTGACTTTCCAAGTGAGGTATGTTATTCTCTCTATGACAATGGGAGCTCCTGGGGTCAGAGACCAAGTCTTCTTCATCAGGTTGTAAGCTTCCCTTAAGTAAGGACCCTTTCTATTTATCCCATGACATTAAAGAGAGGACTGCCACCAGAACAGAGAGGGGCCTTGAGTTTGTGCTATATGAAGGCAGGTTGGAAGACCTGGGGACCTTTCACGTAGAGAAGAGTAACCCCATGGAGGCCAGATAGCAGTCTTCAAATGTCTCAAGGACTGTAATACAAGAGAGGGATTAGATTGGCTTTGTCGGGTCCAGAGAGCAGAAAGAACTAGGAGCAGTGGGTGGAAGTTGCCAAGAGGCAGATTTTTCAGCTTGATGTAAAGAAAAATTTATTAACAATTAATTATCCCGAAGTAGTGTGAACTGCCTTGGGAAATAGCAAGTTCCTCCTCATTGGACATCTTGGAGCAATAATGAATATCTTTGAATGATACCATCCATTGGAGGCTGGATGACCTTTGGTGGGGTATGTAGAGAAAGGAATTTGGGACATGTTGGGCTACATGGCCAATGACATCTCTTGTGGCATTGTAAGTCTGTGATTTTGCTACTGGGAGATCTTGGAGGGCAAAGATGGGGTCTTTTTATTCAACCAATCAATAATTAATATATATTTATTAGGCACCTATTGTATGCTAGGTACTGTGCTAAGCACTTTTCCCCTCAGAAGCTTGCCTCGCTACTCATCCTGATTCTAAATATATAGTGCAGGGTTCTAACCAATTATTTTCATCTTTCTCCAAAGAGTTAATTACTATTTATTTTTGTTCTTCCAAAATACCAGCATTCTCATTTCATCCTGAGATAAGGTATATAGGACATTCCCCAGTCTGGATCTTCCCCATACCCTCCTCACACTGGCACTAATCATTTTGTCCCTCCTGTTGCAGCTCAGGAAAGAAGAGGATAGTGACTGAATCCTGCTATGTGTCCTGCTTCTGGAGTGAAATGCCTGTGTCCTGCCAACACCTCTCCACCCTCCCCTCCCTAGCCTTCCCCTTCTCTTCCTACCTTTCTCCTCCAATGTGATGATGGCTGTGCCTGGCCCAAAGCTATTCCAGGCTGTGCAGTTGTAGTGGGTCTGAAAATCAGCCTCCATGACATTATTGATGGTCAGGGTGGAAAGTACCCCACTGCCCGAGTTGGTCCTCTCCACAGTGTACCTCTCCAGAGTCCCCACCTCCAGGAAGTTCTCCTTCCAGGCCCAAGCCTAGGAAAGTGAGGAAGACAGAAGTCAAGAAGCAGTAAGAGGTGTGTACCCCTAAGCTTTTCTGCTTCATATCACTGTCCCCTGAATCCCCATTCTATTTGAGAGTTACAATATTTAACCCCAATTCAAATGCAATGTAATTCTCCAACTAACCATAAACCCAACACTGATCATAAAATGAATCTCAGCCTTACACTTTGCATTATTGTTGTTTAGTTATTTTAAATTGTGTCTGACTCTTTGTGACCCCATTTGGGGTTTTCTTGGCAGATACTGGAGTGGTTTGCCATTTTCTTCTATAGCTCATTTTACAGATGAGGAAACTAAGGCCAACAGGATTAAGTGACTTGCCTAGGGTCCCCCAGCAAGTGTGTCTGAGTAAATGTCTGAGGCTGATTTGAAGTCAGGTCTCCCTGACTCCAGGCCTGAGCACTGCCCCACCTAGCTGCCCCACTCAGTATTAACCCTTACCACAAACAAGTAACAACCTTCACTATAGTAACCTTAGTCTCAACCTAACATTAACCTAGTCAATTAAACCTAACTTTAACCTCAACCCAAAATTAACCTTAGGGCCAATTAACCACAACTTCAAACATAGCCTTAACCTAACTCCAACCCTAATCTTAACTATATAATTAACCTTACCCCTAATTTCTACTTTAACCTTCAACTTAAAAATTTAAACAATCTAGACTAAGCTGACCTTTAAACCAATCTGTAGATTACTAGACCAGGTCAGTCCAAGAGCATTAGCCTCCAATACCACCACACTTGTGTCTCCTGGCTGGGAGGTCTAGTCCAGAATCACCTCCTCCACTCCCTGGGAGACCAGGAGCGGGGGGTTATGTTAGCTGCTGGGATCTGGCTCTTTTCCAGGGATAAATCCTCCCGGATGTGCAAAGGAACATCCCCCTGGGAGCCGATCATTCCTGCAGCCCAAGCTGCCGTGGTGATGAAGTGTCCCTGTGCAGCCCTGGAGTTAGCCAAATGGTCATTAAGTGTGATGAGGGGTTTGACGGTTAATGGTCACGGAAGGCATTAATGGCTCAGAGTGAGGGGGAGGGGCATGGGGAAAGCAGAAGAGGGCTAGTTGAGGTGGAGAACAGAGTAGGAAGAAAAGCAGGAGAGGAGGTAAAAAGGGGCAAGAGGGAAAAAAGGAAAAAGGGACAAGAGAAGAAGAGGAAAAAATGGAAGAAGGAATGGAAAATATTAGGGTGAAAACTTAATAAGAAAAGAAAAAGAGTTAAAACAGGAAGGGTAGAAAGGGACAGAGAAGAAGAAATTGGGGAAGGGAAAGAGTGGCAGAAAGATGAGGAATAGATTGATGCTGAGATGAGCAGTCTCCCCAGTACTCACAATTCGGTCAGGGGGTGGTGTGCTCCCAATGAAACATTCCACCTTGCCACCATCCCCACGAACAGCATATTGCACAGCCTCGCTGGAGATGATGGGGGGCCCTAGGAGACAGAGAGACCAGGACAAAGCGATGCATCTGCACTCCTTGGGCCTCAGCCCCCAGGTTCTCCCCCCACACTTCTTACCCAGCACTCAGCTCACCATTTACAAACAGTGCCACTTCTCTCTCAGCCACACCAATCCGAGGCACAATGGCCCTGCAGGTGTAGATGCCCGCATCTGCCTGGGTTACTGACTTCAGGTAAAGCTGGTTACTGTTGCTTAAGACCTGGTCAGAGAGAGCAACCTCAGCAGTGGAACCAGGATGCCTTCTTTCCTTAAGCAATTCAAGGCTCCACATAACATCAGAGAGAAAGTAGGAAAGGGAACTGGTGAATCCCAGAGCTGGAATGAGGCTCTAGAGACTACAAGCCCCACCCTCACCCCCAGTTTAGTTCTGGGAGAGGGCACAATTGTCTTTCTTTTGGTTGGGATAAATTCCTAGCCTCCTGAAGTTGCCCACACCTGGGTTTCCTGACTCAATCAGGCAAGAGGCTCTTCCTTCTATCTGACTAAAATCTCCCTTGCTGCAATTTAGGTTCAATCTCTCAAATATGACTTTTTTTCCTTCTCTGAGGTAAAGCACACCAATTATTTTAATCTTCCCCCAAAGAAACAATTAGTATTCATTTTTGTTCTTCCAAGACACTGGCATCTTCATCATCCTGAGATGAGGTACCCAGGACATGCCCCAGTCCAGACCTTCCCCATACCCTTCTCGCACCAGCACTAATCATTTTGTTCCTCCTGTTGCCTTTGACTGGGACCAGCTACTCTCTGGGGTTCTTTCTCATGCTCCACACAATATTTCAAAAATAGCTGACACTTACATAGTTCAAATTTTTCAAAGCACTTTATATCTATCAACTCATGTGATGCTCAAAACAACCCTATGAAATAGGTATTACTATTATCTCCATTTGTATTTGAGTTTGCCCATTGTCACACAGCTAGTAAGTGTCTGAGGCAGGATTCTAATTCAGGATTTCCAGATTCCAAGTCTAGCATGCTATCCACTACGTAAAACTGCCCATCCTGGTCCAAAGCTTAAGACGTGTGACAGGGAGTCTGTACTCTAACATCCTCACCCTGAGCGTGCCTGTATAGCCTGAAAGGGGTATTACCATATTGGAGTCCTTCTTGGTCCAGGTGAGGGTGAGAGGAGGATTGCCAGCCCACACGCATGTGATGGTCACGTCAGAGCCGATGTCTGTGGTTGTGGGTTTGGGGTCAACCACGATCCGGGGGGCAACTGAAGTGGAAAGGAGGGGCTTGTTAGGGTCCCAATCTCATCAGGGTGCACCTTCCCAAACCAACTATCTTGACTTCTCTTCTACTCACTCTCCTACCATGATTCTATTGTTTTTCAGCTTCCCTTAAATCTTTCCTCAGTCCCTTCTTCTCTCAAATAGCCTGGACCCAGTAGGGGAGAAGAGAGAGGTGAGGGAAGGAGTCAGAAAGGAGATAGAGTTGCGTTTCTTTCTCCTTCTCTTCTTCCTTCTTCTAAGGCCATCTCTATTCAGGAAGTGATTTCAAATCACACCCAAGAGCCACTAGCCTTCAGGCTTCCTGGCTGTCCTAACATGGCCCACTCCCATGTTCCCAAGCCATTGATACTTACAGTGGACATCCACCAGTGTGCTGACATTGGTGCTGCCTACATCATTGTGCACCTCGCAGGACACAGGCTCCGTAAAAAAGGAGTAATCAACCTTTGTCTCATAGCGACTCTCATGAGCATCTTCAATTAGAATCCCACCCTTGGCCCACCTGAGGGACAAGAGAAAAGGGAGATCTGATTCCTTTATACCATACCCTCCTGGCAGCCTGATTGTTCATAGATATCCCCGCCTGCTCATGTCTCTATCCCCAGGTCCCCACCCCATCTCCTCCTCTCTCTCTTACCCCCTTATCCTTTTTTGCCACTATCCCTTTAAAACATGTTGATCTCCCCAGTGTCACCTGTATTCTACCTCTCTCCCTGAACCCACTTCCCTCTCACTCAGTGCCCACCTCAGCCCCTCTCCCTTTTTCATCACCTGTAGCCTTGGATTTCAGGGTTAGCTGTGGCCTGGCAGGTGAAGACAACTCGTTCCCCTTCCTGCACAGTCTGGGGTTGGATGGACAGGGTCACAGTAGGTGGGTCTACATAACAGAGGGAAGGAAGGAAGTCAGGACTAGTCAAATCTGAAAGAAAGCCTTCCTGTCCTTCTCCCCACTTCCCCCATTTCCTGCCTCCCCCAACACTCAGACAGACACACAGGGCAGGAAAATCAGGAACCTAGGTTCAAAATTTATCAATGGCATTGAATAAATTACTTTCCTTACCCCTATGCCCAAGGGATTGTTGGCCTCATGACTTTTAGGGGATTGAAAATAAAGATAGAGCCTTAAAAGTCCATGAGGAGAAAATCTATAAATTCAGAAGCAGAAAGAACCTTAAGGGTATCTAGTCTAACATAACACACATACACACACACACACATGCATACACACACACACACACATTTAACTGATGAAGCCTCCATTTTACAGATGAAGAAACTGAGGCCTAGGAATATTAAATAAATCATCTAAGGGGAGGGACTGTGTCTTCTATAAATAAGACATCTCTCCTGGCTCTTAGTACACATGCTAAAGACAGTAAATGCTCAATAAAATGTTCATTGTGGGTGGAATGAATATGATGAAGCAGAAGGGACCCTGGATTTGGAGTTAGAAGACCTGGGTTCAAATCCCAACTCTGCTACCTGGGTTACCCTAGGCAAGGTATTTGAGTTGAGTTGAATTAACATCTCTGGGCCTCATTTTTCTAGTCCATAAAATGGACTTGACTAGAAGATTTCCAAAGTGCCTTACAATTCTAAATTCCATGATTCAGTAGAAAGTGCAGGATTCTGAACTGATACTTCTGTGGGTACCATTACACATAGCTGTCAGTAGGCGGCGATGTTGCTTCAATCAGAAGCATGGCCACTCCTCAGAGCAAGAGTAACCTTCCAGTTCCTATTGCTATCCCCCACCTTGGAATTCAGGGCTGACCATTTTTCCAAACTGGCCCAAAACATTGCCCTTCTTTCTTTATCCTCAAAGGGGAATGGTAAAGGTGGAACGGATCTCCGCCAGAGGTAGGGAGATTCCCTCACTGGAATTTTTCAAGCACAGATGGTTGACCACTTGCCAGGGATGCTGCCGAGTTTATCTGCTTGGGTAGAGGCTGGACTTGGTGGCCTCTGTGGTCACTCATTGCAGGACTTTGCCCAGCCTGCTGAGGAGGAATGATTTTATAGGGTCGTGCTTCTCCTGCCCCACTTGTTATTTTCCCAAATCATGTGCTTTTGGAGATAAATGGAAGATAGGTCATCAAACCCCTCATTGTACAGGTGAAGGGAAGTGATTTGTTTGTCCAAGGTCACACAGATAATAATAACAACAACAATAACAAGGAAGAACAAGAAGAAGAAAAAGAGGAGGAGGAGGAGGAGAAAAAGGAGGAGGAGGAGGAGGAAGAATAGAAAAAGAAGGAGGAGAAAAAGGAGGAAGAGGAGAAGACTAAGTTAAAATTTATATAGAACTTTAAGATTTGCAAAGTGCTTTAAATAGGTTAACCCAAATGATTCTCACAATAACCCTAGGAAGTAGATATTATTAAATGACTATTTTATAGATGAGGAAACTAAGGCAGAGAGATATTAAATGACTTGCCCAATGTCACACAGTTAATTAATGTCTGAGGCATTATTTATAGTCAGGTCTTCCCAATGCCAACTCTGGATTGTATCTATTTAGCAGCTTAGGGATTTAACCTTTCCTATTCTATTTCCTATTCCAAAGCTTTTTCTTCTATACTCTACTTCTTCTACACACAGCAATCCTGCTCCTCCACACCCCCAGACACAGGCCGTCCCCATGTTGCCCAGACTCACGATGCACGTTGAGCTCGATAGAGGTCTCCTTCCCACCAGGGATGGCTTCGTTGGTGCTTCTGCAGGTGAAGACACGCCCGATATCCAAATCAGTGGGGTAGATGAGCAGCTGGCTGATTGTGGTTTCCCTCTTTCCATCTTTTAGCACCTCCTGGTGGTGGAGTTGGAGTGTTAGAAGAAAGGCAAAAAATCAAAGTAAGACAAGAATAACCCATTCATCTTAAGTTAGGAATTAAAGAATTATGAGCTGGGCTTTCTAAGGAGAAGGGAGCAAATATGGGACTCTAACCCTAAAGAGTTGTCCCACTTCTGCTGCTAGGGTCTTAGGTTTCAATTTTGGGATCCTTTGACATGAAGTTTCACCTCCTCCATGTAGCCTTCCATGCCTTCCCTCAACCCACAGTGACCTCTCCTTTCTTGGAACTCTTGCAGCCCTTGCAAGTCTACACTACTTTTTTGGTTCTTAGTATACACTGCCTGGTAGGGTTATTTGTTTTTTTCATGAATATATATCTTATCAAAGGGACTATAAACTCTTTAAGGGTAGGCATAGTGTCATTTTCTTATGTAGCCCTTCACAGTGCTAAGTACAGTGCTGGGCATTCATTCACTCAACACATATTTATTATGCAACTATTGTGTAGGGAAAGGCAAAGTTTAAATAATCTTTGGTCCTTGCCCTTGAGACATTTACAATCTGGTAGGTGGATAGGACCCATTCATAGATAATACAAATATGCATAATTAAGTGATAAGTGCAACAAAAGAGATGCAAATCATCATGTGAGGTTTGAGGAGAATGGAAGGATGTTATGAACTGAGGAAGGCTTACTGGAAGAGTTGGCAATTGAATTGAGCTTCAAAGGATGGACAGAAATTAAAAATGTGGAGAGAGGAGGAGAGAGAGAGAGCCCATTCCCTGATAGGGACTGACCTGAGCAAAGTCATGAAGGTGGAAGAATGCTAGAGATGTGTGAGGGTAAGACACACTTTTCCAGTATGGCTTCAGTGTAGAAAAATATAAGATAAATCTGGAAATACAGGATAAGGGTACCCTCATGAAGGGTACAAAGGAGTTCTGTAAATACTTTCTTACTGCTTAACCTCAATTAATCAGTAAGATGGGACCCAGGAGATGAGGAGGGTGAGGTGGGGTCTGATCGAGTCATTTTCTTTTTTTTAATGGGAGCAGGGACACAGGGTGATGCCCATGTTGGGTAGGTAAGTTAAGACTAAGACCAAAATGTGGATGGAGGGATGCCCTGGATCCCAATTTGTTCAGTCATTTTTCAGTCATGTCTGACTCTTCGTGACCCATTTTGGATTTCTTTTGGCAAAGATAATGGAATGATTTGCCATTTCCTTCTTTAGTTCATTTTACAGATGAGGAAATTATGGCAAATGGGGTAAAGTGATTTGCCCAGGGTCACACAGCTAGTAAGTGTCTGAAGCTGTATTTGAACTCAGGAGGATGAGTCTCCCTGACTCCAGGCCTGGCACTCTGTCCACTGCACCACCTAGCCGCCCACTCTGGAGCCCAGGCTAGACCAACTCCAAGAGCAGGGCAGGCATGAATGGTGACCCTGGAACTCAGGCTAGGCAGGTAAGATGGGACCCAGAACCTCACCGTTGTGGTCATGGCCCCTTCCTGCTGCGTCCCATCTCGGAACCAAACTATGGTGGCAGCAGGTTTGGCGCTGCAAGCTCGGCATGTCAAGTTGTATGGTGTCCCTGCCCGAAGCAGGATGACAGGGCCCCCATCAATTGTAGGATCCTCTGGGGGGACTGTGGAAGAAAAGGAAAACAAAGTCAGCCAGAGCGGGGGTTTATGGGGATAGCAGTGTTGAGGCAAGTCCTCCTGAGTCACCTACCCACCCCCATACCACCTAAACTACTTGGTGCCTCTGAAGCATCTCTCTACCTACAAGGTTTTAAATACCCTGACTCCTGGCCCATTGCTGTCTCTGGTGTGGTCCATGAGCCTCAGAGCCTCCTTCCATGCCTTGGGTCTGAGATGGGGGGAACCTCAAAGATAGGAAGGTAAGTATACATATGGAGGTATGTGAGGAATGTCTGTTTGGTGAGTATACTAAAAACTAGAATAGCATAGTGCCCAGGCAGAACTCAGCAGGGGTACAGAGAACAAGGCAGGATACACCTCCCCTTGGCAAGTCCCCTCACTACAAACTTCTTGGTGCTAAGGGAAAAGTGGAGGATGGAAAAAGAATAAAAATCTGTATGTTCTCACCTCATATTTGACTCAACCACTCATGACACATTTGCTTGGAAGGTAGTGAATTGTGGTGGATACAATGTTGGACCTGGATGTGCTAAATCCTGGTTTGGAATCCCACCTCTGATACTTACTAGTTGTGTGACTTAGGATAAGTCCCTTAACCCCTCTAAGCCCAAGTCTTCTTATCTGTAAACAGGGATTATGCCACCCATTATACCTATTTCACAGGGTTTGGTGAGATTATCAAATGAGACAATGTATGTAATGAGCTTTGGAAACTAGAAGAGGGCTACACAAAGGTCTATTTATTAGTGGTCTTTAATAATGAAAAGGAGAGAAAGTCAGGCCCATGGCTTTCAGACTGGACCCTGGAATTAGAATGTGCTCCTAGGGTCAGGGTCTAAATGTGACAGTGCTCAGCAGGAAGGAGGTATGCCAAAACTGGGAGCCAGTAAATGAAGATGCTTGCCCCAGCTATATTCCTTAATAGTTAACGGTAAAAAACAAAAGAGAGACAGAGACACAAACAGAGAGAGACAGAGAGAAGAGAAAAGAGAGAGAAAAGAAAAGAAAGAGGAGACAGAAGGAAGGAGAGAGAATAGAGAGGAGAGAGAGGAGAAGAGGAGAGGATAGAAGAGAGAAAATAGAGAGGAGAAAGAGAAAGGGAAGAGAGAAAAGAGAGTAGAGAAAAGAAAAGAAAGAGAAGAGAGAGAAGGAAGGAGAGGAGAAAGAGAGAAAGGAGAGAGAGAAGGGAGAGAGCAGAGAGAAGAGGAGAGAAGTGAGAGAGAGAAGAGAGAACAGAAAAGAGAGGAGAGAAAGGAGAGAGTAGAGAAGAGAAAGGAGAGAGAGAAGGAAGGAGAAAGAGAGAGAAAAGAGGAGAGAGGAGAGAAGAGAAAGAGTACAGAAAAGAGGAGAGAGAGAAGAGAGTAGAGAAGAGAGAGGAGAGAGAGGAGAAAGGGGGGAGAGAGGGAGAGAGAGAGAGAGGAAGAGAGACAGAGAGAGAGAGAGAGAGAACAGAAGAGAGAGGAGAGGGAACCTGTGATCAGTATAGGGAGCTATCCAGGTGAGGAAACTCCCTCTACCAACTTCTCTATAACTTTTAACCTCAGAGTTGCCTATAGTAGAGGTGTTAAACATGCAGCCAAGTGCAGCCAAGCACTCCAGAATATTCCTTGAACCAGATTAAAATGTAATTGGGAAATACTTAACAACATAAATAAAAATATGATAAAACATAGATGTTTGTTGTTCAGTCATGTCCAACTCTTGTTTTTTTTTTCTCTTTTCTTTTTCTTTTTTTTGGGGGTGGGGGGAAGGCTAAGCAATGGAGTTAAGTGACTTGCCCAAGGTCACACAGCTAGGACGCCGTATTTGAACTCAGGTCCTCCTGAATCCAGGGCCGGTGCTCTATCCACTGCGCCACCTAGCTGCCCCAAGTCCAACTCTTTGTGATCCTGTGGACACACCAGTACTGTCCATGGGGTTTTCTTGGCAAAAATACTGGAGTGGCTTGCCATTTCCTTCTCCAGTGGCTTGAGGCAAATAGACGTTAAGTGACTTGCCCAGGGTCACACAGCTGGTAAGTGTCTGAGGCCTCATTTGATGTCAGGTCTTCCAGACTCCAAGTCCAGAGCTCTAACCATTGAGCCACCTAGCTGCCGCAAAACTTAGATAAAACTAAGTCAATATGGAGCCCATAGGGTTCCTTATGTATGGCTTAGAGGAGCTCATTTCTATTTGAGTTTGATCACTGAGAGGTTATGTAACTCATCCTGATTCACACAGCCAGGATGTGACTGAGGCAGGACTAGAACCCAAGGATTCCTGATTTCCAGGTCTTCCCAGCTGTAAAATGGGAACAATTTACAAGGCAGCCAGGTGGCTCAATGGTTAGAGCACTGGCCCTAGAGTCAGGAGGACCTGAGTTTAAATTCAACCTCAGACTTACTAGCTATTTGATCCTGGGCAAGTCACTTAAATCCAGTTGCCCCCCCACCCAAAAAAAACAAAACCAAAAACAATAATACCTTCCATACCTACCTCATAGGGTTGTTATGAGCAAAACACTTTGTAAACCTTAAAGTGTGTATGGGTTTATCACCTGAGGTCCTCTGCCCCCAATTAGTTGAAAATTCCTGTAGGGTAAGATAGATTTCCATACCCAATTAAGTGGAAATCTATCTTACCCTATAGGAAAATAGGGGGGAAGGGGACAAGAGAACAGGGGAATAATAGAGGAGAAGGCAGATTGGGGGAGGGGGTAATCAGAAGCAAACACTTCTAAGGAGAGACAGGGTCAAAAGAGAGAATAGAATAACGGGGGATGGGAAAGGGTTAAGGGAAATATACTTAGTTTTCCACAACATGACTACTATCAAAGTGTTTTGCATGATTGCACAGGTATAACCCATATCAAGTTGCTTGCCTTCTAAATGAGGGTGAGTGGGGAGGGAGGAAGGGAGAAAATTTGGAACCCACAGTTTTAAAAACAAATGTTAAAAATTGTTTTCACATGCAACTAGGAAATAAGATACACAGGCAATGGGGTGTAGAAATCTATCCTGCCCTACAGGAAAATGGAAGGGGAAAGGAATAAGAGAAGGGGAGGGGGAGATAGAAGGGAGGGCAGATTAGGGGAAAGGGTATTCAGAATGCACGCCATCTTGGGGTGGGGGGAGGGATGAGATGGGGAGAAAATTTGGAACTCAAAATCTTGTGGAAGTGAATGTTGAAAATTAAAAATAAATTTTAAAAATTTTATTAAAAAAAAGAAAATTCCTTACTCTTCCTCCTACATGCTCAGTATCACTCCTTCCATATTTCACTAGAATGGAGAGCCTCATTAATAACGACACCAGTAATGTAAACACTATTAGTAATAGCTCACATGCATATAGTTTTAAGGCTTGCAAAACACTTTACACACTCTATGTCATCTCATTTGATCCTTATAATAATTCTGTTGGTAGGTGCTATCACTGTACCCATTTTACAGGTGAGGAAACTGAAGTTCATTGAAGTTAAGTAATTTGCCCATGGTCACACAGTAGGTTAATGTCTGAGGATTCCTTGCTTTTGTGATGGCTGCCCTAACTCCCCCATGCCTGGACTGGACTCCCCCCTCACCTCCACTTCCGGGAAACCCTCTCTTCTTTCAAAATACAGCTCAAGCACCACTTCCTACGTGAAGCCCTTCTGGATCCCCTCAACTGCTAGTTTCTTTTCTCCCAAACTACCTTGTGTTAATCATTTTGTATTTATCCTCTTTATATTCATCTTGCAAACACTTACGTGTATACTTGTTATGTCATGCATGTATATTGTTTGTCCTTCATTCTCAAAGACTAATGACACCATGAGGGTGATGTCTTGACTTGCAAAGTCACCCACCTTGCTCTCACCAGAGTCCAGTGGTCAAAACAACTGGCAATGGCTCAGGATGCAGTGGGTGACCTTAGCCTTTCAAAATCAAGATCTTACAAGGTAAACTCCCTGCAAATAGAGATTGTTTCATCCTTTGTATTTGTATCCCCAGCTCCTAGCCCAATGTCCAGCACATAGTAGGTGCTTATAAAAATGCTTGTTGACTGATTGATGGAGAGATTTCAACCAAGGTCTTCCTGGCCCAGCCCAGGATTCTAACACCCTATTTCTGTCATGTCAACACTATTTAACCAGTTTCTCTTGTACAAAATTTAGGCATTATCTTGAACTCCTTTCTCAATCATCTCACACATTTTTTAATAATTTGAAAATCCTGTCTTTTCTCCTTTCTACTTCATCTGTCCTCAGCTCTATTTTTAATTGACATTTAGTTTATAAGACCACAGATGGAAAGCTGGAAGGGCCTTTGGAAGCAACCTAGTACAACCTCCTCATTTTATAGTTGAGAAAAATGAGGCCCTGTGAAGTCATGTGACTGATCCAAGGTCACACAGGTAGTAAATATCAGAGGTGAGATTTTAACCCAGATCCTCTGATGCTAGGGTCTGATTACGTTCTCTTGTACTATGTCTTTTAAAAATCGCATTCATTTCCAAGTATATGCCTCCCTAAGTTTTTTATCTGAAGAAACCTCACTCGTTACAAAGATTAAGAAAAAAAAGAAAAAAAAAGGCCTTCAACAAAACCAACCAACACATTGACTATCTCTGACAGCATAAACAATCTTTCACCCACAACCCTCCATCTCTGCAATAACGGAATGCAGGAAGTGTATTTTTCCAACCAAACTTGGCCATGATAACCACAGAGTGATATTTCATTTTGCTATTTTTATACTTTATATCCTTGTAAACATTATGTTATTTTCCTGCCTCTGCTTACTTCACTCTGCATCAGGTCATAAAGTCTTCCCATATTTCTCTTAATCCTTCATTGTTCACTGGTTCTTACAGTGCAGTAATATTCCTTTATATTCATCTAATATAATTTTATATAGTCATTCTGATCAATCAACACTTACTTTGCTTCAAGTTCTTTGCTACGACAAAAAGTGCCACAATAAACATTTTGGTATATGTGGGATTTTTTTTTTCTATCTTGGCCTTCCCTTGGAGAATATGCTGAGCAATGGGATTTTTGGATGAAAAATTATGGAGGTTTTAATCACTTTATTAACACAATTCCAAATTGTTTTCCAGAATGACTGTATCAATTCACAACTCTACCAGCTCTGTATTATTGGGTCTGTCTTCCATAAGTTTCTCCAAAATTGACTATTTCCATCTTTTGTCATTTTTGCCAATTTGAGAGTTACAAGGTGAAACCTTGAATTTGCATTTCTCTTATTGGTGATCTAAACAAATCTTTCTTTTAATTGTGTTAATAGTTTGCAATCCTTTAGAGAATTATTTGTTCATATTCTTTGATCACCTTCATCCGGAAATGGTTGTTTATCTTGTAAATCTGTGTAAATTCCTTATATAACTAGGACATCAGAGCCTTATCACAGATATTTGATACAAAGGGATATTTTTCCCTCCAGTTGACAATTTTCCTTCTTATCCTACCTATATTGATGATGTGGAAAAAGTGTTTCAATTCCATGTAATCAAAATCACCTATTTTATCTTCTGTGATCTCCTTTCTCTCTTGTTTGGTTAAGAACTCTCCATTCCTCCTCCACCAGCATATTTGTGAAAGATAACTATCCATTTCCCCCATCTTATGTAATCTTTTATATTTAAGTCTAATATCCATTTAGAAAGTATTGTGCTATATTGATGATGTAAGGTGCTGGTTTAAATATATTTTTTGCTAAGCTGCTTCCAGTTTTCCCAACAGTTCTTATGAAGTAGAAAGTCATTCCCCAAGTAGTGATGTTCTCAGGTTTAGCAAACATTAAGTTATTATATTTAATTATTTCTGATTCTTTCTTATCTAGTTTGTTTCAATTATCTGCTTTTCTAAGTTAATAATAATAATACCTAGCATCTATAGAGTGCTTTGAGGTATTTACAGAGTGCTTTGAGGTTTGCAAAGAGCTTTATAAATATTATCTTATTTAACCCTCACTATAATCCAGGGAGATAGGTGTTGTTATTATTACCATTTTATAGCTGAGGAAAATGAGAGGTTGAATGACTTGCCCAAGGTCACACTTCTAATAAATGTCTGAGGTAGTATCTGAACCCAGATCTTTCTGATTCCCAGTCCAGTGCTCTCTCTATCAGGTCAGCAAGCTACCAGCAATACATAGTTTTGATGATTACTACTTTATAATCCAATTTAAGATCAGGGAGCTCTATTTCTTTCTCTTTCATACTTTTTTTTCATTGTTTGCCTTGAAATCCAAATCTAGACTTTCTTTTATCACTCCAAATTATCTTTAGTTATTATTTTATCTAGATATGTAAAGTGCCTCCATAGTAGTTTAATTGGTATAACCCTAAATCTGTAAATTAATTTAGGTATTATAATTTTAAATATTGGCATAGTTCAAATCTGAGCTACGAATTTCCCTCTAATTATTTAAGTCATTCCTTATTTCTTTAAAGTATTTTGTAATTCTATTTGTGTCTTGGTAGATTGACTGAATTTTCAGGTATTTTAAATGGGATTTCCCTTTCTATTATTCCTCCTGGATTACATAGAAATGCTGATTTTTACAGATTTATTTAGTATCCTCTTTCTACAAAATCTGTTGTTTCAATTTGGTTTTTTTTTCCCTGATTCTCTGGGGTTTTCTAAGTAAATCATGTCAGTGCAAATAGGGATAATTTTGTCCCCCCAATCAATGTCTATATCTTTAATTTTTTTCCTTTTATCGTATTACTATCACTAGCATTTCTAAAATTATGTGTAGCGGGGAGAGAAAGGAGTTTCAATTTGCTCTCCTATTTACTGGGAAAGTCTCATTTCCCTATTGTGAATAATGCTAGCTTTTAGTTTTAAATATAGATGGTGCAGTGGATAGAGTGCTGGGCCTGGAGTCAGGATGACTCATCTTCATGAGTTCAAATCTGGCCTCAGACACTTCTTAGCTATGTGAACCTGGGCAAGTCACTTAACCCTGTTTGCCTCAGTTTCCTCATCTGTAAAATGAGCTGGAGAAGAAAATGGCAAACTACTCCAGCATCTTTGCCAAGAAGACCTCAGATAGGGTCACAAAGAGTTGGACATGACTAACATGTATTTTCTTGTCATAAAAATGTCTGTATTAATGGTATTTTTGCTGTTAATTTCCTTTATGACTTTAGATACTATCTCATTTGGCGCATATGTTTAGTATTGATAGTTTCATCACCTGTGGTACTTTTTTTTAACATAAAAAGCTTATGCTTTTTAGAAGTTTTTAGCAGAAAAAAAAAAGAGAGTGTTGTATTTTGTCAAAGGTTTATTCTACACCAATTGATACTATCATGTGTTTTGTTTTTGTTATGATTAATTATGTTAATTGTTTCCTAAATGTTGATCATCCTTGCATCCCTGGTATAGATCCAACTTGAATAATTTTTTGGATATATTGCTGTTTGGCAGTCAGATATAGAACACAACAGTCTCAGAAGGATTAAAAATGGATTATTACACAGAGGGCAATGGAGAGGCATATGGTAAGTGTGGGCAGCCAACAATATACCATCAACAATGAACTTTGAGTAACAAGCATAAAAGATGTTATCTAGGAAATGTATGACACGGAGAAAAGATGAGTTGGTCACATGGAGTTCTTTAAGTGAATAGCCAGAGTACTGCATTAGTACTTTCTTCAAAATATCAGGAGAAAAGGCAGCTCCCCCCTCCAACCATGTTAGCAGACCATCTGTATCAAACTTATGGAAAAATACGTAGAAGAGTTGCGTAAGATGATTTGGAAGGGCAAGTTGTGATCTTAACTGTTGGAAATTTATGAGAGCAAACATCAGTTTGAGTGCTTGAGTATTACTAAAATCTTTTTTGCTAGAGTTTTAGTGAAAATTTTTGCATCAATATTAGTGATAATATTGGTCTATAGTGTTTCTTGGATTTATCCTTCCCTGGTTCAAGTATTGAGATTGTGTGTTTCGTAGAATATCTTCTTTTCTATTTTTTTTAGGAATAATTTGCATGACATAGGTATTAATTGCCTTTAGATATTTGATAGAATTCACCTATAAACCTCTCTGGGTCAGAGTCCCCTGTCCTCTTTAGTATTTCTTTATGACTTGGTCAATTTCATTTTCAAAGAATGGGTTAAGATCTCTCATTTTGTATTAATTAGGGCATTTGCTATCTGAAGGTGATCCTGCATTTCTTGTCAATTTTTGATTATTCAAGTATATAATTGACTATATTGTGCTCTGATTATTTTTCTTCCTTCTCTGTTGTGATTTTACCTTGTTCATTTTGCTTTTATAGTTTTATTTACCTATTTTTTAATCAGGTTAAAGGGTTTTAAAATCAATTTTTCAGTCTTTTGAAAGAACCAGCACTTAGTTTTATCATTTCTATGGTATTTTTGTTTTACATTTTCTCTAACTTCTGAGATTTCCTCTTTTGTGGTATTTTAGCCGTGCCTATTTGTTGGTTTTCTAGGGTTTGTTGTTGTTGCGCATTTAGCTTTTTTTTTTCAATTTTGTTAATGTATGTTTCAGAGACATTTTCCCCCTGAGTAGGACTTTAATTGTAGCCTGGGATTGCTGTATTTTTTCACTGTTATAATTCTCTTTTAGTTATAGTTTCTTTGATTTGTCCTTTGACCCACTCATTAATTAGATATCATTATTAAGGATCTACTGAGTTGTCTTCTGCTTGTGTTCTTTATATTAAATACTAATTTTATTGCATTATGAGATATATAGGATATGCTTAGTATTTCTATCATTTTTTTAAACATTTACAATTTTCATGTGCCTTAGCATATGGTCTGTTTTTATTAAGGTACCATGACACCGAGAAATTTGTACATACTTTAATATTCTCATTCAGAAGATCCTGTAAGTCTTTCAGATTTAACTTCTCCAATAGTTTGTACAGTAGTCTATTTTTTTTAATGAATCTTTCTGTTAGATCTATCCAGCTCTGAGAGAGAAACATTAAAGTCTCCTATTGTTATTATGTTGCTATCTAAGCATTTTCCTATTCAGCTAACTTCCTTTATAACTTTAGGTATGATACCATTTAGTGCATATGCTTAATATTGATAGTTTCATCACCTATGGTACTTTTAAACATAATATAATCTCCTGGGTTATCACTCTTGACATTATGCTTTTTTAAAGATTGCAATTCCTGCCTTTTTTTTTTTTGCAATCACTTTATATATAGTAAATTTTGTTCCAGCCTCTCATTTTGTATTTGTCTTTATTTTTAGATCTATTTTCTTATATACAGATTGGTAGATTTTGTTTTCTTAGCTATTCTGCCACTCTATAATTTTCTTGTATTGTTTAATCCATTGACATTTTGGGTTATGATGTTAGGCTTGTGTTTTCCTCTATTTATTTCATTGATTTTTGCCCCCTTCCTCTATTAAGTTAGAACTTTGTTGCTACAATTAGTTTTGCTTACAATATTTTTATGTTAGTCTATTCCTCTAGGCTCTCCTCCCAACGCACAATACTGTTTACTATTACAAATTCCTTGAATTTTCTTTAAATATTCATTTCTTCCTTCAACTTTGTCCTTATTTCACTTATCTCTTTTGAACTCTCTTTTGACCCTTCACTTTCCAGTCAGGCATGTGGTATAAAATTTTTCTTTCTCTACTCCCTTAGTTTAGGTAATATTCTTCTATATTTTCCTTTGCTTTGTCCTCATTTTTTCACTTCCTCATAGTCTATGCTGAATTCAACTCTCCAATTCATGGACTGTACCCTTATTTGTTCCTTTATCATTCTGTGTCTCTCATGAGGGTAGTCTCTAGGGTACCAAATTTAAACTCTCTCCTCTACTGCATTTTTATGCTATTAAAATTATAGATCTTACACCATCCTTCCTTTTTTTTTCCTGCTGTCCAGAACTCTTAGAAATATCAATTTCTGAAGGAAGCTGTATTGACTGGAAGTAATGTTTGTGGTTGGAATCACTCTTTGTCCAGAATCATGAGAACAGCCCCTATCCCCTGAACTCACAATATTCACTCACCACTCCTAAAGCTCATCTCTGGTTCTATATCCTCCCTACCTAGGCACCTTTGGTGCAGAATTCCCTAGGGAGTCACATTCCTTTTCCTGAGGTTGGTTGCAGTCCTGAGACAACCATTTCTCAAAGAAGATAGTCTCCTAATGCGTACATACTCCCTCTCTGACAAAACTGATCTAAAGGCCACTTTCCACAGACTCACACACACGAACTCTCTATAGGAACATTCTTTAGCATCACCCTTTTATTTTTCCTCCATGGACAAGACCCCACCCCTACTCCTTCTGTCCCAATAAGTTCCCTTCCATTGCTATTCTCTTACTTTTCCATAGGCTGTACTTTTGTTGAGAGATTCAGCTTACTATAGACTAGGTAGGAGTGCATCTCTAGCTCCCCATTATATTTTATCTTCCCTTCTCCCTTCTGCACATCCACTGTTATCCCTCCCACAAAAGATATTGATTCTCTTACAGGGGATCAGAGGACTTAGTCCATAGATACGCCATGCTTTGTTGCTTCTACCTTCACAGTAACTCTTGTACACATGCCCTTCTCTCCAATCACACAGACACCACCCTGGCACCAGCTATCACCTCATACCTGGACTATTGCAATAGCCTGCTGGTTGGTCTCCCTGCTTCAAGTCTCACCCTGCTCCAGTTCATCCTCCACTCAGCTAACAAAGTGATCGTCTGGTCTGACATATCAGCTCTCTACTCAATAAACTCTAGTGGCTCCTTATGACCTCCAGATCAAATATAACATTGTCTTTTAAAGCCCTTCACAACCTATCCCCTTCCTACCTTTGTAGTCTTCTTACATTTTACTCCCCTCTCTACCCACTCTATGATACTTCTTGATGTTCCTTTCACACAACTCTCCATTTCCCAAGTTGGTGGCAAGGTTGTCTGCCATTCCTGAAATGATCTCCCTCCTCACCATTACCTCCTGGCTTCCTTCAAAACTTAGCTTAAATCCCACTTTCTGCAACTAGTCTTTCATGGTCCCGACCTCCAACCCCCTTGCTACTAATGCTTTCCCTTAGATATTACCTCCCATTTACACTCTATACATCTTGTACATGTATATGAGTTCCCTAATAGCAGACACTTCATTTTTGCCTTTTTCCCCCATCCCCAGTGTTTAGCATAATGTCTGGCACATAGTAAAGCACTTAATGTTTATTTATTGATTGAATGTTTATTCAGCTTTCTTCCTTCCCTTATTTAAGTTCTCCTTAAATAATCAGTATTTCAGATTCTTTTTGTCCCTCGATGGTCCCTTTGTTCAATTTAAACTTTTTTTTTCCTCTAAGAAATAACCTATAAACATGAGTGAATTAACTTCATTACTTAGTCTTTCCTCAAAAATTATACTCATTTGCCTATCTTGTATTTCTTTTGTTTAGAATGTTTACAAGTCAAATATTCTGCTTATCTCTGCTTTTTAATTTATTTTTATGTCTTTCTTTTATAAAAGACCTTTTTTTCATTGATGATTAAACCCAATTCTGCAGAATATTATTTTAGCTTGTAGTTTGAGCTCTTTTGCTTTACACAATATACATTCCATCCTCTTTTCCAGTTTCCTGTGACTAAGGAGTAATCCTGAGTTATTCAAATTGGCATTCCTTCATGGTTAAAAGATCTTTTACCTGGCTGCCTGCAACATTTTGTTACTGAAATTGAGAGATTTAAACACTACACATTTGAGAATTTTAAGTGTGAGGTTTAAATATGCTTGTGCATAAATATACATCTGTCTACAAGCTCCTTAAGGGAAGAGACTTTCATTTTTGCCTTTGTTTCTCCATTCCTTTTGTGTCCTAATTGCCTAGAAGGTGTCTGACAACTAGGCAATTAATAAATGTTTACTGATTGCTTGATATTTGTGATGTTTGTGCTTAGGTGTATATGTTTCTCTGGCAGCAATCTGTGGATTCAATCCATCAGTATTTTGTTGTCTGTGTTCAAAAGTTCCAGGCACATGGATTCCTAATATATAGTTTTCAGTTTTTACATATACATATATATGTATGTATATATGTATACATATTATATATATATATTACATATTGATATATAAATATGTGTATTGTTCTTCTGAGAAATATATTTACATTATATCTGCATAGCCTGCCTGTAATTTCACTTGCTTTGGCTTGTATAGATTCTATGGGTTATTTTAAAATTGTTTTTTGCTTCTCTTCTGCAAAATTTCAATCAACTTAAGTATTTCATATTCTAAATCTGCCATTCTTTCTTTAAAAGCCTCTGTTTCTTTAGAGAAATTTTCCATCATGTCTTCTATATTTCTACCCTGCTGCTTGTCTTTAAAATTTTGCATTGAGAGTTCTGATTTCTGACATAATCTCATTCCTAATATCTTCTTTTAAAATTTTCTCTTTGGAGCCATTCTGGCATTTTTTTTTAATGTTGTTCCATGATATTTGGAGAGTCTGAAGGATTTTTTCATTAGAAGATTTTTCCTCACTTTCATTCATGGTATAATCATAAGCATTGTATAGAGGACAGGCTGGGTATGCAGTACATCCTGTAGGGGCCACTGAGTCACTGCTTAGTTCCTTTCTAGGGGAAGGACCAATGATAATGTGTGCCTAGGGGGTATGCCAGAAGACCCAGCACACACCATATTGTACATGTTTTGAGTCTAATACTTCGTTGTATTCTGGCCTCTCTTTCAATTTTTTCTTATTTTTCATTTTGTCTTTATGAGCTTCTCTGTGAACTAGGTTTTTCCTTTGGTTTGTTACTGACATTGAGAAATACATTTTTTAAGGCTTTCTCCTTCAGATTTTTGTTTTTCGGTCTCTCCTATTTCCAGTCATTTTTCTCTGGTTTCCTCTCTTACTCTTTGGCTTCTCGCCCTCCTACTACTGTAAAAATATCTTCCCCCACCCATCTGCTGAGCTGGTCATCCTCAAGATGAGGATGGGGAGGCTTGGCCCAGGCCCCTGCTGAGTTTCTAATCTACTTTCTCTTCAGCACTGATGCACTTTTCCCTCTAGCCCACTATGTGATGCACATGTCTCCCACATCTACCCCTCCCGTTGTTCCTCCTTTCTTTCATGTAGCTGGGAAGAACCCGAATTGGCTCCCTCTTGTAGGATATGGTGTGGTGGAGGAAGTGGGCAGGGGTTGTGGGGACTAAGTCACTGCTACACTAGGACCGTGAAGACACATTCAAGGCCTGAAGCACAAGCTTTGAATATTTCCCTCACTGATTGTGCCCAAAATCCATGACACAAATTGGGAGATGTAGACACTGAGTGTTTTAGTACTGTCTCTCATCACTTCTCCCCTTTACTATCGCTATAGCTTCTCCTAAACAATCTCCCTGTCTCCAGTTTCTCCCTTTGCCAATCTATCCTCCAATCAGCTGCCAAATTATATTCTTCAAGCATAGGTTTTGCTATGTTACTGCCCTGCTCAGGAAAGATATATGGATCCCTCTTGCCTCTAGCATAAAATACAAACCTTTCCGCTTAGTTTTCAAAGTCCTCCACAATTTGTCTCTAGGCTTACTGATCAATATTTTTCTTCATGCCCTCCACAGAGCACCCATAGAGATAGTTCTCACTTCATGTAAGTAGACTATTCCACAGACCTCTGTGCAAAGTAATTTCTACATAATGTAAATTTGCCCACATATGTGGGGAAGGGAGGGAGGCAGAAAGGGGGCTGCGTGCCTGTGGAGGGAGGAGGCCCGCACATGATTCAAAGACTCATGGGGGCTAGGGGCAGATAAGCAAAAGGAGGAGAAGGAACAGGATGGTGGGGGTAGGAAGGTGGGGGAGGGAGAGCTAATCACGTGGGGTATGACTGTAACAGAGAGGAAGAAGGGCAGACATGTGAAGGCTGAACATGGACAGAGGCAGGAGAAGACAGGTGATATGCAGGGGCTGGGGACAGATACCTAGTACCCACGCGGATAGACGGAAGACAGACACACAGAGGCTTGTCATGAGAGCAGGTGGGCAAAGTAGGCCATAGGTCCCCTCTCTCATGACAGAGATCTCAAGCCAAGGTCCCTAACTGGCATCAGTGGTGGTCTCTCGGCCTGTCTGTTCTTCCTTGGAGGATTTTGGGTTTATTTAGGATTTTTCATTTTTTGATAGGGGTGTAGGAGACCACTGCACAGCTCAGCCAAGGGGCAGGAGCAGAGAGAGAGCACAGAACTGTACAGTAAAGTTAACATAGGTGCTTTTTCAGAATGCAGATTTTTTTCAGAACTCTTCATGTAAAGTCGAATTCGCAAAATGTGAATTTATGTAAAGGGAGAACTGTTGATGCTGGCTTGCTTGCTGTTCCCTATGCATAACAGTCAATCTGCATCTCTGTGCATGCTATCTCCCTAGCTTAAAATGCATTCCATTCTCATCTCTGCCTCTTAAAATCCTTACTTTCCTTCAAAACTCCCCTCAAATGCCACCTCCGACAGGAAGGCTATCCTGATCTTCCCAATTGTTAGTTCTCTCCTCCCAAAATTACTTTGTCTATATTTTGTATTTAATTTTCTTTATAGTATGTTATTTCCTCACAGTAGGATGTAAGCTCCTTGAGGGCAGGGAGCTCACTCTTGTCTTTGCATTTTTAGCACTTAGCAAAGTGCCTGGCACATAGTAGGTTCTTAATAAATGCTTGTTGAAATGGATTCAATCAAGCAACATGCATTTATTATGCACCTTCAACCTGCTGAACTGTCCTGAAAATACAAAGACAAAAAATTATCAAGATGAACTCTATAGGGGGAGACTGTATGTATAAAACACATACACACATATAGGTGCATACAAAATGTATAAATACAAAGTAATTTTTGTGGGCAGAACACTATAGGCTTGAGGGACCAGGAAAGAGGTCATGTAGAAAATGACACTTGAGCTGGGCTTTAAAGAAAACTAATGATTGTGACAGCTGGAAGTGAGGAGAGAATGCATTCCAGACATGGGGCACAGCCTGTGAAAAGGCATGGAGACGAAACGCATTTGCAGAAAGAAAAGTACAAGAAAAACAGTAACTCCCATTGTCTACTCTCTCTCTGCTTTGGTCTGTTCTTCCAACTGCTCCCAGATGTATTCATAGACCTGGTTATGTCACCCCTCTATTCAAAACCCTTCAGGAGCACCCTATTGCCCATCATATAAACTTCAGACTCCTTGGGCTGGCCCTCAACACTCCCCAGAATCTTAGACTACGTTATCTTCCCAGGATTATCTCATACACTTCCCTTCCACATGGTCTATGTTCCCAACAGATTGAACCATTCCCCATCCCTTGTGCAGGCCCTTTATTTTCTTGTCTCCATTTTTCTTTTTTCTCCAGGTTGGAATGCATCTTTTCTCACTTTTCAATCTTTACTTCTCTGATACATTCAGCATGTATTATTTTGTATTACAGTTATCTGTGAATATATAGTACCTTTCCACTAGATCCTAAGCTCAAGAAGTCAGAGAACTATGTCTATGCATAATAATCTATTATATGTCCCTTAGTGCCTTGCACAGTACTCTGTACATAGTACATGCTTAATAAATGCTTGTTGCAGTTTAAGTTATATGCATGTATGCACATATATCTGATTTTAAATGTGCCTTGTATAGCCATACACAAGCTAGCATGTATGCATCTATTATGATCACGTGTGTACATTTGTGTAGACTTGAATATGCCCACACACTTTTATATTTTAAGTAGCTGATATTTCTTCCATGTGGGTGCTCCTTCCACCAAAGGTGATCACAAGCCCTCCACACTTTAATAGATGGTCTTCATAACAACTGACTGAAAAAAAATGTCATGGCATCACCCTGAAGCAACTTTCTGGTGATGAGCCTTCTCTGATTTAGTCAGGCCGATCCTCAGATGACTGGCCTGGAGTGCATTTCTGGACCTCCTCAGTATCAGTGTTTAAATGTGTATGCGTGTTTATAAGTATACACATCTGTATTTAAATGTATGTATGTGTCCTCACAAGATAATACCTTTACCTAGAATCCTGCAGTATGAGGGAGAATAGGGACATCATATTGTTTAAAATAGATTAAACAGGAAGTTTGTGCTTTGAGGTAGCAGTGGAAGAGTGCGTATTAGGAGATATGGGTGAGGGTGAGGATCAGGTAAAGAGACTGCATCAGGTTGGCAAAATGCAAAGTTTCAGGCTCTCTGCATGCTCCCTTCTGGTTTTTGTGGAAAAGTCTTTGGGCCCCACCCCAGGCCCCCATAAACACTGAGCTCCAGGCAAAAGGGAACCAAGGAAAGCCAGCCTTATCAATGCCTTTGTTTAGCTATAGATAGTTGGAAGTTTAGGAGGCAGAAGGGAAGGGAGAAGGGGAGCAGGGGAAGGTAAGCCTGGGCAAAACAGTGCATGGATGGGGCAGGGCAGGGCAGGGCAGGGCAAGGCAGGACAGGGCAGGACAGGGCAGGGCCGGGCAAGGCAGGACAGGGAAGAACAAGGCAGGTAGGTCAGGGCAGAATAGGGCACAGTTGTTGAGTTGTTTCAGTTTTGTCTAACTCTTTGTGACCCCATTTAGGGTTTTCTTGGCAAAGATACTGGAGTGGTTTGCCATTTCCTTCTTCAGCTCATTTTACACATGAGGAACTGAGGCAAACAGGGTTAAGTAACTTGCCCAGGGTCACACAGCTAATAAGTGGCTGAGGCCAGATTTGAATGCATGAAGATGAGTCTCCTAACTCCAAGCCCAGTGCTCCGTGCACTATGGCACCACCTAGCTGCCCTAGGGCAAGCAGGACAGTACAGAACATCGCAGGGCAAAAGAGAAAAAGAAGGAGGAAGAAAGACCAGTTGGAGTAACCTTCTCTCAGCATAATTCATTCTTCATGTTGCCTGGACCAGGAGCCCGCAAGAGGTCCCTGTTTGGGGGCAGCTAGGTGATGCAGTGGATAGAGCTCCAGCCTTGGAGTCAGGAGGACCTGAGTTCAAATCTGACCTCAGACACTTGACACTTACTAGCTGTGTGACCTCGGGCAAGTCACTTAGCCCCAATTGCCTCACAAAAAATAAAATAAAAACTATTTTGGAGCAGCTAGGTGGCCCAGTGGATAGAGCTTTGGCCTTGGAGTCAGAAGGACCTGAGTTCAAATCCCACCTCAGACAATTGACACTTACTAGCTGTGTGACCCAGGGCAAGTCACTTAACCCCATGGTCTGGCCAAAAAAAATAAGAAGTCCCTGTTTGCCCCTCCTATCTACTCTAAGTCAGAAATTCATCCCCGAAGGTCCTTCCAGCTGCTCCTTCCCCTTTTCTTCTGCCAATCATATCCAATTCTAATGTATTGACTGCTAGGGCCATATTTCTAAAGTTGCAAGGATCTCAGAGGCCAGTTAATCCAATCATCCCGTTTTCCAGATGAGAAAGAAGTGGGTTAAATGACTTTGCTATTATCTTATGGGTCAGTGTCAGACAGGTCAAATCAGTGTTCTTTCCAATGACACCTCAGCTGAGGTCCTCTCTAGCAAACTAACCCTGCTGCCCACACCTCCTATATCTGCCTATTCCCTTCTCTAGCACTTTTGAGATTACTTTTGGAGGCAAATGATTTCACCTTACAGGGCCTCAGTTTTTTCTTCTGAAAAATAAGAGGCTGGGAGACACAGCCTGACTTAGGAGATAGGGAACGGGTCTTAGAACCAAGAATCTCTGGTTATGTCTATACACACTGGCCATGTGACCAGCCCAAGTCACTCAGGGCACAGAAGTCTCATAGACTGCAAGCTTCCTGAGGACAAGGCCCTTCTAATTTATTCTTGTTTTTTGATCAGTGCTTAGCCCAGGTCTAGTAAAAGCATTTTGTTGAATTGTTTCTTGAATTTAAATAATTTCACAGCAGCTCAGCACCCTCTGGTCTCTTTTCTTCACCCCAATGCCTTTCCTTGCCCTAGGGTTATCTTTTCTAGCTCTAAGGCCATTTTAGGAGAGAGAAGAGGACAATGAAAAATCAAAGGAGAAAGAGAGAAGGGAAAGGAACATAACAGACAGTGAAGAAGCTTTTTTAAAAGGTAGGAAGAAGAAAAGGGGAGAAATAGAGACAAGGGGGAAATGAGAGAGAAAAATATAAAGACACAGGGATGGAGTCGAAAGACAAAGGGATTGTAATGTACAGGAAAGACAGAGATAGGCACACAGCCAGAGAAATAGAAACATAGTAAAAAAAAAAAAAGAGTCAAAAAAGCTAGACAGAACTAGAGTGAAAAAGAAATCCAGCAATAGAAAGACCCAGAAACACAGAAGAGATACTAGAGGTGGGGAGGGGTAGAGGTGAGAGAAGGGATAGACAGAGATAGAGAAGGCAAAGAAAGACAAAGGCACAGATAGAGGAAGAGAGACAGAAATAGCATAAGAGTGGGGGTAGAGAAAGATCAATGGAAGAGAGTTAGCACAGATAGAGGGAAGGGTGAGAGAACAAAGAAAGAAAGGGGCAGAGAGGGGAAAGGAACACACAGAGGGTGAGAAAGAATCGGGGAGAGACAGAGTCAGAGGTGCCCACGGAGAGGAAAGACACAGAACACACAGACCCTATGTCACAGAAGGAGGTGGAGGGGTGAAATGCGGCCAGCACAGTATAAAGACACACACACAGACCCACAGATTAAGCTACAAAGACAGAGAAATGAGGAGTCTAGGGGGGAGGGAGAGAGAGAGAGAGAAACACTGCAAACCCAGCTCCAGGCAGAAGTGTGTCAGAGGCGACCTCATTCCTTTAATCTGCCCTGGGGAGGTTCTTCTAATTATGCAAATGGCTCCCGGGTGTCCTGAGAAGACTTCTGCTCTTCCTACCGTGGGCGGCATTAGAGGGAATGCCTGGAGCCATGTTGAGATCCTGAGGATACAACTTCTTCAAGACTGGGAGGAGGAAGTCTGGGGAGAGGAGAGGGCATAGAGAAAGGCGGGGAGAGGTTGTCCTGGACACGAGTACAGTCTCTGAGCCCTCCCCCCATCTCTTACTTCATATATTTATTCTCAGTCCCAAGTCCCATTCTTTCAACTCTAGCCTTCTGGTATAATAAGGGTGTCAATGAAGTTGCTAAAGCTTAGTTTAGCAGGAGCCAAGGAGGACAAACAGACTGGAGGAAGGGGTTGTTCAGGGTGATGATGTTACAGAGAGATGAAGTGGGGGGAAGAGGAACAGAGAAACAAACTGCTCAGAGAGAGCAGCAGCAAAGGAGGAGGCCCAGAAAGCGGAGTTCAGAGGCCAAGAGTCTCTGGCTGATGACTTTGCTATAAGCCAAAGGCAGAGAGAGGCTTCCTAACCTCTCCCCCTTGCATTAGGGAAAAAGCAGTCTTTCTATCCCAAAGCACAAAGGGAAACCTACAGCCATTCCTAGTTCCACAAATAAAATACCTATCCTCCTAACAATTTCTCCAAATTCTTATCCCTAGTTAGGGGGCAGTTCCAACTAAGGCATCCCTTATAAGAACTTTCCTTGTATTCTTCTTTGGTTTTTACTGCCTCGATAATCCCCATCCCAATGGTGGTATTAACCTACAATCCTATTTTTGGTTCCTCCTCAGGAGCTACTGAGTGTTGCTTGAAGCAGCCATGGAAGCAAGCTCTCCAGGTCTGCTAAAGAGTAGACCCTCAAATAAGAACTCACTGATGAACAACAAGGCAACAGAGAAAAGCACACTGGATTGGGTATATGAGAATCTAAGTTCAAATCTTGGGTCCGCTTTTTACTGGGTTTTGTTTTGTTTTGGTCTTTCTTTGTATTCCTGCACTTAGCACAATGCCTGAGGAGTAGAAAGGACTTAATAATTGCTTGTTGCCTGATTATATGACTTTGGACAATTCACTCAACCTCTATGGGACTTCATTAACTTCTGGGGGTACCATAATTAGTTTGTTTTTTACAAACTTCTTTTAAAAATATTTTCATAACTGTATTTCAATATAATTGGTTTCTGTTGTAATTTATGTATTTTATTTTATGCCTTTAAAAATATTATTCTGACAAGGGGTCCATAGGCTTTACTAGGCCATCGAAGGGGTCCATGATACTTACAAAGTTAAAAACCTTTGGACTAGATAATATTAAAGGTTCTATGACATTGGTGTCTTCGATGTCTGACCAAGCTCTAAGCACTCATAACTAACATATTAGATGAAAGAATGGGCATTTAAACAGATCTTGACATGCTGCAACATTGTAAAAGTCTTACACTTGGGCTAAAACCTCAACTTCTCTAGCATAAGATGGCTAGACAGTAATTCTTCTGAAAAATATCTGGGGGCTTTAGTGAAATGAAAGCTCAAATGAGTCAGTGATGTGATGTGACATCCAAGAAAGCTAGTACAAAAAAAAAAAAAAGAAAGCTAGTACAGTCTTGGGCTACATTAAGACAGGCATAACGTGCAGCACTAGTGAGGAGATATTATCGTCCCTCTGTGCTAGATCTGCCTTGGTCAGAACATATCTGGAGTATAAAGCTTTCTTCTGGGTGCCACACTCTAGGATGGGGATGGATAAATTGAAGAGCAGCCAGAGGATGACAATCAGGATGGTTCGTGTAATTTGAGAATGGGCTTGAAGGTCTACAGATATTTGACAGTATTTAAAGGACGACCATACGGAAGAGAGATTTGGCTTATTCTGAGTTGGCTTTAAAGGGCAGAACTAGGAGCAGTTAGTGGACGTTGCAAAGGGGAAGATAAGATTTAGGTTTGACGTTAGGGGCAAAAGAACTTCATAAATTTTTTTTCCCAGTTTGTTTTTCAGTTATGTCTGACTCTCTGTGACCCCATGTGGGGTTTTCTTGGAAAAGATGCTGGAGTGGTTTGCCATTTCCTTCTCCAACTCATTTTACAGATGAGGAAACTGAGATAAACAGGGTTAAGTGACTTGCCCAGGGTCACATAGCTAGTAAGTGTCTGAGGTTGAATTTGTACTCAGGAAGATGAATCTTCCTAACTACAGGCCCAGTGCTCTATCCACTTCACCACCTAGCTGCCCTCCTAAAAATTAGAGTCATCCAAAAATGGAGCGGACTCCTTTGGGAGGTAGTGTATTCCCTGATGCCTGTTTAAAGTAAAGATTGGATAACTCATTGTTAAGTATATTGTAGAAAGGTTTCTTATTTAGGTTCAAGTTACACTAGATGGCCTTTGAGATCTCTGCTGAGATTTTGTGATCCTTTTGTTCTAATCTTAAAGATCCCTTCTTACCAAGGGATCTTCACTCTACTTCTCTCTCTCTCTCTCTCTCCCTCTTTCGTTTCTTGTGGTTCATACCCCTTTGTCTACAAAGATGCTGTGTTCTCCCTTACCCTGGAATATTGCTTTGACTCTCCTACCCCATCAAGCTATAATCCAATAGCTCTGTCTCCTTTTACTCTAAATTTCAAGAAACTTCATCAATGCTATACTTGATGCCTCCACCTCCTCACCACTCACCAGGGGGTACTCCTTTATTTCCTTCAATGTGGTTTCTGTCCCCACCAGTATACCAAAACTGTAATTTCTGGTCTTCTCTACAGTCATTCTCTTAAGTGTCAAGTCCAAAGATCTTTTTTTATTCCCTTTGGCCTTTTTTGCATTATTTGACACTGTGGTCCGTCCATATACCCTTGCTAGTCACTTCTACCATTATTTCTAAGACTGTTCTCTCCTACGGCCCTTTCTACCTGTCTTTCTCAGTCTCCCCACTATGGTTCATCTTCCTTCTCTCACCTCCTAAGTATGAGCATTCCCCAAGGTTTTGTCCTTAGCTCTCTTATTAAATGAGGTAATAATTCTAAAGCACACAGCTCAGTGCCTGGCACACAGTAGACACTTAAATGCTTATTCTCTTCCTCTTCCTTCTTATTTAAAATCTAGAAAAATGCTTTCACTAGGCAATCTCACTTATTTCCACAGCCTCAATGATCACCTCTCTGCAGATGATTACTCCCAATTTTTTATCTCCAGTCTTTATCTCTCCACTGAGCACCAATGCCACATTTCCAACTACTTGCTGACCATCACCTTCTAGATGCTTCCTGGATACCTCAAATTCAACACGGCCAAAAGCGAACTGCTTAACTTCCTTCCAAAACCTGAGCTCCTCCCTACTTCTCTGTTTCTCAGTCTCTCATTTTTAAAACTTGAGGAATTTTTCATTCTTTCTCTTCCTCCCCCTGAACCGTTGACAAGTCCTACGATTTTAACTCCCCAGTAGTTCTTGAATCAATCCCTTTCTCTCCAGGCACACTGATGCCACCCTTGTTCAGACCCTCATCCTGTCTCTCCTGGAATACTGTAACCATTACGCTTGACTCACTCCTCTTATCTGCAGCCTATTCTTAATGGAATAACTTGAAATCATCTTCCTAATGCAGTGTTCCCTGCTCAAAACCCTTCAGTGGCTGTCGGTTGCCTATAGGATAAATGTTCCAAAACAAAAACAAAAACAAAATCCTTCCCCAGACATTTAGAGTCCTCTATAATCTGACTCCAACTGATATTTTCAAATTTTATCTTGTACTATTTTCCTTCAGGCATTCTACATTCTAGCCAAACTAAACTACTAGATGTTTCCTGATCTTGTCTTGTTTTCTCCCACCTACATCTTTGCATTCATGCAAGCATCCCATGCTTGGAACACATTTTCTTTGACTCTGCATCTGATTAAATTGTTCTCTTCCTTCGAAGTTCTTTAGGTATCGGCTCTTCAATGAAACCTTCCATGATCCCCACAGTAGAAAGTGATCTTCCCACCTCATATTTCTTATAAGATTTTGTCTTGACCTCTGCCTCACCCTTATTCCAATCTACCTTATCTCGTACTTACTGGTACAGGTATTGTATCCCCTCACTATTATTTTAGGCCTTAAGCAACTTGAGGGCAAAGGCTGTCATTCCTAATGTTGGCATCATAGGCCCTAACACAATGCTCTACATAGAGTATGCACTTAATGTTCATTATATTGAACTGAAAAGTTGAAAAGGAAAACCAGGACATTGTATTGGGTGGGACAATAGGGATTGCAGTGACAGAAGGACCAGAGGAGAAGTAGCCTTGAGAGATTAAAGAGGAGACTAGGAAAGGGGTGAGGGTAGGGAGAAGAAGTGGTAATATTGGGTGACAGGAGAAGGGGCTAGGATGACAATGAGGTGGGACACTGGGATGCTCAGAGTGGACACTAAGGAAAGTCTCTTACTCAGCACAGTGAGTTTTGCCTTTCGTGAGCGCAGGGCAGCTTCAGTGGCCTGGCACTCATAGGAAGCATCATCGGAAAGCTCAGCATCTGTAATCTCCAAGTTGTATTGCCCAGCTTCTGCAGAGCCCACAATCCGGTATCGTGGCCATGCTAGGGGGATGAAGAGAGGTCAGATGTAAACTGATCTAGGTGCCAACCAAATGTAGATACCACCTTTCCACCCAATTCCCATTATCCCAGAGGGCCACTAAACCCATCTCTAGATTCCCCAGGATCCCCCACTTTGCTTTTGTCATCACCCAATCTTCCCATTTCTATGCCAAGACTTTATATTTAATGATGGTACAGTTCCTCCTCTGTCCCACCCTCCCTCTGTCCTATCCTATGATACAACCAAGAGGCAACCAGGTCATAGGCAGAGGATTGTGACATCACAATCCCCCATAGCCAAAGAGGGCGATATGAGAACCTGAAAACAGAAGAAAAGGAGGTGGGGGTGGGCAGAGAAGGAAACAATGAACAGAAGCAGATGAAACCTCAGAGGCTGTTTGCAGACAAATGTCTCTCATAATAATAGGAAAGAAAAGAGTGAACCGCAGAGCAAGGCGGTGGGAGGGAGAGACAGAGAGAATATCTGTGAAATATAGGACTTCATAGCAGAGGCAGCAGCTCTCTGGGGATCCTTCTGTGGGACTTTCTCAGACTCAGACAGAGACTCAGCTCTCCCTCCCTCAAGACTGAGACCTTTCCCCCACATCCCTTGGCCTCTGAAGGGGACAGTGGATGAAGTTTCCCTGCTAAGCAAGGAGTTTCTGGAAATGTGAACATGGGGGGATGGGTTGACTGAGTCTCAGCCCTCCCCACCTTATGCCAACCTCTTCTCTCTGTCTCTCTTCATCATTTGACTAGCTACCTACCCCCCCACCCCCTACTCTCCATAGCCTTACTCCCCACTCTCGCCTTCCTCCCTTTATCTCACTCTGTCCAGCCTTTTATTGATCCCTCTCACTCCATATCTATTGATCTCTCTCTGTTTCTCTCTCTCTCTCTATCTCAGCAATGAATCCAACCTCCATCTCTATTCTCTTGTTGTGCATCACTACACGGTCCTCTCCATTATCTGCCTCACTAGAGGAGGGCCATAACAAAAAAATCTCCCAATACTCAATATCCCTCAAATCATTTTCGTTTGGCTTTGGAATATGAAGTGTGTGTGTGTGTGTGTGTGTGTGTGTGTGTGTGTGTGTTTAAAGCTCACTCCTATTTGCTTAGCTCTGACTATACAGCAGGTACTCAATAAAGGCTCCATGAATAAATGAATATGCTCAGGTTGATAATAAAATGAGTTTACCCATCCCTGAGCTCTCATACTGATTGGACAATGGTGGGAAGGTGCCCAGGAGGGTGACCCCAGAATGAAAAATTTGTTGAAGATAAATCTAGTGCTTCCTGTACCACATAATAACATATTGTAGGGGAAAGACTATTGGACTGGGGGACCTGGGGGACCATCAAATTTGGATTTTTTCACTAGGTGTATAACCTCTGTCTTGTTGCTTCTGCTCTGAACCCTCAGTTCCTCATCTGCCCAATGAAGGTTTAGATTTAGATATTCCTGGAAGTGCCTTTCACCTCTAACATCTGCTGAGAATCCTCTTTTCTGATTCCACATGCACCTTCCACCCTGTTTGTTTGGCTCTTTCTGCCAGTCTCCTTGTCTTTTTCTCTCCCTGGTTTACTCTCTCCTTCTGTGACTTCAGCACCTTTCTTTAAACACAGAAACATTTTGAGAAGAAACAAACTACCTGACAAAATGTCTGGGCAGTAGTATATTTCTAATATATGTGTGTATATGTATATATGTGCACATAGATAAGTACACACAAACACATAGAATACATAAGACATACACATGCAAACATGTATATATACATATATATGTGTATACACACACACACAGAGTCAGAGAGTAGAGAAAAATGGGAACAGAGATGACAGTAAAAGAACTTTGGAAGAATGAGCTAGAGTCAGGCAAAAAACTCCAAAGGTGCCAATGTGAATGGAAAACAGGCTGCTTGGGCAAAAGATTATCTGGGGGAAGAAGGATCATAGGATCACAGAATCAAAGGAAAACAGATCGAGAACTGGAAGGCACCTCAGATAGATAAAGACCTTACCTTTGAGGCCCTGGCCCATGCCCAGAGCCAACCCATCCTTGGTCCACTGCACGATGCCAGAATAGTTCAGCAGCACACAGGAAAGCACTGCCCGCTGCCCAGCCACCACCGTCTGGTCAGATGGCTCCTGGCTAAATCGGGTCTGGGTTCCTGGCAGAGAGAAACAGTGGGCATCAGGTGAGCAACCATTCTGCCACCTTCCCTCAATTGTGTAATTGTGTGTATGGGGGATGGAGCAGGGGGCAGAAAAGGGGAATCAACCCCTCCCACCTTTCAAACTCTCTAACACCCCCCCCCAGGGGACTGTTATATCTTATGGCACTGGGAGTTTACCAGGCTCCCTACACAGCCCTACCCCTCCTCCCTTTCTGTCTTCTTTTTCACTCCCTTTAGCCTCTCTCCCTTTCCAGGAGAAATGGAGTTCAAAGCCATGTGCTTAGAGATCTCCTGATAGCAGCTTGGGCTACAAGAGTCCAATCATCCATGTTAATCAATGATGCATAATTAATGTTGATCACTGGCTGTGGCAGTAAGGCAGAAAGATGGTGTACAGGAGGGCAGGCATGAGACCTCCTCCCCTTGCCCCCAATTCAGGCACTTGTGCTTATCACACAGTGCTATAGGGTGGTGGGGGTTCTGGGAAGGGGCTGCAGCTCAGGCCTCTTTGGTACCTGTCAGCCTGTGCCTGCCATCCACATATTCACACACATGTGCCTGCAGGTCAACGTCTATCCCTGGCTGGGCTTGACCCAAGAGGGGCCTTGGCTCTACTTCCTACCCTCATCTCACACATTGCCCCAAAGCCTGCTGGCAGGATCTCTCCCTGGACTCGATTCCCTCCAGGATCTCCTGTGTACACTTGCACCTGCACATGCTTAGCCCTTTGGCAGCGCCCAGTCTAGGACGTGGCTTCTGTCCCGCTCCCCATCGAAGGGAGGCACACATCGCTGCCCGGCTGGCAGAGGGGCCGGGAGCATTTGATTAGAAAACTGCAGTGTAATTGCCTTTAATTGTGAAGCCTAAATGGAGCAGGGAATTGGATTGCGGGGTTTGTTCTACCCCCTCTCCTATCCCCCCTTCACCCAGCTGCCCCTTCCAACTCCCTCCGGCATGGGTCCAGCCAGAAAAGCAAGGACCAGGGCCTGGGATGAGCTGAACAGCTAGCTGATGGGTTCAGAGAAGTGGAAGGTATCCTTGCTTCCTTAGTTGAGGAAAGTGAAGGGATGCGGGAGCTCTGCTCTGCTCTCAGCACCCCAATTTGCACTATTCACATCTATGGAGACTCTAACTTTGTTTCCACTCCAGCCTCGCCTACCTATCATAATAACAATGGCTAGCATTTATGCAATCCTTTAAGGTTTCCAATATGTTTACATGTGTTAAAGAGTTTTCTCATTTGATCATCAGAAAAACCTGGAGAGGTGGCTACTATTGCTGTCCCCATTTTACACATAAAGAAACTGAGGCTGGGAGAGATTACATATAACAAGTAAGTATCTGAGGCAGAATTCAAACTCAGGTCTTCCTGACTCAAAGTCCTGCATTATGCCACCTAGCTGCCTTTTCCAGTCTCTGGTGGGACTTCCCACGTTCATATTCTGTGTCCTAGAGGGGAAATCTGGCCCCACTATCCAATCAGTGGAGCCCTACCTTCTCATCTTACCCTATCCATCTCTGAGAGTGCCTCTGTCAGTATCTAAGGAAAGAGGGAAGAGTGGTGTTATCTTGTGCCCATCAAACCCAGGAGGTTCCTCCAGGGCAAGGGTTGTTTCCTTCCTTCCTCCCTCTGTCTCATTTAGTACCCTGGAGGGTCTGATCATGGCAACAGTAGAGAAACACTTGGTGTGGAGGCAGGGGAGGATGGATGGACAGCATGTGATTTGAAACAATGACTTCTGTTCTCTGTTTAGTAGATTTCTAAGTCCAGCTTCAGTAGTGGGGTTGCAAGGGGTTTCCATTCCTAATAAGCACAAATCCCCATATTATTATTCCATGTTCCATTTCCCTGACCCTTGTCCCCCACATCCCTGACCCTACAGCCTGACCCTACAGCCACACCTTCTAAGGACTGGGCGAATGACCCTCACCTGTATTCAAAAGGATTTTGTGCTTGGAGATCTCAATTGTTGGGGTGGTGTCAGGTAAGAAGCCTGCATTATTAATTCCAGCTCTGTGCTCATGATTATTCAAATTTATTCATGTCCTTGCGCATTTCTTCAGGGAGCTACATGCTGCAAACTCCCTATAACCACTTCTACCCCCCTATCCATTCTTATGGGAGAAACTGAGACATAAAAGGTGGGGGGAGGCACAAGAACTTGTCCTGGGGATGCCCTGGGAGTTCTGGAGACAGAATTAGTCTTAAAACTTTGGGTCCTGAAGTTTACTCAGCACTCCTGGACCCCCTGTACTCATTGTCTATGAGAGGTGAGCAGTTTCCCCAATAGGATAACGGTGAAAGAACAGGGTCTAGTGCACCATAGAGGAAGAATGGAGATAGAAATAATAATGGCTAACATTTATATAATACTTTAAGGTTTGCAAAGTACTTTTCATATATTATCTCAGGAGAAATGGTTTCAGATTCCAGTTCTACCGTTAACTTGTCTGGGTGACCTTAAGCAAATCACTTTCCCTTTCTAGCACTGTTTATCTGTAAAATGAGAAAAAGGTCCCTTGCTAGCTTTGACATTCTCTGATTTATGGTTCTCTGAAGTTAGACAATAAGAAGAACTTTTCAACAAATGAGAGAGTTTTAGAAGGAAATTACACAGGAAATTAAGCTGGGTTAATGAGGTTATGAGAATGGGGGGAAAAGTCATCTAGAATCTGCTTGCTGGGGTCCTGCTTTCTTTTCTGACTCTCACTTCTTTCAACCAGATGATGCCCAAGAACAAAGCAGCAACCAGGAATGAATTCTTGGAACTTGAAGGAGAAACCCAAATCTGTGTCTTTTCCCACTTTACGAAGTACCCCTGAAAGCAAAGTGTGGGGTAAATGGGGGCGGTGGTGTGTTCAGGATGCAAAGATAGAATGAGACACAGTCCCTGCCCTCAAGGGCTCAGAGTTAGAACGAAGAAACATAGTTTCATCCCACCAGAGCCCCAGGCTGGTGGGAAAGATAATCCTGGGTCACAGATCTAAGGCAAATTCTGGTCACAGAGATAAGGACAGACCATCTAGCAGAAGGAGACTCCTAAGACTGAAGCTGGAAAGAATAAGAAGGGATTGGGGCTAGCTAAGTGGTGCAGTGGATAGAGCACCAACCTTGGAGTCAGGAGGACCTGAGTGCAAATCCGGCCTCAGACACATAACACTCACTAGATATGTGACTCTGGGCAAGTCACTTAACTCCAATTACCTCACCAAAAAAAAAAAAAAAAAGGATTGGAGGTGCCTAACTAGGGAAAGAAAGAATGAAGCCAGACCACGAAGACTTTCCTAAGAGCGAGGTTGGCAAAAAAGAAAGGGATAGGACTAAAAGAGAGTTAAGGAGGCCAGGCTGAGATACAGGGGGCATGTGTGTATGGATCGTGCACAAAGCTTGAGTTTGGAAGTGGGGATGTGGAGAGCATGCATATAGTTTTGTATATATTTGTTGCATGTTGTCTCTCCCATTAGATTGTAAGCTCCCTGAGGGTAGGAACTGTCTTTTATCTTTTTTTGTGTCCCTAGCCCTTGCATAGTGCCTGGTACATTTTGTTATTGTTCAGTTGTGTCTGACCCTTCATGACCCCATTTGGGCTTTTCTTGGCAAAGACACTGGAGTGGTTTGCCATTTGCTTCTCCAGTTCATTTTACAGATGAGGAAACAGAGGCCAACAGGGTTAAGTGACTTGACTAGGGTCACACAGCTAGTAAGTGTCTAAGGCCAGATTTGAATTTAGGAAGGTCAGTCTTTTTCACTCCAGGTCTGGTACTGTATCCACTGCACCACCTAGCTGCCTGGTACATGGCGGACACTTAATATTTATTGACTGAGTGACTAAGTAAAGTCAGGCTCAGAACCTGGCAGTCCCTAAGCTCTCAGCCCTTGGTCCTAGTGACTTGGACTGGATCTCTTTGCTGACTGGGTCTTCCACCAAGCCACAGCTGCAGAGAGGAACCTGCCATTGGAATGAAGAGCACCATTTCAGTCCTCTGGTCTATCGTTTGTCTATCTTTTCCCTCCTGACTGGCTTCCAGGAAGTGAGATGGAAGTCAAACACCAATACTGGCAAATGACTTGCCAGGGAGAGCTGGGCCTCCCTCAGCAGGGAGCTATGGGGAAACCAGCAGGGAGAGGCAGGCCCTGAGTACAGGCATGACAGGAATCAGAAGAGCAGACCAATCCTGCTGGGCCAGCAGGGCCAGCAGCCCCAGTCTGGGGCCAATTTTTGTGAGTGGTTTTCTCTGAATTTCCACCCGCTTTGATCTCTCTCTTTCCCCCTGTCTTCAGACACCATCACAGATGTGGTGAACTCTTAAACAGCCATTGTGAAGACAGGCAGAGCGAACTGAGTAATAGAGACAAAGCCAGAGACACCCACACAGAAGTAAAGGGAAAGAACGGGAAACAGAGAAGCAGGAACGGAGAGGGAGGGAGAAAGGAAGGAATGTGGAGGGGGGAAAAAAAAGCACAGACACAGAGACACCACGACCCAGGAGGAATGTAGACCCACAGAGAGAAAGAAACACAGAAAGGAATGATGGAGACCAAGATGGGGACAGGGTAGAGCCACGTGCAACTGTTGGCATGGAGGTGAGGGAATATGTCTCTGTTCACATAGAAGCTCACTGTAGATGAAGATACGTGATAAACAGATTTTCCCCAACCCTGATGTCTACAGCTCAATTCTGAAAGACTTTCTGCCTTTGCATTTCTGACCATGTCCTGGAGGTGTATGTCATATTTCCTCCATTAAACTGGGAATTGCTGAGGTGGACAAACCAGGGTCTTGTTGGTACCAGGGATGAGTTAAAAGCCAAGGTTAGAATGAAGAAGTAGGGATGATTTCTAGGGAGTGATTAGGAATGAGAGACTGCTTAGGAAATTTCAATTGGGGAGAGTGACTAGGCAGGTGGAAGTACAAAAGGCCCCTTATACACCCTATTCTTAACTCATTCCTTGCCTCCATCTCAGGCAGCTAGATAGTGGATAGAGTGTGGGGCCTGAAGTCAGGATGACCCATTTTCCCAAGTTCAAATCCAGCCTCGGATACCTTCTAGCTGTGTGACCCTGGGCATGTCACTTAACCCTCTTTGTCTTAGTTTCCTCATCTGTAAAATGAGCTGGAGAAGGAAATGGCAAACCACTCCAGTATCTTTGCCAAGAAAACCCCAAATGGGGTCACAGAGAGTCAGACATGACTAAAGTGATTCTTCATTTCCATCCAAACCTCATCCCTTAGTTCAAACCAATCTCTCACTACTTGCCTAGACTAAACAGCTACCTCAGTCTGGAAGAATACACTAATACACATTTCCATAGCACCTAAGGTTTACAAAATGCCTTACACACAATACAACAGTTCTGTGAGGTAAAGAGTAAGCACCTCTATTTTTTTTTTGTTTTTGCTGAGGCAATGGGGGTTAAGTGACTTGCCCAGAGTCACACAGCTAGTGAGTGTTATGTGTCTGAGGCCAGATTTGAACTCAGGTCCACCTAACTCCAGGGCTGGTGCTCTATCCACTGCGCCACCTAGCTGCCCCCTTCTCCATTTTATAGATGAGGAAACTAGGGTTTGAGGCAAAATTCCTTGTTTGAGGTCACACAGCTAATAAGTGGTGAAGTCACTTTAGCTGCAGAAATCTCTCTAGTACACATACTGCCTTTTCCTGAGAATATACTCACTTCCCCTTTCTTCTCTCTTCTAGGACTGACCCCTCTCCTGGTTCTCCTAGCTCTCTGCCTCTCCACCCTCCTTCATCCTCTCAGCCTTGAAGTTTATTTTGTTGTTGTTCAGTCATTTTTAGTCGCATCCAACTCTTCATGACCCCATTTGGGGTTCTCTTGGCAAAGATACTGGAGCAGTTTGCCATTTCCTTCTCCAGCTCATTTTACAGATGAAGAAACTGAGACAAACAGGGGTAAGTGACTTGCCAAGGGTTACACAGCTAGAAGGTATCTGAGGCTGGATTTGAACTCAGGTCTTCCTGACTCCAGGACTAGTACTCTAACCTCTGTGGCACCTAGCTACCCCTTGATGTTTCTGTTGTCATAAAGAATAACAATCTCAGATTTGTTAAAGGCTTCATGTCATTTTAGATTTAAATCTAGAACAGATGAAGAAACTGAGGTACTTGCCCAATGTCACAAAGGTAATAAGGTGTAGGGAGCCAGTATTTTAACCTAGGTCCTCTGAGTCCAAATACAGTCCTCCTCTTCCCTCCCCTCCTGCTTCTCCTCTTCATCATCATCATCATAACTAGCATTTATATAGGACTTCAAGGTTTATTTATAAATATTATCTCAATTTTCTCCTCACAACAACCCTAGGAGGTAAATATTATTATTATCCCCATTTCACAGCTGAGGAAATTGAGGTTAAGTGACTTGCCTAGGTCACATAGCCAGTAAGTGTCTGAGGCTGAATTTGGACTTGGGTCTTTCTGATTCCAGGTCCAGTACTCTAGCCACTAAGCCACTAAATGATGCTGTCTGACCATACCTGAAGAGGGGTCACCTCAACAAAATCCCTAGTCTCTGCTTGAAGACCTCAAGTGATGGAGAGTTCACTATCAACCTAGGTAGCCCATTCTAATTTTGGACAGCTCTAATCATTAGCTAGTTTTTTCCTCATCTGAACCCAAATTTGCCCTAGTTCTGATCCCTGGGACCAAAACAAGTCTCATCCCTTTTCTACATACTCCACCCTTCCCCTTCACTCCCCTTTCCAAACCATAAAGGAGAATGCAGGGAAAGAATTTGTGATTCACATCTGTATCACGGCCTGCACATGTAAACATATTTCTGAACATGTGTACACACAGGCCTCTAAGTGGGCACACCTTTGCTCGTGCACAGACGCGTACACATTCATACACCTTCCTTTCTTGTCCCATCGCTGCTGGAATGTCATCTCCTGAGTACACTCAAGCACTGGCAGACCCCTGTACCCTTGTGACCTGAATCCCAACATAGCCCCTTGCTACCTGGTTGACACGCTTCTCCACCTCCCCAGCCCTGGACCCAGGGAAAGAGTGGGTCCACTTCTCCCTGGAAGCTAGCAAGAGCCGAGGACAGAAAGGAACTGGGGTGAGGAGGTGGGGAGGCCAGAACCCTGTCTCCCCAGATTTATCAAACGGGACCGTAATGAACCCCCTGGGCCCAAGCTTCATTCCCTGCACTCTCTGCTCCTGATTACACCAACTGTTCAAAGGAAAGCCTTTGATTCGTGCTGACAGCTTTCAGATGGAACTAAATCTCTCCACGCTCCACTCTTCTTCAGCCGCTGATGCTCCCTCCCCTTTCTCCTCTCTCACATCTCCTCTCCTCCCCTTTCCACTACCCCCTCCAAGCCATTTCTTTCCCAATCTATGAAAAATACAACAGCCAGAGAGGCCCCCTCACGTTGTATTCTCTTACTGAGAAAAGAGGGTTTCAATTCTCCGGGCTGGGCCAGCCGAGTGGAAAGAAAAGAAGAAAGAGAGAGAGATTTACACTTTTGATAGAGAGGGAGAGGAAGCTTAGGAAGGAGGGGGAAGGAGGAGGAGAAAGAGAGGAGGTGGAATGGGGAAGCATCAGCCTGAGGAAAGACAGAGCCAGAGACTAGAGGGAGAGAGCTCAGGAAAGGCAGGGATGGGAGATATAGAGAGATGAGGCCGAAGAGATGGAGAAAGGGATGGCAGTGGGGTTGGATGGGAGACGGCATATGTGCGGAGGGAGAGGAGGTGGGGTCAGAGAGGAGAGAGAGACAGTCACCCAAGGAGGCGGGGCAGGGGAGACGGAGACTGAGTCAAAAGTGAGGAAGAGCTAAAACCAAGCAGAACCTAGGTGCTCGGAAGTCTTTTCCCTTCTCTCCATTGTCAGGCTGGCAGCTCCAATGCTCAGCACGGTACCCTGCCCATCTGTCAAGAGTGCGAACTCCCAGAGAGTAGGGAATGTTTCACTCATTTGTCTTTGTGATCCCAGTGCTTAGCATAATGCTGGCACTTAGTAGGAGCTTAACTCGTGCTTGATGATGGACTGATTTATATCCTGCCCTCTGGCTCATCCAGGAGAAAGCTAGGACACAGAGTGGACACCCAGAACTACACCCCTATTTAGAGTTGTTCTGTCAGATGGAGAGAGATAGACTAGATGACCTCTGAGGGGCCCTTTCAGCTTTAAATCCCTAATTTTATGGTATTTAAGGTCTCATGGTAGCTCCTATAATTCCACAGCTAAGACCCACATCCTCTCTACTAGGCTTCCATGCCCTCTCATAACTCCCAAGGCCTCTTACTCAATAGGAATGTATTGAGTGTTTAGCACTCAATGTGCCTGGCACAGAGTAAGCATTTAATAAATGATTTTTCCTCACTTCCAATACAAAAGGACAAAACAATTTTTGCCCTTGTGGAGTTTATATTCTACTAAGGTGGGGAAGGGGAAAAACAACATATACAGAAACAGACAAATAGAAGATGATTTGAGGAAGGAATGGTTTCCCCTGGGAGGTGGCACCTGAAATGAGCCTTGAAGGAACTTAAGGATTCTAAGAGACCATAGTAAGGAGAAAACGCATTCAAGGCATCAGGCCAGCCTGTGTAAAGGAAGCAGCTAGGTGGCACAATAGATAGAGTGCTGGACCTGGAGTCAGGAAGACTCTTCCTGAGTTCAACTCTGGCCTTAGATACACAGCAAGTAAGCTGTGTGACCTTGGGCAAGTCATTTAACCCTGTTTGTCTCAGTTTCCTCATCTGTAAAATGAGCTGGAAATGGCAAACCACTCCAGTATCTTTGCCAAGAAAATTCCATGGACAGTGTGGTTCACAGGGTCTTGAAGAGTTAGATATGACTAAACAACAACTGTAAGGACAGTTAAGTGGCACAGTGGAAAGAGTGCCAGGCCTGGAGTCAGGAAGACCTGAGTTCAAATCTGGCCTCAGACACTGCCTATATGTGTGACCCTGGGCAAGTCACTTAACCTTGTTTGCCTCAGTTTCCTCATCTGTCAAATGAACTGGAGAAGCAAATGGCAAACCACTCCAGTGTCTTTGCCAAGAAAACCCCAAATGGGGTCACAAAAAGTTGGACAGGACTAAAATGACCGAAAAACAACAATGTAAAGGTAAAGAAATAGACAAAATATGTCCAAAAGGAGACTTGTTCAAATCTTCATTCTGCTTTTAACTCATTGAGCCTCCCCCAGTTCCTTTCAATTCCAGTGCCTTCCCTCTGTTAATTATTTCCATTTATGGAAGTGATTGTTGATCAATCAAAATAAATTAATTTAAAAAATTATTTCCTATTTATCCTGTATATAGCTTGCTTATATGCTCTTTCATTAGATTGCAAGCTTTGTGAGGGCAATGATGGTCTTTTATTTCTTTTTGTATCCCCAGCACTTAGCAGTGCCTGGCACATAGTAGGTGCTTTAAAAATGTTTACTGGTTGATTGATCATTTCACTTCTCCAGCCCTCAGTTTCCTAATTTGTAAAAGTAAATTCTGAGATTCAAGTCCACAATTCAACAAACATTTAAATCCTCTACTTTGTGCAAGGCACTGTTCTGGGAAATAGAAATATAAAGGCAGAAAAATAAAACCAAAAACCAAAACAAAACAAAACAGTCCCTGTCCTCAAGGAGTTTACATACTATAGGGGGAGGGGAGGGAGCACTGGCCCTGGAATAGGAGGACCTGGGTTCAGATTTCACCTCTGATGCTTACTATCTTGGGCAAATCATTTAACCTCCCAAGGCCTCAGTTTCCTCATCTATAAAATGAAAAGGTTGGACTAGTTGACCTCGTAGGTCCCTTCCAGCTCGGGAAATACAATTCTGCATAAATAGGCAAATACCTATGATTATATGAGGATCAGAAGAGTCCTAGCCACTAGGGGGATCTGGAAAGCCTTCCCATGAGGTAGGTCTTGAAGGAGACCAGAAATTCTAAGAGTTAGAAGGAATTATGGGGGGTAGCTTGGAGGAAAGGTGAGGTCAAATGCACATATCTAAGGAATAGCAAGGAAAACAGTTTGGCTGAAATAATTTGTTGGGCAAAAGGATAAAACTGTTAACTCCCCCTACAAAGGTTGCTTAGGCCCAGATTGTGAAAGACTTTAAATGCCAGGTTGAGAATTTGTATTTTATCCCAGAGGTAACAAGGAGCCATCGATGGTTCCTAAGGGGAGTGACATAATCCAACTTGTGCTTTAAGAAGATCATTTTTAGCAGTTTTGTGGAGGATGAATTGAAGGGTGAGGGATTCTGGATGCTTGGAGTCTATTAAAAAGGCTTTTGCAGTAGTTCAGGTTAAAGGTATTGAGGACTTGAGCTATGGTGGTGGCTATATAGGTCAAGAAAAGGGGACACATTCAAAATCTGTTATGAGGCAGAATCAACAAGATTATATCTCTGAAGGCCTAAGACTCTTTAAAAGAACCTGCCTTGAAAGCCCTCGCTTGGAGCCAGGCGTCCTGATTGCCCAGACCGATGCTTTCATTCTGTCCTTTGCCCTCCTGATCCCAGATGGCTTAGCCTCTTCATTTCCCTTCCACTTGGTCCCAATCACCTCAGAGGCCATCTCTGAGATGGGGGAGGGATGTGGGCAGCTGCAGGGGGTGTCTTTCCAAAGACCAGATGGGATTTTATAACTGGCCAAAATCTAGAAGCGCTTCTGTCCATCTGGGCAGAATGCCACTGAGGGCTGCTGGCCGATTAGTCATTGGGAGTGGTAAGAGTGGAACCCACAAAAGGGGGTGAACAAATGGGAGACATTCACTAATTGCTTGCCATGCCTCAGTAGATACCCCTACACATAGCTCCCACTACCAAGAGTTCCTAGCTGATTATTCCTTTAACCTTGGGGAATTAAAAAAAAAAGTGTCTATGGAAATGACTACAGCTCATCTCTATTAACCAAACTTGTCTAGGCTCCTAGATTTCTTCCATGTTCAACCAATCTACCAACCACGTGTGCACAGATCGTCCACTATGTAGAGAGCCCTGTGACAGGGGCTGTGAGAGAAAGAAGTGTAAGACATGAGAGGGGAAGAGTCACTTTCCCTCTGTACCAGAGATTCTTCCCATATGATTTACAGGAAAAAAGAAGGCTGGGAGTCCCAATAATGGTCCTTTGCATGTCCTGCCACTCACTGTCTGGGAGCCAATGTATCAGGGAGAGCAGAACAGGTCACATTCCCTTTGTAGTCCTAGGTTACCTGTCAGTCTGGGGCCGCTTGGCCTCATAAATGCTTTGAGATCCACCAGTGAAAGGGCCAGGAGGAGCAAAGTCTTGCAGCTGATCTGCTTCTTTTGAACCTCAAACTCCCTCTGCCCTGCCAACCCCAAGACACCATGAGCCAAGACCAAACTGACAACTATATGCAAATGTGTCCTGGCAGGGGATTCTGGGAATGTTTTATGGGAAGGACAATGGTGTAGTGAGCAGCAGGTTTGGCTGTAACAGGTATGACAAGCAGAGATGGGGTGGGGGTGGGGGGGTCAGGTGGTGTGGATGGTTCAGCAGAAAAATTAAATTTCACTCTGGCTTACATGGGGAAGGGAAGTGAATGAAGCAGGGAGTCAGGTGGCAGCCAACGGTAGAAATCAGAAAAGAGAGAAAGAGGTAAAGGGGGGGAGTGAGAACCAGAGACAGAAACAAAAAGGGGAGAGAGAGGAAAGAGAGAGAGAGAGAGAGAGAGAGAGAGAAAAGAGGACAAAAGCAGAGAAGGAAGAAGGGAAGAGAGGCTGGGAGACAAAGAAAAAACGACAGCAGGAATGAGAAGACAGAGACCCAGGCAGAGAGACAGAACAATAGGCAAACACAGAGAAGCAGACATAAGAAAAGAGAGAGAGAACAGAGCGACTGTAAGACAGAGACACAGACAGAAGAACTAAGACAAAGACAAAACCAGACAGTGAGAGAAATAAAGGTTGAGGGAGTGCCAGTGAGACTCAGAAAGTGAATGAATACAGAGACAGGAATGAGTTGAGAATGAGAGAAGAGAAAAGTAAATGAAGAGACAGATGGGGAAAAATGTGGGGGTGACACTATGCAGAGATGGGGGAAGGAGAGAGAGAGAGGGAAGGAGGGAGGAAGAAAGAAAATAAGTGAGGACTATGAGAAATAGCCAGGTTGTTGAGAGAGGGAAAGAGAAGAGAGGTTGGGGGAGGAGTAATGAAAGATGAAAGGGGAAAAAAAGTCAGGAGAAGGGGGTAGTGGAAAAAATGAGAATGAAATAAGAAGGGGGACATAGATAATAAGTGGGAGGGGAGGAGAGGTTTTTTTTTTTTAAAGAGGACCAGAAAGAACCAGTGGAGAGAGGAAAATGAAAATGAAGACAGGATGGACAGAGGGGAACAGGAGGAAGGAAGGCTGGAGGGCGGGGAGGAAGGGGACCGGGTGGTGCAAAAGGCAGGAAAGGTCAGTGGGAGGGATCTTGGGACTGATTACCAATCTCTGGTCTCATTTGAAAGTCTAGAACATTTAGGCTGATGAAAAATAAATAAATTCTTGGGAAATGGATGAAATTTCTGTCAGGTTTAGCCAAAAGGGCAGTGGGGAACTGGAAAGATTTTTATTGACTGAGAGACTGAGAAACTAATTCAAAGCAAGGGTCTGCTTTGGGAGCCCATTCTGGGACCCTGCTACTCCACAGTCCTAAGAATCACAGTCTGATCCCTCTCCCAGCCTCTGACATCTTTCACACACATACACACACACACACACACACACTTTAACTACATATATGTTGACAAAATATTTGCTGTTCAGAGTACATCCAAAAGAGTCTGTCTGATTGAACACATTTAACCTTGCTAATTCTAGATTCCTAGAGAACCCCTCCTCTCCATTTCCCCACCCTCCCACCACCTCCAGCTCCCTTCCTGCCTCTGTGATTTGTGTCTGACCTTCTGGTTTCATGGCATTCAATATAATGCCAGTTAAAGAAGAAGGCCCTGGAAAAATGTGCCTCTACATTTCTGGGCCTCAGTTTCCTCATCTGTACAATGAGAGGAGAAGATCTGGTGAAATATTAAGACCCTTTCCAGTTTTAAATCCATAATCTTAGGCAGCCACATGGTACAGAGAAGAGAGAGTTATACCTGGAGTCAGGAAGATCTGAGTTCAAATCTAGACTCAGACACTTAATGGCTGTGTAATCCTGGGCAAGCTGCTTCACCTCTGTCTGCCTCCATTTCCTCATCTGTAAAATGGCAATGATAATAGCACCTACCTCCCAGGGTTATTGTGAGCATCAAATGAGATAATATTTGCAAAGCTCTTTGCAAACCATAAATCACTATATAAACGCTAGCTATGATTATTATCCTATAATCTCTGGCCAAGAATGTTGTAGGTCCTCAGGATTCTGCATGCTGTCCTTGGCTGTACCAAGCTTCCATGTCCACATAATTTATTTTCTATTAAAAATATTCATATTATATATGTGTGTATATATATTCATATATCTACGTAGGTTATATATACATATAAATACATACATACATATATTCAAAGCCCAGAATACATGGGTTCAAATCTTGCCTCTGGCATATAATGGTTATGACACTGGTCAAATCACTTGACCCTGGACAACTTTCTTTTTTTGTCAGTTGACTAGCATTTATTAAGCACAGTAGTTACAAGGCTCTGGGCTAAGTACTAGAGAAACAAAGAAAGGTAAAAGACAGTCCCTGCCCTTGAGAAGCTCACAGTCTTTTGGGGAAGCAGCATGTAAGCAATTATACAAAAACAAAATTGGGAGAAGCTGGATAACTCTTTAAGAAAAGGTGATGACCTGCATTATTGGAGGTAGTTTCTTTCCTGGGAGTTCCTCATACCAATGAAGTCCCAGGTCTTGTCTCTATCCTCATCCTAATCATTAGATTGTAAGCTCTTTGAGTGGAGGGACAGTCTTTTGCCTCTTTTTCTATCCCCTGCACTTGGATCAGTGCCTGGCACATAGTAGTTGCTTAATAAATGGCTACTGAATTGAATTAAATTATTCTCTTTTTAAAATGTCTACCCTTTTCAAAAATTCTACCCTTCAAAGCCCAAAGATGGTACCTTTTCTATGAAGCCTTTGCTAATCCTCCTAGGCAATACTAACTCTCCATCTGTGATTTCACTTGGCACTTTGAAGTATTTCTCTAATTTACTTATTTAATATTTTATATGATGATTATAAATCCCATGAGGGCAGGGCTGAATTTGGTGTCTTTCTCTGTCACACTCTATCCATGATCTATAAATAATGATGTCCCCTTGTTGAGGTAATTAGTAAGTTAGAGAGTAGTGCAGTATGTAGGCAGGGCCAGGTAGTTGTAATAATAGCTGATATTTACACAGTGCTTTAAGTTTTACAACCCTCTGAAGCATTATTATCCTCATTTGATAGAAGAGGAAACTGAGGCTAAGAAAGAGTAAATAATTTGTCTATAGCCTGGAAGTGTTATAGGCAAGAGTAGAACACAAATCTCTCCTCCCTGCAAGTACATTACTCTTCCCTCTGGGATACTGGGAAACTGGTCGGTTGAGGCTTGCTGCTGATTATAAAACCTGTGTGAAATCTGATTTGGAGGGGGTTCGTGGTGGAGGAAAGAAGTCCTGTTACTACAACAGTTCAGACAGGTGGTAATGAGAGTATGCACTGAGGTGGTAACACTGGAAATAGAGAAGAAAAGTTGAATGGGAGTGATACTACACAGGGAGAATTTACAGGAAATGGTGACTAGATAAGATCGAAAGAGTAGGAAGAGCCCAGGATAACACCAAGGTTTCAAACACAGGGGCGCTGAACAAATGGTGCAGCCACTACCAGAAACAGAAGTCGGAAGGAGGTGCAGGTTTAAGAGGAAAGAAAGGTGAGCTCTGTTTTGCTCATGTTGAATTTGTGGGGTTGGTTGAGATAGAGATGTGGGTCTGGAGCTCAGGAGAGAGGTCTGGACTGGGTGCTTTTTTTATATAGGCAGCAAATGCTGCCATGGGAGTGAATGAGCTTGCCAAGAGAAAGAATATAGAAAGAAAAGCAAAGAGGGCCAAGTATAGAAACTTGGGTGGGAGAGACACCCAAGGAACACAGAAAGGAATGAAGAGCCACCAAAGAAGACAAAGAAGAAGCAGAGAGAGGGGAAGGGGAAATAAAAGACAAGGAAGAAGAAAGCGTCCAGTAGGAGACAGTATTTAACAGTGTCAGGAGCTTCAGAGAGGCAAAGGTAATGGGAAATGATTTGGTAGAGATCACTGGTGACCTTTAGGAAAGCAGACTGTTCGCTCAAGTTGTCATTCTCTACACACTAAAGGTCAAGGGTTCTTGGGTTCTAACCTCACTGTCTCCTATTGCACCTGGCACCTAGTGGTATGCCATAGCAGAAAGAATACCAGTTTTAGAAACAAGAACTCAAATTCTAGCTCTGACTTTTATTGTTTTGGTGACCTTGGGAGAGTTACATTTCTCTAGTTCTCAATTTCCTCATCTGTAAAATGAGGTTGGACTAAATCAGTTGCCAAGGTCACTTCCAACTCTAAACACCATGATCTTATGAACCTTCATGGCAATGGAGAAAAATGCCTCCTGAATTAGGGAGGTGGATGACTTGTAGTTCTGAAAACCTCCCTTCAGTTCACTTGATTATTCTTAATTATAATTATGAACATAACTTTCTAATATTCAGTGATGGCAGACATGCCACCTCTAATAATATGGAATCATTAGTCTTAACAATAAGAACATAGCTTTAAGCCAAGAGGAAACATTGCCTCCCCAGTCTCAGCCCCATTCTCTGAGGATCTCAGAGCACTGCAAACATCTACGTTTAGTTCTAAGAACCAATAAAGGATATATCTACATTATCCTTGGGGTGGTCTTAGTTTTTAGACCTCATCTTCCTGATGTCATAGTCCTCTTCGAGAATGAAGGACAAACAACAACAGGAAAGGTAAGAAACACAGGAGGAAATGTTGTTGCTCTGAGTTGTTTTTCAATCATGTCTGACCCTTCATGACCCCATTTAGAGTTTTCTTGGCAAAGATACTGGAGTGGTTTACCATTTCCTTCTCCAGATCACTTTACAGATGAGGAAACTGAGGCAAACAGGGTCAAGTGACTTGCTCAAGGTCACAAAAGCTAGTGTCTATGGCAAGATTTGAATTCAAGTCTTCCTGACTCCAGGCCTGGTACTCTATTCATTGTGCCACCTAGCTGCTCATAAAAATGAGAAGACCTAGGCCAGCAAAGAAGAAACCATGACCAAGATCTCCTGATTCTTAGTCTGATCTTCACAGATCCATACAATAACTAAACTGGAAGGCAGTTTAGATTCTAGTCAAATGCCCTCATTTTGCACATGAGGAAACAGAAGCCCAGAGAATGGAAGTGATATATCCAAAGTCCCAGACCAGGTTATTGAAACAGCTGAGATTAGAACCCAGGTAGGTGGGTTCAATCCCAGTTTACTCTTTTCTACACCAGGTTGCCTCTGCTTCTAAGATTGGTGACATGTAATTGCTCTCCCGTTGGACACTTGAACCATTAAAGCTCATCAGTTAGTACCATTTCAGTGGAGGTGGGCCTGAGTGGGTGGCTGTAAGGCTTATAGAAGAGACTTCCCAGCAAAATTACCTGCCCACAGTCCGTGGAAAATACCATGGCATATGTTTAAAACAAACCCACACAAAACAAAAGGCCTGGATAAACCTTGATCACATTGCTGTAATTTTTTTTTTAAAAAAAGGAAAGAGAAGAAAAGAAAAGTTCATTGTGACATTAGTGCTCCCCAGCAGGCTCAACCTGAGCATTAAAATATAAATTGAGGACACTGGGTTTCACAGCTATATCCTATTTATCTCTTTTCTTACTTTAAAGTAAACTATAAGTTCCTTGAAGGCAGGGAACACATGTTATTAAATCTCTGAATACTCTTGGCACCTAGCAGAATACATTTATTAATAAATTAAACAAAAATCTATATACTTGCTGGTCTATTTTTTTTATCTTTAATTTTCAGAACTGGGAGGAAGAGGGGGCAAGAGATTCAGAAGGAGAAAGATGAGGTTTTTTTTATCTTCAGTGAGACTCCAGTTTAATAGGGATACAAAGTCTTTACCCTCAAAGAGGCTCCAGTGTGATAGAGGAGATAGGACACCCTCTCCTCAACACCCCAGAAAGCAGAGACACAAAATGATAGAGCACTGAGCATGGAAGTGCACAGAGCTCTGGATTTTAGTTCTGGGGGAATGGGAAAATTTAGAAGAAGCACGATGGAGACTATGAATCTGGGAGGGCTTCCTGAAGGAGGCAAGTATAGAACACCATTGAGAATGTTCAGCGAAAAAGAGGCCCATAGGTATGTATATGTTTCTGTAAGAGCAGACAAATATTGGTAAATGTGTTGGTGCATGTGTCCTTGCACCATGATGTGTTTGTTGGTGATGCCTGAGCATAATAGGAGAGTGTGTGTGTATGGAAGGTAGGGGTGTGGGTGGGGAATGGAGCACACTTTGCCAATAACCAGGACATCAAGGTATTTCTAATTAATCTCCATTAAAAAAGATTTCCCTGGGAAGGCAGCTCCAGGAGCCCTGAAATGGGATCCGCTGGATCAATCCTGCTTAAAGGAAAAGAGCTTGAGCATGCTCCCAAATCGATCCATCTAACTTGGTTCATTCTGTGTGTGCAAAGGGCAAGGAATGTTAATTTGCTGCAGTGAGCTGAGGGAACCTGGAGATAGAGATTCCATAATTAACATCTGGAAGACTAGGGTGGCAATATGGTGCTATTAAATATTCTCCCATCCAGCAAAGGGATGTGGGTGGGTGAGGCTTCAGGGTTTCTGTAGTTGGGAGACTCTGGTCAGGATGGGGGGCCTTGGGACCTGAAGTCAGGCCCTTTGGGTCCCTTACTTAGCTCCTCTGTCCCTGCTCCTCCCTGCTGGGCCTGACCCAGTTTGCTGCCTGTCTGACTTGCAGTACAAATGCCACTGGTCTGACACTGGGCATGCAGGTCCCTTCACCTGCCTTCTCTGTTCAGAAGAGGTCCTTCAGAGGAAGGCAGTGACAGCCATCAGCTGTAAGGTACCCAAGGCAGCTAGAGCACGGACTCTTCTCTTTTCAGGCTTTGCTAAGGCAGCAGTTCCTGCATCTCAAGGCATTTGGGCCCTAATTTCCATGAGGTTCAAGGGGAGGCAGAGGAGGAGGAGCACAATGCCCACGGGCTAACAGTTTGCCGAGTCTGCTGTGGTCCCCTGAGGATCCACTGACTTACCATACTCCTACTTTCTTTCTAGCTCCAGTAAAATGACTGCCTTTTAGGCCACCTAAAACAGAGCACTTACATTCCCCCTGTCCCTTTCACTCCCTTAACTAACCGCCTAGTTGCACAGTGGATGAGGGACTGGATCTGAGTCCCAATCTGGCCTCAGACACTTACTAGCTACACAACCCTCGGCAAGTCACTTAACTTTTGTCTGTCTCAGTTTCCTTAGCTGTAAAATGGTGATAATAATAGCACTTACCTCCCAGGGTTGTAGTGATGATCAAATGCGATAATATTTGTAAAGTACTTAACACACAGTGAGTGCTTAATAAATTCTTGTTCCCTCCCTCCCCACTCCAGGAAGCTTCCTTGCATTGATATAAAGAGAAGTTTGTCTTTCCCTTACCCTGTCTATAGAAAAAGCTGGAAGAGACCTTAGAAATCATAGTTTTTCCCATTTTATTAATAGGGAAAGCCGAGGCCCAGAGAGTTGGTGACTTGCCCAAGGTCTGACATGCTTATTCACAATAGCCCATCCCATTTCCTAGAATTACTCTCACCCTCAATTTCACACACTAGATACTTCAACTATCTGTGGATAACTACACTGTTTGTCTTTCCTGTGTGTCTAGATGTCCGAGTTTGTAATTGCCCAAATATGGGTTAGCCGCTCTGTACCACTCCCGTCTTTTACAAGAAGGCTCAAGAAAACATCCCAATCACATCAGTGAAAATAATAATAGCTACCATTTTTATAGCACTTTAAGGTTTGTGAAGCCTTTCCATATGTTATCTCATTTGATTCTAATCACAATCCAGGGAGAGAGGTGCTATTACTATTCCTATTTTAGAGATAAGGAACTAAACCTGATAGAGGTTAAGTGACTTGCCCAAGGTCACACAGCTAGTAAATAATCTAAGTCAAAATTTGAACTGAGGTCTTCCTGATCACAAGTCCAGCACTCTATCCACTGAACCACCTGGAAGAAAGGAATCCAGGCATCTGGCTGCCATTTACACTCACAGATCATCAGTCTATCCCTTCCCCCCCAAACCTCCTCCTTCTATATCGCAGATTTTTTTCTCTCTTCCTTCCTAATCCCCCTGCAGTGGCCCCTTGGGAAAGGGGGTGGGGGAGAGCAGCAACGTTCGATCCCTCACCACCACCCTGCCCCCCAATCCCCAGCCACCCTTCCATCCGCTGTTTCTGCAATAACCTAATGATTTCTCATTTGGCTGCTCGGCCCTCGATGCTGAGAGGCTCCCCTTGATTGCTTGTGACACCAATCTCACAACAAATTTAGCACCTCGTTTCCTGGACGATCCAATATTCCCCCTCGATTATCTCCCGGCGAGGGGGACAGGGCGCCGTGCATCCCAACGAGCGGAAAATGCCTTCCCTGGACGTCAGAGTCGATCAAGCTCACTGTCCTTGGACTGAAGGGTGGGGGTGGGGGGGAATGAGGGTGGGCAGAGGAGAGAGGAGGGGTGGAGGGGAGCAGTGTGCTGGGAGAACGAGCCAGGTTGGGAGCTTAGAGTGTCTGGCAGAAACAAAACCTTATCAAGGTTCTATGGGACCCTCTCCTAGTAATGGGGCAAGATTCTAGGGCTACGGGGTGGGGTAAGGCTGGGTGACGGGTTAGGGCCGAGAAGGGTATTGGGAAGGAGATGTTCAGCTGTGCCTGCAAATCCTCCCCGGTTACTTATCCTCCATCTAGTTTCTAAAGAAGAAAATAATTGCCCAGAGGGGCAAGAGTGTTCTAAGGCAGGGGGCAAGAGACAGCGGGATAGCTCGGGGTCCTGCTTCCTGCGAGTGAGACAAAATTGACTCCTCTCTTACCGTCCCCTCCCCTCTATAAGGCTCTGCTTCAAATGGAATTCCTTTCCCCATCCTCCACCCCCTACCCGGGTCTGTCTCTTCTCAAAAAGTTGTGTTTCTGTTATTTCAAGGAAAGGCTGATTTTCTTTGCTCTAGGTCAGGTTGCTAGGAGGAGCAAGGATCTTGGGAGAGACCTAGCTTAGCTGATTGATGAGAGAAGATGAAAAGAAATCTCTCGGGTTTCTAAGAGGTGATGAAGTGATCCCAGGGGGCTGGGGATTGGGGAAGGGGGGGCGCAGGAGAGCAAGGGAGCTGGGAGAGAGGGAACCTGAGGAGGGTCAGGAGGAAAGGTATGAAAAAAGGAGGGATGAGAAACTCTTTCCAAAAGGTGGGAGATATGCTGGGAGAACTATGCGCTTCTGTGTAAGAGCCTGTGTATTGTTGGGGTGGGGAGGAGTTAGGGGAGCGGTGTGTCAATCATTATGTGGGGAGGAATTCTTAAGTGTATATTATATGGCAGGCACTATGCTAAACTCCAGGCATACAAAGAAAGCCAAAAGGAGTTCAGCAGAAAGAAAATGACCAAAACAGTCAAATGTGGTAGGTGTGGACCCCAGGATAAGGAAATGTGTGTGTGGCAGCGGGGCAGCTAAAAAGGGAAACATGAACTTAAGAGAAAGAGTTACTCTTGTTTGACCAAAAATCTCCCAGAGAGGGGAAAAAGGAAATAACTGAGAGGGAGGGAAGGAAAAGGATGCTTCATAGTATTCTCTAAAGCTGGAATTTACTTTAGAAGTCATCCAGTCCAAGCTCTTAATCAATGTAGGAATTCTACGACGGATGGCTGAAGGGAAGAAAAGCAGGGGAGGTAATTGATGATAAGAGTTTTCAGGGAAGGAAGCAAATGATAGTTGGCATTAACAGGATTTCAGAGACCAACAAAAAGAATCAGGCACCAGTGGCATTTCTGGGTAAAAGCTTAAAAAAAAAGAATGAGATTTATGGGCGGGATGATATAGCAACTTCATCAGTTTTACATCCTAACTCGACTCCTAAAGCTATAACCCTCAATAGTAAACCTATCCTAAAGCAAATTGGAACGACAACTGAATCCAGGCAAGTCACAACTTCTGTCCACATCGATTTTTTCATCTATAAAATGGGGATATAGCACTTACCTCACAAGGTTGTTGGAAGTCTTAAATGAGATAATGTACGCTAAATGCTTTGCAAACTTGAAAGTCAATTTTTATTACTGTTATTATTATACTATCCTAATCTAATAGAGGCAGCTAGATGGGTCAGTGTATTGGGGCTAGATCCAGAGTCAGAAAGACCTGAATTCAAATCCAGCCTCAGATACTCACTTGCTAGTTGTGTGACCCTAGGCAAGTCATTTTACCTCTGTCTGCCTCAGTTTTCTTATTTGTAAAATGGAGATAATAATAGCACTAAACTCCCAGGGTTGTTGTGAAGATCAAATGAAATATCATTTGTAAAATGCTTAGCACAGTGCCTGGCATACAGCAGGTGCTTAATAAATGCTTGTACCTTCCCTTCGTAATAATAACCTCAAACTTCCATCTCACTGTAATCCAAGCCAATCCGTCATTTGAGTATTCAGGCACCAGTCTTCTAGAGAGAAAAGAAACTTTCCTTGGTCAATATGACCTTGGAGAAATTCCACATATTTCCTGCACGGTGAATTACTTAGAAAGATAAGTTAGTAAGTTAGTTGGATGGTACAGGTCTGAGGTGAAGGTGAGTAACTGTTTTGCAGCCTCCAAAGTGTGCTGAGCTCTGGGGAGAAGGGGCAGTTGTAAGTATGTATGTGGGAAGGAGTCTTGTAGACTCTTTTAGGGATTTATGTTTCTATAATGTTAACATTCTGTGTATTTTCTGTGGGGATGAAATAAGGGTTGCCCCTTACCTGATGCCCATATTATATACCGATTATGGGAGATGATGTTAACCCCATTTGGGAAAGCCTAGTAGTAAGATATACCTAAGCTTTATTTAGAGGATTGTGAGAGTGAGGTCAGATGTCAATAAACATTTATTAAGAGCCTACTATGTGCCAGTCACTGCGCTAAGAGCTGGACAACAAGACAAAGAGATCTCTTTGGGGTCAGCACAAAGTCTTTGGGTGGATCTTGGTTGTGGGGCAAACACGGATTTGGGGGAGAGATGTAGCTTGAAGGTTACACGTAAAACACAAACGCCTCCTTTTGGCATTTAAAAGCCCTTTACAATCTGATTCCAGTCTTTCCAAACACACTACCCATTAGTTCTCTTTCTTTCAGTCTGCAGTACAGCCAAACCTCACCCAGGACACTCCATCTCTCACCTCCTTGCCTTTTCACAGGCTGTACCCCATGCCTGGAATGCCTTCCTTCCTCACCTCTGCCTCTCAGAATACCCAGTTTTCTTCAAAGCAGATGTTCCACTGCTGGCTCATACAGTAGCCTAAGCTTTTCCTTCTGCCCCCTCCCTCAACTGCTCATGCATCATCCATTGGCTCTGCGCTTCCTTTTGCATCTCCTTTATATTGGCTTATTTGTACCTTCAGTTCTCCCCTGGGGAATATAAATAAGTTCATTGAGGGTAGAGTTTGTTTTGTTTGTGACTTTGTATCCCTAAAAACTAGCAGAGTGCCTGATACATAGTAGAACAATGCTTGTTGATTGATTGATTGATTGATAGTCCAAATATTAGCTCCAAACCCTAATCTTAACTTCTCTCAGATTCCCAGTTAGGATTCAAATTATTCATTCGTTCATTCAACAGACATTTATTATGGAGAGAATCACAACAACGACAAGATGAAATTAAAGATTCTGAATCTGCCATGAGTTCAAATCATGCCATAGGTATTTATCAGCCGTATGATCCCAGGTAAAATGCTTTCTGGGCCTTAGTTTCTTCAGCTGTAAAATGGAGTTCACTTGATGACTTTTAAGATCCCTTCAAGCATGAGAAATCTATGATCCCATAATTACAATGATCCAGTTTGGATCCAGTGGATAGAGCACCAGCCCTGAAGTCAGGAGGACCTGAGTTCAAATCCGTTCTTAGACCAAACACTTGACACTTACTAGTTGTGTGACCCTGGGCAAGTCACTTAACCCCAATTGCCTAAAAAAAAAAAAAAAAGAAGAGAGGTTGAAATGTACCTTTCTCTTTTCATTGCAGAGGCAGACTATGGGTGTAGACCCCCCCCCAATATACTATCCAACTCGGTTGTTATGTTGATACAGAACATTTTCCCCCTCTTTCTTTTTTTTTTTTCTTTGTTACAAGGTGTGGTTCTCTGTGGAGGTAAGGGAGGGGCAGTGAATAAAGTACTCTGCTAGGGCTGGAGGATGTAGAAAGTCTCCCAGCTAAAATCTCACTTTCTCTGAGAAACCTTTCATGATGTTCTTTCATGTTAGTCCCTTCCCTTTGAGATTGGTCTAATTTATCATGTATATATATATATCTTGTTTGCATGTTGTCTTCCCCATCAGACTGTGAGATCCTTGGGAGCAGGGCCTGTCTTTGCCTTCTGTTATATCTCCAGGGCTTAGCACGGTATCTGGCACATAGTAGGCACTTAGGAAATATTTATTGAGCGACTGATGTGAATAGAGTGCAGGACTCATAGTCAGAAAAACCTGGGTTCAAAGGATGCCTCCTACATTTATGATTAGTAAAGGTAAGAGGTAGTGTTGACTATAAGCAAGTTACTTAACCTTTGAGTCTCAATTTTCTTATTTTAAAAATGAGGTATATCAGGGGAGGGGGGGGAGGAGAGAGAAGGGGAAAAAATTTAAAACTCAAAATCTTATGGAAGTGAATGTTGGAAACCAAAAATAAATAAATTATTTTAAAATAAAAATAAAAACAAATAAAAATGAGGCAATAATACCTGTAGCACCTATTTCATGGGGCTGTTGTGAGGATAAAATGAGAAAATGTGTGCAAAGTGTTTTGTGCAAATTAAGGCATTATATAAAGGTTAGTAATAAATGATTACATAATACATTACTATTATTACTAAGCTAGGAGAATCAAGGTTCAGTAAAAAGAGAGGCCTTGCTTCTCCTGCCCCACCTGAAGACCAAGCTGCGGTTTGAATTCAGACACCTAGATTTCTTGTCAAATTACAGATATCCTCTCTTGCCATCTAATTCCAAAGAGTGCTTCTGTTCTCACCTAATCCCTAAAGGTACTGATTAGAGGCTGGAACTGTGGACACCTATGTCCCCTTCCTATTTGTAATATGACCTTGAACCGAGTGAACCTTCTTTCTGGACCTTCCCTTTCCATCTCCCCCAGGTCTATCTAAGGAACCCCAATATACTAAGGTTCCTCCACTCCCCTGGGGTCTGTCAGCTGTCATCCCTGGGAGCAGAACGAAGCATTATGTCCCATTCTTGCCGCAGCCAAATCTGATTATCGGGACTGGTGATGGATGAGCTGAGCTTGGACCCCTGGCTAGAAGAGCAGGATGATGGAGTTGGCTTGTCACTGCTTCCCTGGGAAATAGGAGTGGCTGAGCTGAAACCCAGCATCTCAGGAGAAACCCTGTCTCAGTGATCACCCTGACTGTGCCTGCTTCAGATACGTGTACCAGACCAAATGCCCAAGAGAGCTGAAAATGACATCTCATGCTTCATGCCCTGGAGGACTAGAAATGGCATCTCATAGTCCTACCACTCCTCATTTTAAAGATCTCCTAGCCCTTAACCACCCTCACACAGCTCCCCTATGCCTTATGGAGACTAGAAAGAACATGCTGAAAGCTGGGTCAGGAACTGAGATGTTCTGTCTCACAGCCCCATGTGGGGCCTGCTGCATCTGGTCAGCTGCCAACATTTTTCTGGCCTCCTTCTGGGAGTCCTTGCCTCTGCTCTGGGTCAGGGGGCCCAGGCCATCTCAGTGACAGCCTTGGGCCTCAGAAGCCTGGGGCAGGGTGAGGAGGGAAGAGAGAGAGCAGCAGTTCAGAATAATAATGAAGGATTTTTAATAACTTGTCAGCTCTCGTGTCAGCTGAACAGCAGAGTCAGTGTGATCTGCTGGGGAAACTGCACGAGGAATTGTCTTCTTGGGAAGTGACGGGAGGCAGAGGAGCCGAGGGTCGGGGAAACGCCTCATCATCTTCATCCTCATCCTCACAAAACATTCAGTTAGTCCCTAATTGAGCTGTGCTGGACACTGTAAAAGCAGAATTACACGGCCCTCGGCTCTGCCTCCTGAGAGCCAACAATCTGAGCCAGCCCCACAACACACGGGGATGGCTGAAGAAATTGGCAGCACATGAAGCTTCTCTGGCTACAGGCATGCCTTCCTTTAAGAAAACCCCACTGCTTCCGTGACACTGCTCTCTCCTGATTCTCCTCCTGTCTCCATCTCCTTCACTAGCTGATCGTCCTCCTGCCCTCCAAGTATTGATGTCTCCCAAGACTGTTAGAAATACTCTTCTTTTGTCTCTCTTTTTTCTCTTTCTAGGCAATCGATGGATTGTTGTTGAGTCCAGTTCAGTTGTGTCCGACTGCATGACCCCATATGGGGCTTTTTGGCAAAGATGCTGGTGTGGTTTGCCATTTCCTTCTCTGGCTCATTTTACAGATGAGGAAACTGAGGCAAACAGGGATAAGTTACTTTCCCAGGGTCATCCAGCTAGTAAGGGTCTAAGGCTAGATTTGAACTCAGGAAAATGAGTCTTCCTGACTCTAGACCCAGCACTCTATCCTCTGTGCTACCAAGCTACCCAAAATAGATGGAGTGCTGGACTTGAAAGCAGGAAGACCTCATCTGTAAAATGGAGATATTAATAGCACCTACCTCCCGGGGTTGTTATGAAGATCAAATGTGATAGTAATTGTGAAGTGCTTAAAGGCAATGCCTGGCACATAGTAGGCATTATATAAATGTTAACTATTATTAGCTATGTGACCCTAGGCAAGCCACTTAACCTGGACCTAGAGACAAGAAAACTAAAGTTCAAACAAAACCACAGACATTTACTAGCTGTGTGATCCTAGGCAAGTCACCTAATTTCTGCCTGCCTCAGTTTCCTCACCTACAAAATGGAGATGATAATAGTCCCTACCTCTCAGGGGTTTTTTGAGGACCAATGCTAATTAGCACGTAAAGTGCTCTGCAAATCTTAACATGCTCTGTAAATGCCAGCTTTTATCTTCTTAAGACACAGGTCTTATGAAGTCACCAATGAGCTCAAAAACCTTCAATGGCCTCTAAGTTAAAATATAACTTAGCCTGGCAGCTAGGACCTTTCACAATCTGACTCCAGCCTTGTTTCCCTTGGATGTCCCCCACATGTAGAATGCCTAGCCTCCTCACCTGCACTTTCGGCCTTCTCTGGCATATTTCAAGTCCTAGCTTATACCCCACCTTCTACAGGAACCTTTCCAAATCCTCCCACCAATATATTACATGCCCATTAAGTGCCAGACACTGTTCTAGGCACTGAGAAGACAAATAAAATGAATCAAACAAACAACCCCTACTCACAAGCAGCTTCAGTTCTAAATGAGCAGACAACAAAAAATATGTATCCAAGACCTAGTTCCTTTCCTCTGTTGAATATTTCCTCTTTATCCTTTCCATAGCTGCTCTGTACATAGTTATTTAGAGCCTGTCATCCACCCCTTTAGATTGTGATCTTCTCATGGGCAGGGACTGTCTTTTACTTTTCTTTGTATTTCACAGTGCCTGGTATATAGAAGATTAAATGTTTATTGACTGACTGACTCTGCTGCCCTTCAATATCCATATGTCTCAGGTGCATGGAGCTGGCTGCCACTCTCCAAACTCCACTGGCTTCCTCCTGTCCCTGCACATTCATTCAGGGCATCTGCCTGGCCTAGAATCCACTCACTCCTCATCTTCTGGGAATCCTTTTCTTTATTCAAGGCTTAGCTCTGGGTCTTCCTCCTTTTCCAAACCTTCCCTCATCTCCCCCCAGTCCCATCATCAGCTCCTGCTGAGAATGTTTTCTCCCTTCTCAGATTTTCCAAGATTTCTTTCTCTGTATCTCTCCTTTGTCTCTATGACACCCTACCTTCAATCAAGCAATCAGCACATATTCATTAAGTGCCCATCAAATGCTGAGCACTGTTCTAAGCACTGAGGATACAAATAAAATGAATGAAACCATCCCTACTCACCATCAGCTTCAGTTCTAAATGAAGAGACAACAAGCACATATATGAATATACTTAGAGTAAATATGAGGATAAATACAGAGAATTCAAAGTAGTTAAATTACAGGTAGTTAAAAAAAAAAGACGGCATTAGCATTTTAGAGGATCAGGCAGAGTTTTATGCACAAGATGGTGCTTGAGCTGTGTCTTGAAGGAAGAGAGGAATTCTTTGAGTTGGAGGTGAGGAGGGAGTGGATTCCAAGCTGGAGACACAGGGAGCCCAAGGGCACAGAAATGGGAGACAGGATTGTTATATGTGAGGAAGGCCAGGTTGGCTGGGTCACGGAATGCTAGAGTAAATTAAGATGGGTTGGGGCAAGGTTGTGAAGAGCTTAAAAAAGTTAAACGAAGGACTTTATATTGGATTCCTGTATCAATAGGAAGCCACTGGATTTGATTGGGTAGGGGGAATAATACAGCCAGAACTGGCCTGAAGGAAAATCACTTTGTTGGATGGATGAACAGAATTGTGGAGAGACTAGGCAGAGAGACCAATTAGGAGGATGTCATAATCCGTGAGAGGTGAGGAAGGCCTGAACTAAGGTGGTATAGCCATGTGAGTGGGAAGAAAGGGTTGGATGGGAGAGATGTTATGGAGGTAGAGACAGCAAAATCTGGCGACTAATTGAATTTGTGGGGTGAGGCAGAATGAGAGTAGAAGATAATACTAAGGTTATGAACATGGGAATTTAGATGCACTCAACAGAAAGAGGGATGTTTAAAAGCAGGGTGAGTTTGCAGAGAAAGATAATGAATTCCTATTTTGGATGTGTTGAGTTTGAGATGTCCCTGGGATACCTGGCTTGAAATAGCCTATAAGAAACTGAGGCTCAGGGTAGAGAGTAGGGCTTGATATATAGAACTGGGAGTCATCTGCGTAAAGATGATAATTAAACTCATGGGAACTGAGACCATGAAAAGAGTGTAGAAAGGGACAGATGAAGGGTCCAAAACAGAGGTTGGGGGGGGGGCAACTATAGTTGGTTAGCATGATCCAGATTATGACTTAACAAAGGTGACTGAGAAGAAGCAGTTAGATTGGTTCAAGTAGAAAGTAAAGAGTAGTGTTATGAAAACTGAGAGAGGACAGAGTTCCAAATGGCAGACAGTGTCAAATACAGTGGAAAGGTGAAGAAGAATGAAGACTGAGAAAGATCATCACATTTGGCAATTAAGAGACAATGGAGACTTTGGAGGCAGAAGGTTCAGTCAAGTGATGAGGTTAGAAGCCAGACTGCAAAGAATTGAGGAGTGAGTGAAAGGAGAGGAAGTGGAGGCAGTGAGTACAGACAACTTTTTTTCTGTGAGTTTGACTGAGAAAGGGAGGAAGGATATAGATAAGACAAGAGGTTTTGTTTTTTTTTCATAATGGAAGAGACTCAGGCATCTTTGAAGGAAGTAGCACATATGGAGACAAGGTTGAAGATGTTGAGAAGGGATAATTGAGGTTACAATCTACTGGAGGACACAGGGGATGAGATAGTGGGCACATGTAGAGAAGCTGCTCTTGGCAAGGAGAAGGGCTACCTTATCAGAGACTAAAGGAGAGGAAGAGAGAGTAGAAGAAGATGTCAAGGGGGTTTCTAGATGAAGAGAAGAGGAAGAGGGGGAAGTCATATCAGCTGATTTCAATTTCCTCAGTAAAGGAAAAGGCAAAGTTAGCAGTTCAGAGACAGGTGATAAGGGGAAGGTGTGAGAGGCTTAAAGAAAGAAGAGAAGATTTGAAAAAAAATTTTTTTGGGAAGTGAGACAGAGAACCAATCAGGGCACAATAAAAAGTTTTCCTTATTGCAGTGAGGGTCCAATTGAAGGTGGATAAATATGAATTTGTACAGCCTGGTTGTGTAACTTCCTCCAGCTCTCTTCAGTAACATGTCAGTTGGGATCAGAGGAAGCAGATGGTAGGAGTAATCCATGGCGAGGTTTGGCAAGGAAACAGCAGAGGACAAGGAATTCAATAGGAGAAGATAGCGTAGAGTTGAATTGAATGACTCCAAGGACCAGACAAGAGAGGAACAGAAGTGAGAGCAGGGATGATGACCTGAGAAAGTGGTGAGGGGTGGAGGGACTGAAAGTCTCGATGAAGGTAAAAAATAGCCTTAAGAGGGGTGAGGCATAGGGAGAGATGGAATGCTAGGAGGTTATGGTCAGATAGGAGAATGTCAGAGTGTTTTATGAGGAAGGTGCAACATGTGGATAATGGTGAAATCTATGGTGTGACCATCCCTATGTGTGGTGGAGGTGGAATGAAGGAGTAGGTCCTGGGAATTAAAAAGACTGAGGACTTAGAAAGTTAGGTGGTTTGAGGGAATGTCAGTCCCCAACTGTAAGAGCAAAAACAGGGGAAGAGAGAAAGATTTTGAGCGTAGGCATTGAATGCCTTGAGAAAGGAGGAAGAATGTCCTGGGAGGAAGGGGGTATTGAACAGTACCATAATCTGTTTTAGGTAGAAAACGTTGATAATGTGAACTTCAGAGAAAGAGAGATTGTCAAATTATGGTGGTAAAGAAATAATCTGAAAGTGGCAGTGGGAAGCAAGGAGTATGATGATGATACCTCCAGAACAAGTATATTAGAGTATATATATATGTCGGTTTATGGGTAAAAATATAGTCAGTGGTAGAAAGGAGGGCCAAGGATACAGTGTTATCCATGGGAATCTAAGTCTCAGTGAGAGCTAACACTCTACAAGTGTTACAAGAAACAGGTCCAGGATGAAGGGAATTTTATTCACAATGAAACAAGCAATTCCAAAGGGATGGACAGGGTAAGAGTACAACATAGGTGGGATTGGGTTGAAGAGGATGGAGATGAGAAAATAGAAGTGGAAGCTGGGGATAATTTGCATCTGTGTGTGGTGAGGGTGCTGTACCTGTACCCCACAGGGCTGGGCTGGCAGAGGGTATTGGGGCTGGAACAGCTTCAGCCTGTCTGGAACAGCTGTTCCTCCTCCTCTAGGGTGGCTGGGGGGAGAGCTGGGTCAGGGGCAGCAGTCAGGTGGTTCTAGTGAAGCTGAGAGGCTCCCCAGAGGACAGAAGGAATTGTGCCAGTCCTGGGTCTTGGGGCAATCCTGGCCTGAGGCTGCTTGCTCTTCCTCCTTGTATTCAGATTTAGCCTCATGGTGGACTTTAAGCACCTGGAGGATGTGGGCTGTCATTTTCCATCTTTGCCTTCATTCCAAGGGACTAGCACAGACCTTGTAGATAGTAGGCATTTAACAAATGTTTGCTGGATGGGATGGAATTAAAATGTACTCAAATCTGACCTCTCAGGGAGCTCCCCAAGGCTCTGTAGACAACTCTATTTACAAACACGGAATTTCCATTTTTCAGGAACACTTCTGTTGTGTAGAAGGAAGCAGACTTACACCATATTGACAATATATACCAGTCAAAAGCATAGTATTTTGGAGTAGGACATAAGAGGAAACTATCCTAGGAAAATCTAGTTCAAACAAGGCCAGATTTTCTTCTCTTTAGATAAGTCCAAGGAGAAAGAGACACACAGAAAGAGAGAGATTATACATGCATGTTTGTGTGGTATGGAAAGGATTGGCTTGAGGTGATAGGGGGTGAGAGGAAGCAGGAAGTGGTAGTGTATTACAAACCTATAACAAAGCCTGGGAGAAGGAGGGGAGGGATGTAGATCCTAAAATATTTTTGTGAAAGGAATAGCTCTGGAAAGAGGGCTAGAAAATCATTTAGGTATAGAGGACCATACGCTGAGCTGGAAGAGAACTTCAAAAAAAACATCTACAGACTATTTTATAGATAAGAAAACTGAAACCAACAGAAAGAAAGTGATTTGCCCCAGGTCACACATCTCCTCTTCCAGATGGCATCAGAGGCCAGAGATGAACCCAGGTCTTCTGACTCCAAATGGAGCTGGGTATTTTGCCCCAACTATGGCACACTTTGGTCTCTTCCTTCGCCTGGATCTTGCTTTGTGCCTCTATACCACCATCTTTAATGAACTAACAGGATTCTCAAGGAAACAGGCCCTAAAAGCCTTTGAGAGATTGGGAGTGAACCTTAGGAGTAATGGAGGTTGCTTTGGACTCAAGAATTTATCACCTGGCTCAGAAAACTAAGTTGACTTCTTCTGCATTGAAGCTATGGTAACCAGAAGAGGTCGATACATCACTCCCATTGCCAAAGTTGAGCCTCAGCCCTTGGATTCAATTTTTGATTCAACAACAAGCATTTACCATGCACTTGAGTGCACTGGAGGATATACACAGTTTGGATCAGACTCCATTCCTGACTTCATGGTGTTTACAGTCTAAAATGAGGATAGAACACACATAAATACTTTTAATATCAAGTCAGACATTGCAGGTCCATAGGAGAAGTGTGACAAAAATGGTAGGTGAGGTGGGGGGGAAGGGAGGAGAAGGAGGTTTGACTTAAGCTGTAGGAAGATCAATGGCCCCTCCATGTATCACTTTCCCTAGACTCATGGTATTTGTGCTTCTGATACTACTGCCCTGGTCTCCTTTACCTGACCTTCTCCCATCTAACAGGTTTCACACAGGTATCTGTCCTCCTTTTCCCACTTCCCTTATTCTCATTACTCTCATTCTTCTCAGTCTTGCAAAACACTCCCCTCTTTCAGGAAGTTCTCCTAGATTGACTTAGCAACTGGCTTTGCTTCCCCAAGTCCCTTTTAATTTCCCAGCCACAAAGTTCTAAAGCTCTGTCGATCTCGATTGTCTGATTCTGTTGCTCTTTTTCTGTCTGCGTCCACAGTTGCTGAGTATCACCTCAAGTGCCTGGTCCGTGTTTTTGATCTCCTCAGTGTTAAGGGTAAGAGATAGTAGAAGGATCTTTAAGGTTCATACTGAGGAGTTGAGATGGATGTCATAAGAGAAGATAGGATTCCTACCCTATTACAAAGGGAGAAACTGAAGCGTTCAGACAGCAAGAGCCCTGTTTCAGAGGGGAAACCCCAGAAATGAACTAGGACATCATACCTCCAAATCCTAGGCCTGAACTGACAGCCCCCCTGCCTGGCCAACCACTCCTGAAGATGTAAAGAGCTATCTAAACATGATGCATTATTAACACTTTAGAAATCGTATTTCACAGCCGCCCGGCTGGAGCTGGGAAATGAGTTCTTCCTCCTGCTCGCTGGCAGGGGAATTATTGTTACAGCAAAATGCAGCAGGCATGGCACGTGACACAAAGATGAGGAAAGGGTGGCAGAGGGGGAGGGGAGTGGGGGACATAAAGCAGGACCTCTCCTTTCCCCTTGGTCCCAAACCCTGAGCCAGATCCTTCAGCCAATTCTAGCCCATTTCAGCAAGTATGATCTCGTTTCCAACACCAGCCTTCAAGAGTCATCAGGCAGAGGGCAGGAGCTGACCAGTGAACCTCCCTCCCATTCCCCTAGTCTGGACCATCCCCTGTGCCCAGAAGAATGGGAGATGCATTTCCCTCCCTTCACGGAAGTTCTCCTAGACCCCCTCTGAATCTCTATATAGAGAGGCAAGGAGGGAAGAATGGACAAAGCTCTTACCTAAAGCAGCATCTCTAGGTACGGTGCAAAGATTGTTGAGTTTGGAGCCAGAGGACTTGAGTTCAAAACCTGACTTTGCCACTTACTCCCTGTGTGACACTGGAAAACTCATTTCTCTTCCTTGGGCCTGAGTGTTTTCATGTACAAAATGAGGGGGTGACTTCTGAGAGCCCTTCCACTTATAAGTTCATGATCTCACTCCCATGTGCTAGAGGAGGCAGAATGCAGACTCAAAGATACACAATCAAAGACACACAATCCCAACAGACCTTCCCTTCTAGGGGCAGAAGGGAAGTGGGAAGGAACAGGGGCTAAGAGAGAGTGGAGCTGGGAGGGAAATTCCAGGGGAGAAACTGAGGCACTAAGAAAGCAAGTCTTCCTAGAGGGAGTAAAGAGCAGAAGAAGAATGAAAGAGAGTGAGAATGGGAGAGGATGTCTCAAAATGGCTTGTATGGATGATAACGAATCAAATGCACAGAGTGAATGAAGTGGGGCATGATACAGAACTGGCCTCAAAGCTAGTAAGACCCAGGTCCAAGTCTACTCTTCTGGCACATACTGGCTGTGTGACTCTGGGCAAGTCACTTAACCTTTTACTGCTCTAGGCAATTCCTTTCCCTAAGATGACAAGTTGCCAAGAAAGGGCCAACCTTCATTGGTACAGGGAGTTCCCTTACCTGATGATGGATGTCAAAAGAGAAGAGAAGAGATGATTCCCATCCTATGACAGAGGAAGGCAAGAACCCTGGGAGTTCCCTATATTATTGAAGTTGTAGGCCCAGGCCTGCTCCCAATCCTTATTCCTCTCCCACCTTACAAAGCAGTTCCTTACAATGACTTCGACAGGTATGAAGAGTAAAAATCATCATTCTTATTTCACAGATAAACAGGCTCAAAGTGAACATGTTCTTTCAAAGTAACACAGTTAATATGTTTCAGCAATTATTAGGATCTAAACCCAGGTTTTCTGATGCCAAGCCCCTACCCTCCTCTTAATACGCAGGGTCCTTGAGGTTCAGACTAGAAACATAAATTCTCTACCTGGTCCCCTGTGGTGCAGTGGAAAGATCCCTGGACTGGAAGTAAGGACACCTGGGTTGTAAGATAAACCCTGTCCTGCCTCTATGTAACCTTAAGCAAATTATTTCATCTCTTTGAGTCTCAGTTTCTTCACCTGTTAAAATGAAGGAGTTGGATTACATAAGATCTCTGTGGTATCTTTCCGCTCAAACACTTTGATACCAAGGTATCTGTCAGAGCTGGGAAGCTTTGGGGAGCCAGGGCCAGCCTCTGAAGCCACCTCCATCACTGTCTCCCTATCCAATCCCAAATTTTCCTCGAGGGTCCCCAGTTCCTGTCTGCCTGCTCCAGTGGCAGCGTAGGCAGCTTGTAATTAGGCACAAGGAACAGACGAACCAATTTTCAATTAAAACCTTATCTACAGGGTGCATAGATACAAAAGTGGGTGGGTTTGATTCTCTTCCCAACCAGCCTTCAATATTTGCAGCGCCTGGAAGGAAGCAGAGAGAGGAAGCCCAGGCAGCCCCAGTGACATATAAATTCTCCTCATAATTACATGACTTTCAAAGCCATGAGATGCCAATAAAGTATTTGCAAGGCACACAAATTAATGCCGTGTTTGCATTCCCGAGACAGTGCTCGCAAGGCAGGGGTACTGGAGGGAGAGAGATTGCTGCTGGTGCCTGTGAGGGTAGGGGTATCGAGGCTGCCAACTCCTGGTGCCTGTTGGTGACTTGATGCAGGGCCTCCAGGGTCCAGGACCTTTCCTCCCTCTCCACAAGGCCTGCCAGCTGATCTGCCCCCACACACTCAGTTCCCAGATCAGGAAAAAAGGAAGGGGGTACGAGAGGCTCAGAACTTCTGAGTTTCTCAAAAAAAAAAAAAAAAAAAATGGGTAAGCCTGGAGGGAGAGTGCCTGAAGGGATAGAGACTGAAACTGTAGAGCTAAGCACAGTTATTTGGTAATGGTGGCAAATGTCACCCTATAGCAACCAGGGAAAGACCTCCTCCCTTTCTAAGGACTTCCCTCTGCTGCTTCTTTCCCCACCTCCCTCCTTTCTAATCGTAGTAGAGAGCTGGAAGGTATGTTATAGCTCAATGAATGCAATCTCTCATTTTACTGTCCAGCCAAGACCCTCTTCCTCCAAAAGCAGTACTTCTAGAATGCGGAAAGGGTAAAAAGTGGGGCTCCAAACTACCCTAAGGAAATCTGAACAGGGAGGGTCACTTTCAGTGAGGAAGTTGTGGATCAAAGAAGGCTTCCTGGAGGAGGTGGCACACAAGCTGAGCCTTAAAGGAAGAGAAGGATTTTCAGTGAGTGGAAATGAGGGAGGAGTCCAGTGCTGTCATGGGGAACATAAGAAGGACAAAGGCAAGACAAAATGGAGGATCAATGAGTAGCTCATTTTAATTTCAACATTGTGTGGGAAAGGGAAAGTCATTTTTCCCCCTGTTCACCAGGAAGGGTAGTTGGGATTTGGGGCTAGGTAATGGGAAGGTTGGGGCAGGTAGGTGATGCAGTGGATAGAGCCTGAAGTCAGGAAGATCTGAGTTCAAATCAGGCCTCAGACACTTACTAGCTGTGAGACCTCGGACATGTCACTTAACCTCTATTTACCTCAGTTCCTTATCTGTAAAATGGGGACACACTGGAGAAGGAAATGGCAAACCACTCCAATATCTTTGAACAAGAAAACCCCATGGACAAGTCGATGGGGTCACATAAAGTCAGACAGACAAAACAACAATAATGGGAAGGTTAGAGAAGCACTTGGCCTAGTGGATTAAGAATGGCCCCAAAGTCAGGAAAACTCGGGATTCAAGTCTCGCCTTAGATAAATAAGAGCTGTGAGACCCTGGGCAAGTCACTTAATCTCTCAGTTACCCCCAGGGATCTCCCTAGGACTCCTCCTGGCTCAGAAACAGCTAATCTGCAGGTTCCTCACCAGGAGTTCCTAATCAGGGATGCCATCACAGGGTTGGAAAGAAAGAGTAAGAGGGTGGCAAAGAGAAGGAGTGATGAAGAACTAAAGAGACGGCCATCGGGGAGGAGGCGGCATCTCAACCCCTCTTTGACAGTATCAGCCTCACAAGACAAACTGCAGCTGGTGAAGGGGAAACGGGAGCTTTGAGGACTGTCATTTTCTTTGTAGAAATGTCACTAGACCAAGATTCAACCTGTTACTGTCTCTGTGACCTTGAGCAAGTCACTTTACATCTTGAGACCTCACATTCCCTAATCTGTAAAATGGGGATGGACTAAATAATTTTTATTGTCCCCTCCCACTAACATTCTATGATACCACCTTGAGTCCCTCCCACATTACCTCTAGCCGCAACACAAACAACTGGAAGCTGAGCAAGAGTCAAGAGAAAGTAAATAAGCATTTATTAAGCACCTACTATGTGCCAGGCACTGTGATAAGCACTTTACAAATATCATCTCATTTGATCTTCATAGCAACCCTGGGAGGTAGGTACTACTATTATTATTATCTCCATTTTACAAACCTAGAAACTGAGGCAAACAGAGGTGAAATGACTTGCCTACGTTCACACAAGTAGTAAGTGTCTGAGACTGGATTTGAACTCAGGTCTTCCTGACTCCAGGCCCAGTGCTCTATCAACTGAGCCATCTAGCCGGCCTTTTAAAAATGAACAGACTTATTCTCTATCCCACAGAGAAGATATGAGTCAGGCAGCCAAAGCCAAGCAGCTGTGCTGTTACTGCCCAGACACAGTACAATAATAACAGCTATAGTATATGTTCTTCTGTGAGCTCTGCCATCTATGAAGAGCTGGGAATGTTAAATGACTAAATCTAGTCCATTCTCCTCATTTTACAGATGAGGAAACTGAGGCCCAATAAAGGAAAGTGACTTTGCCCAGGGACTAGAACCCAGGTCTCCTCATGGACTCATAGAAAGTTAAAATTGGATGAGATCTTCAAGATCATTAAATCAAAACACCCCATTTTACAGGTAAGGTAATGGAGGCAGAGAGGTATGAAATGGTCTGTGCTGGGTCACACAACTCAGATCTTTTTAACTGTTAGTTCAGTGCTCTTTCCATCACAAACACATTGTTCATAAATATGATCTTCCCTAAATGCCCAATTGCATTGCTGAGCGGCTGCTCAGAACAGCCTCACGGGATAAAGAGACTCTTTATTTATTTATTTAATTAATTAATTTTTGCTTTTTGGATGAGGCAATTGGGGTTAAATGACTTGCCCAGGATCACACAGCTAGTAAGTGTCAAGTGTCTGAGGCTAGATTTGAACTCAGGTTCTCCTGACTCCAAGGCCAGAGCACTATCTACTGCTCCACCTGGCTGCCCCCTTAAAGTGACTTTTTAACTTTAATGAGTGATAAATTGTAAACTCCCCTATATCCGGTCACTTCTAAGTCCTACAATTAAATAAGTTCTCTCATTCTATGCTTGTCAAAAAGAGAGAAGCCTGGGATTGTTCCTTGTAATTCATAGGCACAATGAGGTTGGGGCATGGATGGAGGGGAGATGGTCAGTGACAAGATGTGGGCTATGCTTGGAACTTCAGAGCCCTGCTTCCTAGTAGGTTTCTTGGAATCCTGCCCTCCTCCCCACCTTTGACTTTTGGCCATGACCTTGAATGACAACAAAGTCAACCGAGGACTTATCCTGCTAGGATACTTCTCCAGGGCTCTTTAGGCATCCCACCTTCTACTACAGAGTGACTCCCAAACAACCCTCCACTTAGAACTCCAGTTCTACCATTATCCCTTGCTCAAAGACCCAATTTGATATAGTAGCTGTCCTTTGATTATTAGTATAGCCAAATCACATTCTAGGTCACTTTGAGAACTGGCCATATCCATCTCAGCACCCTCTTATGTAAGAATGCCCCAACTCAGAACTAAATTCCAACTTACAAATTCCAGCCTCTGGGCTTTTCCTCTTAAGTAATATTCTTTCCTGTCTCAGGGCACTGACTCCTAACATCTCCACCCATTCAAGGCCTCTTCTTTCAGGGTCTTCTAAGCATCACCTCCTTCATGAAGATCTACTCCAGTTGACCAGGCTAGAAGTGATCCCTCCCTCTCCAACTCTCTCACCTCTCTCTGTTGGAACATTCTGACAAAAAGTCAAAACAAAACCCCAAAAAAGGTACACATTTATAGAGTGCTTTAAAGTTTGCAAAGTGCTGTTATCATATTATTTAGTATTGATTGTGAGACGCGGGAGATGCTAGCATAGGACCACTCAGCATGGGTGCCTACATAAAAGAACATACTGTGCTTTATAAACAAAGCAGAATCTTGGTAGAACAAAGCAAATGTGAAATGCGCAAATCCAGAGACATCTCCATCCCAAATGTCCAAATGAACTATTTGTGCCTGACCTGTGGTAGAATCTTCCTGCTCGTGTTGGACTAATCAGCCACAGTGATGTCACTGAACAACAACAATTTGGATTGTACTTACTTGTGGATATTTTAGGCTCCCTATTAGATAATAAATTTTTGAGGACAGATACTGTGTATGTTTCTTTCCATATTTCTATCTCCCTTCCCCCACTCCAAACAAAATGCTCTGCATATAGCATGTGGTAATTTTCTTAAAAAATGAATTTGCATAGGCCCATCTGCCCACTTGGGGATTCCACATCCTTTCAGTCAATTCTCCCTGCCTTTAAAAATCAGATTAAAAATTCACTCCTCCAGGAAGACTTCCTAGATTAGCCCTATGTCTCCTCAGTCCTGCTGAACTCAGCCCATATCACCACAATCAACACTTGCTAATTGGTAAATCTCATGAGATGTGTGAATGCGCATGGGTCTTTAAATGCATCTTTTCAATTTTCCATATAGTACAAGTGCTATGTCCTCTGTTTAACTGGGAGACAGGGGGAAGAGCACTGACAACGGATTCAGTTATGCCTGAGAGACATTGGGCAAGTCATTTGACCTTCCTTGGCCTCAGTTTCCTCATCTGTAAAAGCAGGGGTTTGGACTGAATGGTTGCTGAAGTCACCTCAGGCTGTAGATCTGCAATCCCCATCTGTAAAACTAGGGTGTTGTAGCAGATTACAGCTAGGTTCCCTCTGACTCTAGAATTCTATGATGCTATGGCTGTAATTGCATTTCCTAAGGGCAGACACCAAATTTTATCCCCTTGAGGCACTCAGGACTGGCTTTTTTATTTCTCCATTTCCCAGATTTTTGTTTTCTTCTCTCTTGATCCCATTCTCCCCTCCCCAAGAGCACCTGAGGTCGCCCCCATCCTTGAAAATATGAAGGATCCCATAGAACCTGGATCACTCTTCTGTCCCTTTCGGTTTCTTCATCTGCAAGGTAGGATTTATATGCTCATAGGTGGGAGGGACCTCAGTGGCCCAACCTCCCATCTCAGGAGACTGAGGAGTAGATTGGTTCAGTGGCCTGTCCAAGGTTTCACAAGTACCAGCTGGGATTCTGACCCAGGTTATTCACCTCCAGATCCTATGCTCTCTCCACCTGGACTTTCTCAAGGCCCTGGTGAAGATCAACCCATTAGACTGTGAGCTTCTTGAGGGCAAGGACTGTCCTTTGCCTCTTTTTGTATCCTCAACTCTTATGGTATGTGCTTAATAAATGTTGGTTGATTGATGGATGAAGTGAGACGAGGAACAAGAAACCTTCACATAGATGCAAACTGTGGCCACTACCATCCCACGCTAAATAGTGGCCACCAAGAGAAGGGAAGAAACATGATCCTTGTCCTCAGGAAAGTCTCAGTCCTTTGGGGAGACATAAGATACAGTCACAAGCTAATCAGAGCTAATTTTCCAATAGAGTCATAAGGTTTCCAAAGGCATTTACACACATAATCTCTACTGATCCTCAAAACAACCTGTGGGGGAGGCAATATTAACATTCCCATTATACAGAGGAGGGAATCAAGGCAAAGAAAAGTAACATGACTTGCCCAGGATCACACAGCTGGTGAGTGTCTGAAGCTGAACTCAAGCTCAGGCTGTCCTATCCTGAGTCCTGTGCCCAATCCACTACTTTGCCTACCTGCTTCATGAGGACAGAGAACAATGATAGTGCTGGGAGAGACCTTAGAAAGCCTTTGGTCTAACTTGCACATTTTATTGATGGAGAAACCAAGGCCCAGAGAGATTTAATAATAATCCAGCCAGTTTGAGGGCTAAATATCAGTCTGACCCTCTGTAGGGGGGTTGTGTTAGAGGAAAGGAGATCAGTCTAGGGAGGATCCCTGTAGGAGAGGAATGTGGAGCAAGGTTAGGAATAAAAGGGTAGACTCTTATGGAGAAGGGATAGAGGCAGCAGCAAGGTGGTGTGGTGGATAGAGCACCAGCCCTGGAGTTAGGAGCACCTAAGTGCAAATCTAGCTTCAGATAATTATTAGCTGTGTGACCCTGAGCAAGTCACTTAACACCTCTTGCTTTAAAAAAAAAAAAAAGATGGAGTCCCAAGCAGGACAAGAAGACAGTTTGTCTCACAGGGGACCCCTCTCCGGGAGTGAGAATTCTCACATGAAATACCAAAAATTCATAGGAAGGGAGGTTTGGAAGGATGGGGAAAATAAGGCACTAGACAGGTGAGATGAAGGGGTTGGCTCCTTTTCCCCAGGGAGGCCAGATGTCTATGATGGTTCTGAATCACATGTAGGGCTTCCTGGATAGCTGTGAAAGGTGATGGGTCTGAGCAAGCATCTCTCCTGGAATCCCCAGTCACCCTCGGAGGGGGCACAGAGCAATCCTCTTCCTCCAAAAGTCCAAATGTCCCACACGAGGCAAACACCATCCTGTCCTTTGGCTGAGGCCTGGGGGTAATGGGATAAACAAGAGGTTCTATCACCCTGCCCCACACTGATATTCCTCATCTCTTTGAGTGTGGAAGGAGGGGGGAAGAAAAGAGCAGATGCTAGAGGAAACTGGGAAGAACAGAGGGATCTTGAAATATGCAAGGACAATTAATAACTAAATTGCCATTTGGAAGCAGTTTACAGGGTCTAGCTGGGTAACAGGGGTGGGGAGATGTTTCCCTAGAGAGCAAAACCCCTTATCCCAAGGCTGCTAGGTGTGGCTGATGATGGAAGTTGGGGGGTGAGGGTGGGCAAGGGGAAAGATTCTACTCAGTACAATCTGGGATCTGATCTTCTTTAAGGCTGCGTCTACAGTCAATTTATCTAGATAATGCAGATCCCTAGACCCATTTTTGCCTAAAATCAAAGAACTGTAGAATTTAAGGAAGGAGGCTTTAATAATAATAACAATAACACTTGCTAGCATTTATGAAGTACTTTTAGGTATACAAAGCACTTTAACTATATTATTTGATCCTCACAACAACCCAGGGAGGTAGGTACTATTATTATCGTACCCATTTTATAGATGAGAAAACTGACTTGCCCAGGGTCATAGAGCCTGTAAGGGTCAGAGGCAAGATTTGAACCTTGACATTCCTAACTCAAAGTCCAATACTCCATTCATTGGGCCACCTAGTTCAAGCTCAAGTCCAGAGCAATTCAAAGTTAGATATCGAGTTATCAGCAAAGCCAGTACTAGACACTGACTCTCTTAATTTTATAGTGTTTCTGTTATATTATTCTATTTCTCAAATACCCATATGGATTCTATCACAGGGTCTCCTTTACTTATCATTATCCAGGTACAGTCAGGTTTTTATCTATATCTATCTATCTTATCTATGATGATGATGATAACTAACATTTATATAGCACCTACTATGTGCCATGCGGGCAGGTAGGTGGTGCAGTGGATAGAGTATCAGGCCCGAGTCAGGAAAACCTCATCTTCCTGAGTTCAAATTTAGCTTCAGACACTTACTAGCTATGTGACCCTGGGCAAGTCATTTAACCCTGTCATTAAACCTCAATTTCCTCATTTGTAAAATGAGCTGGAGAAGGAAATGGCAAACCACTCCAATATCTGCCAAGAAAACCCCAAATGGGGTCACGAAGAGTCAGACACAACTGAAAGAACTGAAAATGTGCTATGCACTGTATTTACAATTATGATCCCATTTCACAACCACCCTGGAAAGTAGGTGCTGCTATCATCCCCATTTTATAGTTGAGGAAACTGAGGCAAAGAAAAGTTAAGTGACTTGACCTGGGTCCAGTTGTAAGTGTCTGAAGCTGGATTTGAACGCAAGTCTTCAGTCCTGGCGCTCTATCTACTATGCCATGTAGAAAATCTATAGGCAAATTTTGTATTTATTAATTTATTATAGCTAGAGCCATAATTCATCTGTGTAGAGAGTTCACAGAGAGGAACTTCCCCTATGTACCAGAGCACTGAGGGGTATCCAGGCTCACACAACCAATGTGACCAAATTTGAACCCAGAGTCCTGACTCTGGAGGCAGCTCTACTCCACTACTCCACAATGGGCAGATCATCCTATAACAAGCAGGTTTCAAGCTTGGTTTCCCTCTGCTACCTAGCACAAGCCTAGGCTATGGCTCCCTTCCATCAGTTGGAGTTTATGTGTGTGTGTGTGTGTGTGTGTGTTCTGACATCGCAAATTAATTTCACCATTAGCCCCAGGCAGGCAATATTAGGAAGGTCAATCTACTACCCTCCCTCTCTTCCAAAAAAAGCACCCAATGAAGTTAACAAATTACCAAACAATACAGAAATAATCATTGGATTATCCATTGCTGTGAACTATTTAGGTCCCGGTTCCCCTGCATTACAGCAGAAAATCCAGGGCTGATTGTCCTTGATATGGGTAGCAGACTCAGCCTCTTTCCACCTCCATATCTCTAAACTCTATATTCTTATGCTTTCGAATAGAGGCCCAGGATGGGCATCGACTAGTTCTCAGACATGAGATCTGTTGCCCCCGTACACTGCTGGCAAATGATGGATGTTTTCTGACGCCTAGAATCTTTGGGGGTCCTTTGGTGAATGCATTGGTCCGTTCCCTAACTCCCAGACTGGTCAGATGTGTCAAGAAGTCCCAGAGCTATGATGAGGATGAGGAGGAAAGCAGCTAACTTTTATATAGCACTTTCAGGTGTGATAATGATGATCCTATGCATTTGCAAAGCATTGTCATGCTCATCATCTCTTATGACCCTCACAACAATTGGAAAGTAAATAAAGGCAGGCACTATTATTCTCATTTTTCTGAGAAGGAAGTTGGAGTCCATAGGAGTTGGCTCACTTACTGAAGGTCATGTAGTGGTAGGGCCAGGACTATGACCCAAGTCAAGTCAAGTCAACATGCATTTATTATGCACACTGTGCTAAGTAATCACATCCCTCCCTCACTTAAATCCAATTCACTTGCATGTCATGGCATCACCTCCTTATGGTCCTCTTTGAGAATGAAGGACAAACAACAACAATAATCGTTAGGTATACAAAGGCAAAAAACAGTTTCTGCTCCCAAGGAGCAGGTGGTGCGGCAGCTAGATGGCACAGTGGGGGGTCTGGAGTCGGGAAGATCTGAGTTCAAATTGGGCCTCAGCCACTTACTAGCTGTGTGACCCAAGGCAAGTCACCTAACCTCTGTCTCAATTTCCTCTTCTGAAAAATGGGGATAATAATAGCATCTATCTCCCAGTGTTGTTGTAAGGATCATTGGAGATAACATTTGTAAAGTGCTTAGCCCGGCACATGGTAGGCACTATATGCGTTACTTATTATTATTATTGTTATTATTAAGGAGCGCGCAGTCTAATGGGAATAACAATATACAAATGACTATGTACAAACAAGATATGGTCAGGATAAATTGGAGACAATTTCAAGGGAAGGTCCTATGATTAAGGAAGACTGGGAGAAGATTCTGGCAGAAGGTGTGACTTTGGCTGTGACCTAAAGGAAACCAAGAGGCACAGGGGAGGGGGGGGGAGCATTCCACAAATGGGGGACAGCCCAGACTAGCAAAGAGGCCAGTGTCACTGGATCTCAGAGTACATTGGAAAGAGCAAAGTGTAAGAAGAACAGAGTGGACAAGTACCTAATTCAGTCAAACTACTGATACTGACTCTGAGTCTAGTGTTCTTTCTTTAAAAAAAAAAGGTTTTATTGATATCCTATTTCTATGACAGTCATTTCTAAAAACAGATCAAGCCCTCCTTTATAAAAAAGAAAAGCAGTTGAGCAAAAATGCCCAATACAGTGATTGTGTGAACATGTGTGCCACATTCTGTCCTGGTACTCCCCCACCTCTCTGCCCAGAGGAGGGAAATATGTTTCATTATTCTTGTAATCTTTCTAACACAACATTTGCACCTACACAATATAACCTGGAGCAGTTAATTCAGTTGGTTATCGCCTAGGACTAAAGAGGCTAAGATCTCAAGGTTGACCCCTTGGTGGCCTAGTTGACTGCCTATTCATCGATAGGTTAAACTGTCCCTGTCGGGCTGCGTTATAGGTCTATTCCTTTGGTCACTGGAGGGAGGGGTGTGGATGGTTCCAGACAATGCATCGTTATGGCTTACAAAGCAGCTCAGAATACATAAACTCTTTGGAGAAAGAGGAAGTCCCATACACCATGTCACCAGAGGAAGATGGAACAAGAGAAACAGAGTGCTATCGCTTCTGGATGCCGTCTCAATCTTGGATTGAACTGGGTGTAGCCCAATTGGGCTACACCCCACAGTAGGCAAGTCAAATCAAAGGATGAAAGAATCTCAGAGTGGGAAGGGGTCTTGAAGGTAATCTATTTGAACCCTTGCTCAAAGCAAGAATCTGGGGCAGCTAGGTGGCGCAATAGATAGAGCAATGGCCCTGGATTCAGGAGGACCTGAGTTCAAATTCGGCTTCAGACACATAACACTTACTAGCTGTGTGACCCTGGGCAAGTCACTTAACCCCATTGCAAAAAAAAAAAAAAAAGCAAGAATCCTCTCTTCAATATCCCTGACAGTTAGCCACCAAAGTCTCTACGCCTGTCTGGGTTAATGATGATGATGATGATGATGATGATGATTTTGATGATGGATAGCATTTATATAGACTTTCTATGTGTCAGGTACTATGCTACGCACTTTACAAATATTATCTAATCTGATCCTCACAATGACCCTGGGAAGTGGGTGCTATTATTATCCCGATTTTACAGTTGTGGAAACTGAGGCAAACAGAAATTAAGTGACTTACCCAAGGTCACATAGCTAGTCTGAGGCTGGATTTTAATTCAGGTCTTCCTGACTCCAAGCCAAGAGCTCTATCAATTGTGCTACTTAGATGCTTTAGTTAGTGTATGTATGTGTTTGTGTACATGTATACATATATATATATATATTACATAATATAATATTTTATAGCTATCAGTGTCATAGGATCATATGATTTAGGGTTAGAAGATGCCATCTATTCTAACCCCATAATTTTACAGATGAAGTAACTGAGGCCCAAGATCACACAACTAATAAGAAGCATATCCCAGGATTCAAACTCGGGTCCTCTGACTCTAAATGATGTACACCATGCTACTGGACCTTTCCTTATCCTTCAACTAGATGGTAAAATCCATGAGAGCAGATGTATCTTACCTAAATCCTCAATCTCCTCCAGTACCTAGCACAGTACTCTTTTTTATAGTTGTTGAGGTTTTCTTGGCAAAGATACTGGAGTGGTTTGCCATTTCCTCCGCCAGTTCATTTTACAGATGAGGAAACTGAGACAAACAGAATTAAGTGACTCGTCCAGGGTCACACAGCTATTAAGTTTCTGAGGCTGGATTTGAACTCACGAAGATGAATATTCCTGGCTACAGGTCTGGCACTCTATTCACTGTGCCACCTAACTGCCCTCTTACTTAGTTAATGGTTATTGTCCTTCATTCTTGAAGAGGACCAAAATGTTTGGGGTAAAAATGGTGAAATGATATGGGTGATGTCTTTTGACTCGAGCATAAATTGGATTTAAGTGAGGCAGAGCTGCTTGAAGTCATTGGCCTCACTCTGTCTTCCAGAGTCATTGAAGTCCAGTGGCAAGACAAAAGTCAAGATGATTAGTTATGGCTCAGGATGCAGTCCATGACCTTGGCATCTTTGATGTCTAACCAAGCTCTAAGCTCTCCACAGAGCTTGCTTCAGCCACCCTTCTTGGCCATTGGAACAAATTGTTTTCATCTGCTCATTCTGCCACTGAAAATCTTTACATGCTTGGGGTAGATACCCCTCCAACTCATTGATGGGTTCAAGACCCCATGGTTACCCTCAAGACAATTTAGCCCATCTGCCTAAATGGTTTACCAGGGTGTGCTACAGCTTTTGGAGCCAAAGGTCAGACTTGGGCGAATGAGGTGGACACTAAAAGTGTCCTGAAAGGGCTGAAAAGGGCTCAGCAAGCCCTCACACCAGAGATGCTAATCTTCCCTGAAGATCCCCACACCCCACATAGTTAATAAACTTTTGTTGAATGAATGAATGAATCAACGCTTTTAGAGAAAAGAAGTTACTCTGCAAGGCAGCCTATTCCATTTTCAGACAACTCAGATTGTTAGAAAGCTCCTATTTTTATTAAGTCAGAATCCTCCTCCTTGTAACTTCCACTCACTAGCATCATAACACCATATATTTAGAACTGGAAGGGAACTCATAGGACATTTAGTATAAGCCCATCATTTTATACTTGGGGGATCCCAGGCTCAGAAAGCTTAGGTGACTTGCCCTTAGAGTATACAATCTCCTTAGGGGTAGGTACTATTTGTTGACTAGCACAGTTCTCTGGCACAAAGTAGATTATTAATGAATGTTTGTTGGATTGGTGGATTGGATTGGTGAATTGCCCATTATCACCCAGGGAGTGACAGAGCTGAATTTGAACCCAGGTTCTCTGGCTCCAAATCCATTGCCTCTTAGTCCTGATTCAATACCTAGAGCTACACAGCTTGTCTGTTCCTGATCCACAGGTAAGACCTTCATCATCATCATTATCATATATGCATAGCAGCTAACATTTATATAACACCTGAAGGACAGCTATTAAATACAGTTATAATGTCCCCCCAAGTTTTCTCTTATTCAGGCTAAAAATGTCCAGTTCCCTCAAGTAAGACTCACAGGGTGCTGTCCCATCACCACCTTAGTCACCCGCCATATTCCCTGGTTTGTCAGTGTCCCCCTTATATTGTGGCTCCAAGAAATGGACATGGTATTCTAGATATGATCTGATTAGGCCATCATACAGGGGGATTATCACCTCCTTCATTCTGGACACTATAGCTGTATATACAGCCTCATATTGCTTCGCCTTTGCTAGCAGCCAAAGTGCATCATGCTTGTGGTCAACTAAAGCCCTCAGATCTTTTTCCATGGCCCCCAGATCAATGTCCTTTGGCTTTCTGGGACAGAGTTTACAGACATAGGTGGTCCTGACATCCAAGAGTTGTTGGAAACTATGCAGCTACAATCTCCCTTATCACTGTCCTGTCTAAACTGAAGGAAACAAGTGAAGGAAAAGTAGGGGGAGGAGGCCTCCTCCTCTCTCCCTTTACTCGGTCCTCTATCCACTGCTCAGCCCCTTTACTGGCCTCTCCCCATATACCGGAGGCTGGCCTGTTTTCTGCTCTGTTCCCCGCCCCTCCCTACACTCAGGGGGCCCTGGAAGGCTGCAGTCTTCTCCATGCATTCCACCCGAGCTGGGAAAGGAAGAAGGGAGGGCCATGCTCAAGGGAACAAAGAGAAGTAGAACCTAAGCAGAGAAGAATGGAATTTAGGGAGATTCCTTTAACCTATGGTTCTTGCCCCACAAATAGCATCTCTATAGTTTTCCCCAAGTCAGAGGCTTTTACACCCCCTGAAAAGAAGCATTGAGGCAGAAAGACAAAGGCCCGTCTGCTCCTAGCTGGGGTGGAGGCCACAAATGGAGGGAAGGGAGGAGTCTCTCAGCAGAATAGCAAAGAATTTCACTTTGTATGGGAAGAGCAAGGGGTTGAGAGTTTGAGGATTTAAAGCTAGAAGAGATCTTACTTTAGATAATCTCTCTAGCCCTAGTGGTTCTTAACTTTTTTATGGTGTCATGGACCCCTTTGGGAGTCTGGAGAAGTCTATGGAGCCCTTCTTAGGACAATATGTTTAAATGCACAAAATAAGATACGTAGGATTGCAAAGAAAATCAACTATATTCAAATTAAGCTGTACTTTTTTTTTCTATCCAAGTATATAGACACCCTGAAATCCATCCATCACAGACCCCTTGGGATTAAGAACCCCTGATTAATACAACCCTCTCATTTTAAAGATAAAAAAATAGCCCCATTTGTTCAAGGTCACATAGGTACACTAAGCAGAAAATGAGATTTGAGTCCACTGTTCTAAATTGGGATCTTGTACTAGCATACAAGAAAAGGGTAAAATTAGGAATAATGATGTATATAATACTTGTTAAGAATCATATATACAGTAACCGATATGAGATTGCTTACCATCTTATGGAGAAGGGATGAGAGTGAGGGAGGGAGAGAATTTGGAATTTAAAATTAAAAAAAAAGAATGTTAAAAATTGTTGTTACATGTAATTGGACAAAAATAGAATTTTTTTTTTAAAGAATCATATATACAGGAAATCTGAGAAATCTTCATGCAAGCTTTGTAATAGCTTTTAAAAGTTTTAATAGCTTAAAAACCACACTAAGACTTTTGGGACATCCAGTATATTACAGATATACACATATATGAATATACACATACATACTGTTCCATGAACAAGAAACTCCACCTCATGGCTCTGGGCATTGTCTCTGGCTGTTTCCAATCTGGCCTGAAACGCTCTCCCTCCTCCACTCCTACTGACCTCTCTGATTTCCTTTAAGTACCAACTAAAATCCTGCCTTCTACAAGAAGCCTTGCCTAATGTTCCTAATTCTAGTGCCTTCCCTCTGTTAATTATTTCCTACTTATCCTGTATATAGCTTACTTTGTATAGATTTGTTTGTGTATTGTCTCCCCCATTAGATTGTAAGCTCCTTGAGGACAGGGACTGGTTTTGTTTTGTTTTTTTGCCTCTTTTTGTATCCCTAGAACTTAGCACAGTGCATGGTACATAGTAGGTATTTAATAAATGTTCATGGATTTATTAATGTATATGCACATGTATGTGTGTGTGGGGGGGAACATTTGGGCCGAGGGGAGAAGAGAGCCAGATGTGTGATTTCATCGATATAGACAACTGCTTTGGAGGACTCTCCCACTAGCAAAGTAAAACTAGTCATGTAACTCCTCTGGCCAAAAATCTTCAAGGGTTCCCTACAGCCTCCTGGGCAAAGTTCCCTACAGCCTCCTGGGCAAAGTTCACATTTCTCTGCTGAGCATCCAAAGCCTTCCACAACTTAGCCCCATCCGACCTTTCCACCTTACGTCCCATTACTTCTCAGGCCAAGCAGAACAGCTATCTACCTTCCAAACCTGGTTCTCTGCTCTCCCACCTTGGTGCCTTTGCTCAAGGTGTTACCTGCGCCTCAAATTCTCTCCTTCTCTATTCTTTTATTGGATTCCTATCCATTCTTTAAAGGGTAACTCAAATGCTACCTCCCCCTAGAAACTCCAGTTGACTCCTTTGAACCAGTAACAGACCTCCCCCCCTCAAAACTCCACAGAGCATTGCACAGATGAAATATTGCATATTATAGTGATATGTTGGTGACCCATCTCCCTCCTCTAATGAAAGCTCCTTAAGGGCTAGAAAAAGTTGGTCTCAACTCAACTTTGTGCCCTCTGACACACAGAGTCAAGTGGTCTGAACACAGAAAGTATTTAATAAATATTTGTTTTTCATTTTGTACAATTGAGGAAACTGAGATTCGCATATAGAGATTAAATCAATCACGTGGCTACTAGGTATGTAAAGCCAGAACATTTCATTACAGGGTATCTGCCTCTCTGTGGTCCTTGCAATCTATTCTAATAGAGTCTTCACACACATATCTCAGCCAGGATATCAAAGCAAGCATCATAATAATGTAGGTTCTGTCTCTGTCTCTCTCAGTCCTTATCGGTTTCTCTTCCCCATATTTTGATCATGGAGAGAAGGAACCCAGGTGAAACTACTTCCAGTACTGTGCCTTGATCATCTCACCAGGCCACCTGAAAAATACATTCTCTTATCCCTTTAATACCAGAGTGTTGTATGACGTCTAAGGTCCCTCCTACCACTAAATTCCAGGATTTTATGATCCTCATCCGATAACTCCATTTGAATGTGAAAACACACATGCACACAGCTACACACATAGACCTATCATGCCAAACCATGCTTACACCCTATGGCTTTGGCTCTGGCCCTTCCTTTACTGTGTGACTCATGAAAAGTCCTTCCTTCATACTTGTAGAGTTCTTTGATTTTTTTTTTAACCTTTTGTATGTATTATGGACCCCTCTGGTGGTGCAGTGAAACCTATGGACCCCATCTCTGAATATCATTTTTAAATACATAAAATAAAATACATAGGATTACAAAGGAAAACAGTCATATTGAAATACATTTACCAAAATATTTATTTTTTAAATTTTACAGCCTCCAGGGTGAGAACTGCTTGCTCTACAGGTTTGTCTTATCCTCGCTCCTGTTTCCCAATATTCCCCCTCCCATATAAGTAAAAGGGGAAATGGAAATACCAGAACTCAGGAAACTGCCAGGAATGTCCACAAGTCCACACAGATTGTACATTTGTATGAACTTCCCTAAAGTAAATGCCAGCACTATGGAGCTCCTCTAAATACCTGAGAATGTTTGCTGTGGATATCACTAATTTTCCTTCTCCTAGAAAACTCTGAAAATAGACTCTCAATCTACCCTCTCATCTTTCCCGGCTCACCAAACTCATTTCTCCAAACCCCTAGTGCATGAATGCATTTCTATTCAACCTCAACTAACTTCTCCCTCATTTCCTAGCCATATCTCAAACATCTAGGTGGTACAGTGAATAGAGTGCTGGGCCTAGAATCAGAAAGATCCAAGTTCAAATTCAACCCTAGACTCTTAACTAGCTGTGTGACTGTGGGCAAGTCATCTCATCTCTGTTTGCCTCAGTGCTCTTATTTGTAAAATGAGGATAATAATAGCACCTGCTTCCCAGAGTTGTGAGGATCAAATGAGTAAAGTGCTTAGCACAGTGCCTGGCACATAGTAAATGCTATATAAATGTTAGCTATTATTAAGCAAATTCCACCTCTGATCTTTCAGACAGGTCATTCCCCCTCAATCCTATTACCCAGCTCTCCAGAATGGATGCTATTCCTAATCCAGTCCATCCTCCTTCCCAACCTTGGTCTTGATCTATGTTCCGTCTCTACTATGAAGCCCTTTATGATGAACTCTGACTCTGCTCCTTCCATTATTCCATATCCCAGCTACATAATTAATGTATGTTATTTAATGCGTAACTACATGTAGATACATAAACACATGTGTGCACATGTACATATATCCTTTTTTTGGTGGGGGGGGCGGTTTCCAACCTGTGTTCAGGGAAGTCCTTGTACCAATGCAGATTATCAACTATTCTGCAACTTCAGGTTATAGACAATCGCCTGGGTGGTACTGAGTGCTTAAAATGGTTAAGACCAGGGTCAATCAGTATGTTCCAGAGGCCACACTTGAACCCAGGCTTTTGGACTACAAAGCTATCTACTGAACCAAGCTGCCTCTGAATATATAATTCACCCTTGTTTCTCTTTCCTGTCCCTTTTCCGTCCTATTCGTGAGCTTCTTTTACTACAGACAGATAGGCATAAGCAAGAAAAGATAGGCCTTTCATAAAGAGAGTAGAAACACAACAGTAACCAGAAGTGGGCAGGTAAAGCTTTCTCCCAAGGTGCCAACAAGAGTGGATCACTTCTTCCCCTCTGTGTTCCTCCAGCGAAAAGAATGCTCTGTCTCCTTTGAAACTGTGTTCTGGGAAAGGTGTCTGTCTTTAAGACACCAAAATGCTCTGAGCTCTCTCTGCAGATCTCTCTCCACCCCACCCTCCCACCCCCAAATGAATTTGCTCCTAAGTGCCAGAATTCTTAGTTACACCTATCACTTTTTGTTGTTGATGTTGCAGAAACATTAAATCAAGATATAAATGGACAGTATTTATGTCATCTGGTGCAGTGGATAGAGTGCATGGCCTAGAGTTAGGAAGACTCAACTTCCTGAATTCAAATCTGGCCTCAGACATTTACTAGCTGTGTAACCTTGGGCAAGTCACTTAATCCTGTTTACCTCAGTTTCTTCATCTGTAAAATGAGCTGGAGAAGGAAATGGCAAGACACTCCAGCATCTTTGCCAAGAAAACCCCAAATGAGTCCCAAAGAATTGGACATGACTGAACAACATTTATATCGTCTATTTCTTCAGTGGGAAGTACAGATGGGTGCTTGGTGCAATGACTATGACCAGATAAATGACAGACACCACCAGACTGATTTGCTCAATCAGAGAAGGCTTTCTAGATAAGGTGGTTTTCCAGAGGCCTCCCACCCCCCAAAAAAGTTTGAAGTAATGGGAAAAGCTCTAGACCTGGAGTCATTAGGCTTGGGTTTGAATCCTAGCTCTGACACCAGCTGTGAGCACATAGGAAGTCATAGTTCTCTAAAACTGGAAGGAGACGTAGAAATCATTGACTATAATACCCTTATTTTATACAGGGAGAAACTGTCTCAGAGACATGAAGTAGTGTGCCTAAAGTTACATAGATACTGAGTGACAAGAGCCAAAATTTAAATCCTGGTCCTCTGACTTCCAATCTAGGGCTATTTCTGCCTCCCCCTCAATTCTCTGAGCCTTACTGCTTTCCCAGGTCTGATTTTAACTATCTGGACTTTCCTACCTCCTGCCCATCCATGGTCTCACCACTGAGTGGCCTCTGTCCTGTCAACCACTCCTTCTTCATTGGTGAGTTCCTTCTCAAAAGCTGCACTTAAGTAAATGCCCATGCCACTTCCTCTACTGATTCCCCAGACTTCTGAACCTTGACCTCACATGGCTACTGCTCCCCTTCCTAGCTTTTCAGCTCAGTTTTATGTGCTATGTTCCCCTATTAGAATGTAAACTCCTGGAGGTTAGAGACTACTTTTCTTTTTGTATATATCTGTATTCCCCTTGCTTAGCCCAGTGTCTGGTGCATAGCAAGCTCTTAATAAATGATCTATCATCTATCTATCCATCTATCTTTGTCTACATATCTCTCTCTTTCTGTCCATCCATCTATCTATTTATCCATCCATCTCTGTCCATTTGTCTATCTACTTATCTATTTCTGCCTATACATCTCTCTCTCTCCATCCATCCATTAATCCATCCATCTACTTAATATGCCTATCTTTCTCATGTAAAATGGGGATAATTATACTTGCATTATCTACCTCACAGGGTTTTTGTAAGGAAAGAATTTTGTAAACCATAAAGTATACTAATATACTTGGAGCTATTGGTAGAGCTGTGAATTGGTCCAACTCTTCTGGAAAGCTTTTGGAATCACCTTGAAAAAATTACTAAAATAACCACATTCTTTGATCCAGATATCTCATTCCTATGTTAAAGACAGAAAGAAAGATTCCATACACACCAAAATATTTAAAGCAACATTTTTCTGTAGCAAGGTAATGGAAGCGCATCAATTGGAAAATGGCTAAACAGAATGTGGCACATAAATATGATGGAATATTATGCATCGTAAGGATTATGACTGATGAATTCAGAGAAGTGTGGGAAGACTTATATAAACTGATACAGAGTTAAAGTAAGCAATGCCAGGAAAACAATATATACAATGACTGCAAGAATATAAATGGAAATGAGAAAAGTAACTGAACTTTGTAAAATTATAATAATAAATCTTGACCCTGGAGAAACATGGAGAAAACATACTTCCCTTCCTTCTTTGCGGAAATGGAATACTAGGAGTAGAGAATAGTGTGTATACTATTAGATTTAGTTGATGAATTGATTGGTTTTGCTGAACTACTTTATTTCGTCTTTCCTTTAAAATCTTTGCTACAGGGGATGGCTCACTGGGTAAGACAGAGGAGGGGGGAAATCCAGAAGTGAGGATAATTTAAAACTACAGATAGGATAAGGAGAGGGACTGGACCTGTGATTTCAGTGGCCTAGGGAATTGCATCTTAACAACTTCTCTGCATCTTAGAACATCTCTGAATCTTAGAACACTCAGTGTCCAAGGTCACACACAACGAGGATATAAATGAGGAAGAACTTGAATTCAGATCATCCTGATTTTGAGGATGACTTTGTCATGACACTGATGTCAGTAAAAATAAGCTTAAAAATTAAAGTTAATAAAATCCTTAAGGACTATAGAAATGTGAGTAATTTCAAGGAGTTTGGTGAATGGGCTACAGGAAATTGGAGACAACATGTATTAGTCCTATTGCACCCTTAATGCACATCTGTCAAATCCCTTCAGTCCCTCCATTTCTCAGCATCTCCTTCTGTCCACTTTGACCCTGTCCCAGCCCTCCCATCACCAGCCGGAGTTTCAGGCCAATGTCACTAATTGTTTTCTCCACTGGCCAGTTTACTGGGAATGAGGGGTCATAAAAGAAGCAAGCGGCACATGCCTCCTGTCCAGCAATTTTACTGTTGGCCATAGCAATCTGATGCGGGAAAATAAAATGAATATAAAGCCACTGGGTCGATAGAGAGAAGTATATTTCCAAGTGATTTTGCTCTTTACTGCCGAGCAGACAGGATTCCCACACTTGAACAATTCTATTGCAAGCAAGATACAGACATCATTGGCTCTGATGTGGCATTTGCAATGCAAGACCAGGCAGGTTAGGCCTGGAGAGAGCTGGTGAGTCATACCTTCTCTCAGAATTGTAAGGTACCTCAAAGGTCATAGAGTCCAACTTATCCAGCCCCTGTGTGACTTTCCTTTATAGTATCCCTGACAAACAGTCTTCTGGCCTCTGCTTAAACAACCTCAGTGATGGGAAGAGGTTTATTTGGAACCTAGAGTCCAGGTAGAGGGGACCAGAGTTTTTATCCCAATACTGATACTTTATAGCTGTGTAACCATGGACAAATCACTTAACTTTCCTGAGCTTTGGTTTCCTCATCTGTTAAATGGAGATATAAATACTTGCATTATCTTCCTTAAGGGGCTTTTTATGAGTAAAATCCTTTGTAAGCCTTTAAACATAACAGAAATGTGAATTATTAATATTATTAGCTCATCAGGCAGCCCTTTTTCTTCTATCCTTCCCCTTGCCTCAAATGCACTCCCTCATGTCTTAGAATTCTGAACTTTCCTCAAGGTCTAGCTCATACACCACTTCTTCCATGAAACCTTTCCTAATCTCCTCCCCTCTCCCCAGCCTACTCTTGCTCCCCTTTTAAATTACTTTGTAATTATACTTATTCATGCACACATTGAATCTCTTTCTCACTCTACTCACCCCATGCTAGTAGAATGTAAGCTCCTCATGAGCAAATATTGTTTTGCTTTTGTCTTCGTACCCCCTAGACCTAGTCTACTGCCTTGCAAATTGTAGGCTCTTAATACATATTTGTTGAATTTAATTGAATTTCCATTGTTGGACAACCCTAATTGTTAGAATTCTTCCTTTTCTCAAGCTGAAATCTGTATCTCTGTCATTTTGGATCATAGAGTTAAAGCTCAGAAGGGCTTTAGAGTTCATCTATCCCAAACTCCTCATTTTACAGATGAGGAAACTGAGGCCCAGTGAAGTTAAGCAACTTGACCAAGCTAACATTGGTAATTGTGCCTAATTCTGCTCTTCAGAGCTACCCAGAAGTTCATCTTTTGTCCATCTGATGACCCTTTAAATATCTGAGGACCCCTAACATGTTCCCTGTGCCCCTCAAAATCTTCTCTTATTAATAATAACAATAAGTCATATATCGACGTACCTCTTTACATTTTACAAAGTGCTTTGTTCCAAGCAACACTTTGTCCATCATTACTCAAACCCAAGCCTTCTAGCTTTGGGCTTATGGTTCTTTCCCCCACATCTTGTCACTTTTCTTCCCCAGGTGCCTCAACAATAGAACCGGAAAGGCCCTCAAAGACCAACCCATCCAAACCTTTTATGTGACCAATTGAGACTCCAAAGTCACATAGGGAATAATCATCAGAGATGAGATTTCAAGCCAGGTCTTCTGAATCCAGAACAAGTGCTCCTGTATCATTCCCCAGACTCGGCACTATGCTGTTTGCCTTCCATCTCAAAGTCTAGAGGGCAAGAAGGGTCTTTCCCACTGAGTCTCTTGAGACTATCCTTTGGGGCATGGAGCATAGAAAGGAAATAGGGGATGCTAAGGACTTGGAGAGGTAGTAGGGTAGAATGGAAAGACTAATGCAGTTAGAGCCAAGTTCTGCTTACTACATGCATGATCATAAGGGTAGAAATCTCTGCCCTTCTGAGCCTTAGTTGCACCTCTATAAAATTAGGACCCCTTCCTGGATCACTGCCTTGTCATGTCAGAGGGTCCTGCATAGCTCAATGAAACTATGAGCTGTACTGTACAGGGTTTCCCAAGAGAGTTCCACCAAAGAAGGAAATGGTGAACCATTCCAGTATCTTTGCCAAGAAAACCCCATGAACAGTATGAAAATGGTAAAAGTTATGACATAAGAAGATAAGCCCCTCAGGTCAGAAGGTGTCCAACATGTTCAACGGACATGAGGAGATAGTAAAGGACAGGAGGGCCTGATGTGCTATGGTCCATGGGGTCATGAAGAGTCAGACATGATTGAACTACAACAACGACAACAAAATGAAGACAATATTCATCGCAGTACCTTCTTCACAGGGCTATTGTGAAAAAAAGGTTTTGTGCTCTATCAATATGAGCCATCAGGAAATGGAATGCATTGGTTCTCTTTTCCACTTTCCAATACAATTTTTGTGACTTCCTTGTTTATCCTCCCAATAATGCTGGAGGAAGGAAAAGAAGAGAGAATCCACAGGAAGAGAAATTCTCCTGACCCTTTTGTGTAAGTATAATTTAGAATCAGCTGACTCCTGAGCAGATGATTCTAATACTTACTCTGGGCTTATTATTACTGTCTCTGTGACCTTGAGATGGTCATTTGCCCTTGAGGCTTCACTTGTCTATAAAATGAAAGGGCTGGACCACATGGCCTGTTTGAGTTCCAAATCCTATGACCCATTCTCCCTGTCTCTCCCTCTCTGTTTCCAAATCCAACCTATTGTTTCCCTATTTGAGGAATTCCATCCACTAACTGAATTTTACTATTCCTCTCAACCAGATCAAATTTGTACTTTATCAAAGCATCACAGAATTTAAAATTGGAAGGTTCCTCAGAGATCATTTCTGACTCCCTCATTATGCAAAGGAAGGAATGAATGTTCAGGGAAAGAAAAAAGCTTACCCAAGGTCACAGAGTAAATGGAAGAGTTGGTAACCAAACCTAGGTTTTCTGATTCTAAAAGCAGTCCTTTTCCCTCTAAACCATGCATCTCTGGGAGGCAGAACTCAAACTCCTTTGAGGATTGGTAAAACATGGGAAGGGATCATCCACACTGGCTCCCTCTTTATCCCGTCACCAAACATGTGGCAGACCTCCTCTGGGGCAGAGCCAAGTCTTACCCCAACAGCAGGAACCCCAAGGCAGCAGACAGCCTGGCAGGTGACATAACCGCCAGTCTTATTTCCTGTAGTGAGGAAATGGATCTGAGTCATGGGAAGTCATTGGAATGAAGTCAGCAAGGGTACCCTGTGGGCAGAATTTTGTTCTGGATACTGAAGAGAAAGATCCTGGAGTAAGAGGTATCTGCTGGCAGAGTCGAAGGGTGGGGAGAGTAGAGCAATCCAGCCCTCAGGACAATTAGGAGTAACACGAAAACAGGCGAGTGTTGCAAGAGGTAGAGTACTACTGCTTACATAGAACCAAAGATGAATGGTGCATGGTGGGTGTGAATAAGCTACACTTATAGCCAATAAGTAACTTAAAGGAAGGTCACAAAGGGCCTCATCAAAGAATTGTAGGACAGGAAGAGAATATGGGCTAGTGTCATGCCTTGGTTTAGAGTTGACAGGTGAATGGTTAGAGTGGGCCACTGGTACCCTCTTGATGTTAAGAGGAAGTGAGGAAGGCCTCAAGCACTCTGGTGGTTCCCCACGTTTGTTCTCTCACAGGAGGACACGGACAAGATGGACAGGCATGATGGGCTGTGATGATCTGAGTCTTTAGAAAGTACTTCTGGATGGATGAAGCCACAGATTCACTGGAGTTTGAAAACTCATTGCAAACATACTGACACTGAGCAGTCAGGGTTCACAAACATCTGGGGCATAAATCAAAAGCCAGAGTCATAGTGGATTAATCAAAGAAGGTTTCCTGGAGGAGGAGAGTTGGGAACAGGGTTTAGAAGGAGAGGAAGGGATGACATGCAGAGGGTCCTCTAGAAGCTGGGCCCCTAGGAACTACCTTGGATTTTTTTACCAGAGAGGAAGCATAGAATGCTGTGCTCTTAAAGGGCTGTAATAATTTTTGGACAACTTCCTTGGCCACAGAGATGAACATAGTTCATAGACACTCTCTGCAGGCCCTCCTTAATTTCCTAAACAAGCAATTGGATCAAACTACTTCATCAGACTATCAAAGCTTGTCTTCCCATCCCAACTATTTTACTTTCCCTTTATCCCTTCTTCTCCCATCATACCGTCTTTATTTCTTACTATTCTCCTAAACGGATTTTTGATTCTAGTTATCCTGCTCCCCACTCCTGCTGTACCTCTAAACCAATGTAGAGGTCATAACCCCATTCACCCATCCAACCATCCATCCATCCATCCATCCACCCATCCATTCAACTAGGGATGCCTTCCAACTTCTCTATAAACCCAATTATTCTCCTCCTTTCATACCCTGCCCTGAACTCAGCTTCTCTAGGAAGCTACCCCTATACAACTGCTTGACTCTTCTCCTTTTCTTGCACCCCTTTACTATTTCAATCAGCATGGAATTTATATAAGCATTTATTAAGTGTTTACTGTGTGCCATTTATTAAATCTCCATGCTAAGTTCTAGGATACAAAGAAAGACAAAAATATGGTCCCTGACCTAAAGGAGTTCTCACTCAAATATTTGTGCACAAAGATTCCACTATGGTCTACTTTAAGTTATCATTATAACCTCAGGACCTAGCACAATGCCTTATATAGTTAACACTTAGACACTTTTGTTGAATTAAATCTAAGTATAATGGGATTTTCACAGGATATGACAGTCCTACTGTCTTCTACTCAGGCCAGACTACACTTGAGGTCCTAACTCACATCTGGGTCCTGGCCTCACATTTTAGAAAGGATATTAAAAACCTGAAGCATATCCAAAAGTGGGTAAATGGAGTGGTGAGGGGCCCAGAGATCATTGCCATGTGAATGGGTTGCTCAATAAGGACGATATTAGAGTTGAAGGAAAAAAATTGGGGGAAGGGAAGGTTAAGGGTAATATTATAGATATCTTAAATTATTTTAAGAGTTGTCTTAGGAAAGAGGCAATAGATTTGTTCTTCCTTAATTCGAGAGGTCAGGATTAGGGAAAATGCATGGAAGTTGCAAAGAGGCAGATTTAGGCTCCATGTAAAGACAAATTTCCCAACAAGCATCAGAACTTTCCAAAAGTAGAATGGTCTGGCCCAGGATGTAGTAGTCTTTAAACAAAGACTGGATGGCCACTTGTTTAGAAGGTCGCAGAAATGCCCACACAGTTATACGGTGGACTAGATGACCTTAGAGGTTCAATTCAACTCTGCGATTCCTTGACTATAAGTAAAAAGAACCCTTCCCCCAGTCCTCTTGTTAGCTTCTAAACCACCCATCTTCATCTTCTTATACCTTACCCATTGCAATCACCAATCAATGTGCACTCAGGGAATGCAAATTCACTTCAATGTCACCCAGCAAACAAACATAACATTAGAAGGTCAACAAGAAATAATTTTTAGATGGGAAAGCAGAGGAATGTTTTACTTTTGGTATTAATTGTAAACTGTTCCCCCATATATGGATAGGAAATTGAGACCCAATACTAAATTCATTTGTATCTGTTCCTCTGTCACAAGGCAAATCTGTCTACACCCCAGCAATCAGATGGAGAGTTCTAAATTCTAAGGTTCATTACTGGGTATTAAGACATTGGTTAGAATGCTGCCTGGGAGCCACCAAAACTTGATTCCATCAGTCTCACATCTGATTCCATTGAAAGAAGGTTAATTTAATCTTTTCTAACCTGGGGAAATGTGGGGGGAAGGGAAAGGAGGAAAGACAAGTGCTCTCTGAGGACAAAGGCCATGCATTCCCCTCACTTTAGATGCTCCTCACTTATCTATCTACCCATGGTGCTCAGGAAGGGTGATCCTGTCTTTTCTCAGCTCATGCCTCTCTAACTCAAGAAGGTGAGAGAGAGAGAGACAGAGACAGAGACAGAGACAGAGATAGTGAGAGAGAGAGAAACAGAGACAGAGATAGTGAGAGAGAGAAGAAAAGAAAGAGGAGAGAGAGAAAGAGAGGAGAGAGAGATTGGCAGAAATGGGGCTGGGGGGAGAGCTTCCTGCAGTCCCTGCTGTCAACATCTCAAGCATGGTCCTGATTGTATATCGGCAACAGAACATCTGGACCTCCCTCCTCTGAGATTCTCACTGCCCGGGGCCCACGTCCCTGGGGAGCTGTTCTGTGCAGGTTTCCTTCCAAAAGAAAAAAGGAACTGACGGATGGGAGGTAATTGATCCCTTGAAAGAGTCAGTAAGGAAGCCTGAGTAGCTAGCTAGAGGGAAGGGGAGGAGGTAAGCTCTTCCTAATTCCGGCTTCAACTTCCAGACTCTAGAAATAAGAGGCAAACCCAATGAGGCAGAGGAGGAAGACAGGAAAAACAACAGGAAAATATCCCCACCTAACCAAGGGTCTTGTTAGACGTTAAACTTAGCAGTACAAAGCTAAAATAATGGCCTCCTCCAGTGTGCTTTATTTCCCTTGTGAAAGATAAATACTCATGAATGTCTAGGGTTTGGGAAGCAATAACACATCCATAGCCTCTAATAACCAGAAGGTACAGTCCAATCTCAATTTTCTGTTTTATGAATTATCTACAGCAATCCTACGTCTCTTTAACCCTGGTGTCCCATTGCTCAGGTCACTGACAATAGGACAGGGATGGGATGCATTCAGAGAGAGAGGAGCCAGAAGGGGAGCAAATGTCTTTACTGCATTCTGAGGCCGAAGGCAAATGGTGCATGAATTCTCTGGTTGGGGCTTCCCTCTACCGGCATGTATATCTAAGGGTTAATAATCCTTTTATTCTTGGCACCACTAAGACTTCACTACACCTTGGATTCTCCACTCAGAAGAGTGTTGTGGGGACTGGAATTCCTGACTGACCCCATTCTCCTCCGCTCAGATCATTCCCACAGCACTCAGCATCTTGTTAAGCCATATCCTGCACTTACCAGACCTCTCATATTCACTTATGAAGGCAATTAAACATCACATGCACTTCTACAGAGCTTTACATAGATCATCTTGCTTTATGCAGTATCCTCATTTTTATTGATGGGAAAACTGAGGATTCTAGATGTTACCCAGCTTTCCCACAGCCCCATTTTGTTGTTGTTGTTATTTGTCCTTCATTCGACTTGTGATGAGGCAGAACCAAGATTTGAACCCAGATCGTCTGCCTCTTGATCCACCTGGTTGCTGTTTGCCCTACTCTGCTATCAGAGTGGGAGCTTCTGAAGCTTAGGGACTGAGCTTCTCCTTTCTAGGGCCCACAGGGGGCGCTCAGTACTAGGGGCTGAATGTCAGGCTGTAAAGGCTCTGTAAAGAGAAATATTCCATTCCCCACTCCCCCCTCCTCTCCCCGCCTCCTTCCCCTTTGTGGCAGGGACATTCTGAGGGCAGCTGATGACTGTGATGACCTCATGGCTGAGCTCCAGGATGCCAGGGGAGAACCTTGTCCCGTTTAGAATACTGTACCTCCCTGCCACCCAGGAGGGAGGGAGAGAGAGAGAGAAAGAGAGAGAGAGAGAGACAGAGACAGAGAGAGACAGAGACAGAGACAGAGAGAGACAGAGAGAGAATGAGGAGAATGAGTGTGTGTGTGTGCGCGCGTGTGTGTGTGTAAAAGGGCCAGGGAGAAGGAGAAAGGGAGGGAGAGGAATATAAGGTGTTTGACACCTGAGAAGATGTACCGAAGCTGAAGGAAACCTCGCTGCTTATTATTCTGTATTAGGGAAGACAACCTACTGCTTGTTCCCCATTACTGCCTTCAATTCCCCTCTCATTCAAGGGACCTGAAGCACAGGGCTGGCTTGTTGTTTGGGTCGCGTTTAATTCATCTGTGTAATATCCCTGTTCTGAACGATGTCTAATTAACACTTTTTGTTGAGGGAAGAAGGGAAGGGGGAAAAAAAGAAAGAAAAGAAAACCCACCCGTAATCGTTAATGAATGGGGGTGGGGAAAGGAAGCAGACGAGTTCCTACCGTGCATTTTGTAGGCTCTGTCTTACAGATGTCCTAATGAGACATATCTTAATAATGGGATTATCATTCACATCGGGCATGGGGACGAAGCAGATGGGGCTTTGATGGGGTGACGTGATGCTCAGGGCTGTGTGAGTCAGCACTTGCGAATCCCTTTCCCACCTAGAGCTGGGGACCTAGAAGCCAGGGGACTTAAGAGAGGGTTTTCAGGAGGAGCCACACCGAACCACGTCCATCCGCCCAGCAGGCAGATGGTAGGTCCGATCTACTATATGAAATTTCCAGAGACTCAGCCCACTCCTGCTATCCTGGGTCCCCTCCCCTCCCCTCCTCTCCTCAAGGGTAGTATGCATAAACAGGGCAGGTTACTCCACCCGCCGTACGGGTTATTGGCAAATGCCCTCGTGAATGTAAAGTTGGAGGAAGAAGTCCTACGCGGGGTGATCATTAACCCCAAGAACCCTCTTAAGTACCGAGGGGAGCACTAGAATGCACTCTAGGGAGATGAGATTAAGAAGCCCCGGTTTCAATTCCTGATAGTGCAACTAGGAGTAAGATTCAGACCAGGACAGAAGAGTTTGATGGACAGACCAGGCTCCGAATCCCAATTCTACCTTTAACAATGTGCTCTTGGGTAAACTGCTTGGACTCTCATCATGACCATTACCCTGCCTGCCTAACAATCTAGTTTTTCCTCTATTCTTCTCAGGAATGTTGCAGATATCCAAAGTAATGCTGGAAAGTATCCATAAGTGAAAAGCTTCGTATTTACGGATTACTCAGTCATTTCTTAGCTCAATTTTCCCCACCTATAAAATGGGGAGAATAAATTCCAATCTCTCCAGAGTAGAGGGATAAGCGCTTCCCACCAACCCACCCTTTCTGGGCATGGGCCTCCCATTCTAATTATAAACCTACCAAGAGTGAGTAATAAGGTATTTGCCCACACTATTTGTGGTATGCTTGATTTATGTTTTCACTTTAGAGGAGGATGGGACCAACAAAAATGGTTTATTGAAAACTGCCTGAAAGCCTGGCATCATGGAATTTCACAAATACATAGAATTTCAGAGCTGAAAGATATGTTGGAGGTCATTTAGTCAAACCCTCTCCCCAAGCCCTCTTCACCCAATTTTGCAGATGGGGAAACTGAGTTTTGGAGAGGGAAAGTTATTTGCGGGAAATTAAACAGAGAATGAAAGCCATAGCCCTGGTCTCCTAACACCTGTTATAATGCTCTTTCCACAACACCACACATCTAATGGCCCTATTCACAACTCTGAAACATGTTTACCCTAGACCTATCCAGATCTGTGAATGCTCCATGTTTGGGTTACTGTTTTCATCCTGCTCTCTGTACATCTTCGAAACATCATTTCATGCCCAGTGCATTTAGTTTACACTGTAGCCCCCCCCCCCCCAGGGCAGGATCTAGGTATTGGTAGATACCTTTCCTTTATGCAGCATCTGGAATAAAAAATCATATACATTTAGGTTGATAATAAAACCTTGATGGTAATGAAGATGAGCAGAATGATTTCCTTTAAGTCTAGTTTAAAGAAAAGTTGTCAGTTATTTTTTTTCAATTCAACATTTATTAGGCACCTACTATGTCATTTCCACCTCTAAATCTATGATTCTATGATCTCATTTGCAAGACCTAACAACAATCTCTGCTTCCAAGGAGTTTGCAATCTGGTAGAAGAGATAAGTCGCAGCACACAGAGACAACTAATTCAAATCAAAATATAGGTCACATGATTGTATATTTAGTTATCATGCAAGATATGCTTTCATTTTACAGATGAATAAACTGAGAGTCATAGAGCTTAAGTGACTTGTTTGATACTTTACAGGTGTTAAATGTCAGAATCGTTATTGAAAAACCAGGTCATCTGACACTAAACTTAGCACTCTCTCTAGGTGGTACAGTGGATAGAGTATTGGACTTGGAGTTAAAACGATCTGAGTTTGAATCCTGCCTCAGACAAATAGTAGCCGTGTGACCCTGGGAAAGTCATTTTGCCTCTCTCAGGCATAGTTTCCTTATCTTTAAAATGGAAATAATAATAGTACTTGGTTCACAGGTCTGTTGTAAGGATCTTTGTAATGAATTAACATTAATTAATAATTGAATAATTAATATTAAAATTATATTATTTAAAAATATTAAAATAATACAGATTAAGTGTTTTGCATACAAAGTATTATATAAATGCTAGCTGTTATTATTATATCATTCTGCCTCTTAAGAGGCATCTATCTAGTAGAAGAAATTCCAGGAGAAAACAATTACTTCTTTCTGGAAGAGGTGGTATTTGAATTATGGAAGTATAGGGAACATAGAAACAGAAGAATATAGTTCCTGGGCAGGATTCGATTGGAGAACATAGAGGGAAATAATGTGAGGTAAGACCAGAATGTAAGTAGGTGCCAGCTTGTGAGGCAGGTAGGTGGTGCAGAGGATTGAGCACTGATCCTGGAGTCAGGAAGATTCATCTTCCTGAGTTCTAAATCCTGCCTCAATAAACTTACTAGCTGTGTGACCCTGGGCAAGTCACTTAACCTTGTTTCCCTCAGTTCCTCATCTGTAAAATGAGCTGGAGAAATAAATGGCAAATCACTCCAGTATCTTTGCCAAGAAAACCCCAAATGGGGTCATGAAGAGTCAGATACGACTGAACAACAACCAGATTGTAAAGGGATTTGAATAACTGGTTAAGGAATTTGATTTTTTTTCTCCATAAGCAAAAGAGAGGTTTTGATTAGAAGAGTTACATATTTCTTTAACATACAGGCACAAGGGCAATAGTGCTAGCTACCATATAAACGCATTTGGGAAGGGGAAAAGCATATAGGAAAATTTGTTATGAGGATATTGCAATAGTTGAGACAGGTGGAGATAAAAGCCTGGCTGAGGGTGGGAGTAATGAGAATAGATAAGTGGGGCTAAATCTAAGTGATATTGTAGAATAGAATGTACATGATTTATTAAATTATTTAACTGAAAGGTGGTAGAGAGGGAAAGTTCAAAGATAACCCCAAGGTTTCAAATATCGGAGAAAGGCTGAATAATAATAGCAAGGAGAGAAAGAGGAAAAGAAAAAGAAAGAAGTTTATAGGGAGAGCTAACAGGTTTAGTCTTAGGGATGCTGAGCCTGAAGTGTTGAGGGGGCATGCACGTAGAATTAGATATCACAAGATTTTGATCTGTAAGGGTCTTTAAAAGTGATTTAATCCAATCATCTTTTATAAATAAGGAAGCTAAGGCTAGAAAAATAGGGATTCAGATTCTTCTGACTCCAAACACAAGTATTTCTATTTCCTCATGATACCTCTAAAGATGCAAGTGACACTCAGAAGGATCAGGCTCAAGTTACAAATATGTAAGTCATTTGCATGTAGGTGGTAGTTAAAATCTTGGGAGTGAATGAAATTACAAATGGAGAATATAACAGACCCTTGGGGAGTACCCACGTTAAGAGATCAGGAGGAAGATGAATTGAGAGTGAAGGAGACAAAAGGAGAAATCAGGGTACATCTAAAGTCAAAGGAGAGTGGGTCAGATAGGAAAGGGTAGTTGTTCTCTCCTCCTGTGGAAGAGGTAAAGAAGGATGAGGACAGAATAAAGGCTCCTGGATTATGGAAATTCTTGTTGGGGTATGGGTTGAGACAGATAGCCTCTCAGGTCCATTTGGGCCTCAGTAATTCTGTAACTTAGTGATTAGTTCACTGGTGGTCTTTAAATAAATGAATTCCAGAAGAACACTGGAGGCAGAAGCCCAGCTAAAAAACTTTGAGGAAAAAGATGGGTTAGTGAGGTTTCAAAGGCAACTTTTTAGAGAAGTTTAGCAGCAAAAGGAGCAAAGAAAAGATGAAATAGTAGCTGGGTAGAGTAGAAAGGTCAAGGGAAGGCTTTTTTTTTTTAATTTGGGGATACCAGACCAAGTTTGCTAGGCAAATAGAAGAGGGAACAACTGAAGATTCACATGAAAGAGGTTGCCTAAGTACCGTACCACGATCCTGGAGAAGATAGGAGACTCAATAGGATCAAGTGTACACATAGAAGAATTGTCCTTGGTGAGAAATAGGAATACCTTTTCTATGATCAGAAAGTCAGTGCGGCATAGTGGATATGGTACTGAACTTGGAGTCAGTAAGACAGATACAAATACAACCTCACGCATTTACTAAGTGATTCATAAACAAGCCACTTAAACTCCCTGTGCCTCGGTTTCCTCCTCTATAAAATGAGGGAGTTGGGCTTGACGGTCTCTGAGGTTCCTTCCTGTTCTAAATCTATGAGCCTATGAAAGAAATGAGAGTAAGTAATAATGCTGAGATGTTTTGAGAAACTGAGCAGGGAAGTTGAAGAACTCAAGTTGGATGGTCTCAAATTTCTCAGGAAAGTGAAGAAAATGGCTTTGGTCATTTAGTCTAAGAATGGGGGATAGGAATGAAGTTAGGAGGAAGAGGAGAGTATAAAAGACTTGGAACAGCTACTTGCGGAATGAGATAGAAAGTCAATAAATTGGATTGAGAACAGCAAGGAAGGTCAAACTGAGGTTATGCACTGTAAATTTGTAGTGGGTAAAAATCAGATCAATTCTATACCTTTTTTTTTCTTCCAGTAATGCTCAGCAATAAAGGTGAAGCGTAGTTTTAATGCGAATGGAGAATGGGAGAGAGATAGAAGGATAAGAAGTTGAAGAGTGGAATTCTGAAGTTCCCAGTTTTGGACATGTGATCCCAAAGGTGATAAATTCTAACGCATGATGCTTTTTGGTGGGTGGTCAAAGTGGGGTGGAAGAATTGTGTAGATTAAGAAACTGTATTATTAGATTGTTAGAAGAGTTGATGACTTAAATGTTGAAGTCTGTGAATAATGACAAGATGTAGCTGAAAGGACAGTAGAAAGGTCATTAAGAAAATGGGGGAGATGTTCCAGACAGTAACAAGGATAGGAGGAGGGTAGTATAGATAGGTTACATGGCTCTTGGAAAAAGTGTCACTGAGAAATGGTTGGGAGAGGAATGTTTGGGAAGCGGCAATGGGAAATGAGTAGTATTACCTACCCCTCATCTTGGCCTTGTAATGCAGTGGGTTTCAAAGGGGTGCAGGGTGTGGCTGTCTCTATGTCCAGCTCTGATTACATCATGCCACTGCTCAAAAGCCTTCAGTCCTCTCCCTTTGAGTCCAAATTCCTTGGCCTTGCATTCAAAGCCACAATCTGGTTCCAACTTATCTTTCTGGTTTTAGCTCACATTACTCTTCTTCCCACACTCCATGGGCCTGCTGATTTAAACTGTTCACCCTTCCCAATTCCGTCCTGCTCTCATGGTCCATCTCTGTGCCTTTGTTCAGGTCATCACCAACATCTTGAATCATCTTCCCCTCCCTCTGCTTCTCACCTTTCCCCCAACCCAAATGTTCTAAATCTTTCTCTTCCTTTAAGGCTCAGCTCAGGCTACATATCTTTCATAAAGTCTTCCTTGATACCCTGTTAATAAGATATTGACATTTATACAGTTATCCCTTACAAATCTCGGGGGTTAGGGGTGTGGCACCCCCACAATCTGGAAAATCCACACAAAAATTTTTGGTGCTCCCTTCGTACCAAAGAAGAAGCCTAATTTTTTAATTTTTCTTTTATGGGGTGTTTACAGTACCTTACTGTAAAATTTGGGTTAAGTATTATTTGGTCATAGGCCCTGTGTCATCTGCTAGCCTTGGCGTGTTGTCTGTGACTTCCACAAAACTCCAAAAACTTCCCATTTAATTTTTTATGCTGACCCGTGATATATTGAAACCACAATGGGGAAAGTTGTGGTGTGGAAGGGATAGCTGTATAACATTCACAAAACCCTTTACATACATGTTCCAATAGGCTCTTCACAATGACCCTACCCTGTGAGCAGCTGTGCAGAGTAGTGGATAGAGAATCGGCTTCAGTATCAGGGAGACATATATTGGCCATTTGACTGTGGGCACGTCACTGAAATTCTCTGTTCTTGAGGCAGCTGTCTAACACTGAAAGCTGCAGAGAAGGAGCCAACCTGCATTGGTAGAGGGAGTTTCCTCACCGGGAGTTTCCTATATTGAAAAAATCACGTGTCCAGTTCCTATCCCTAACAACTTATGATGTAAGTGCTATGGGGATCATCCTCACTGGACTCATTTTGCAGATGAGGATGCTCAGGATCAGAAAGGATTCATGACTTGCCCCTGGTCACACAGTAAGAGACAAATTCCTTTCTTCCAGGCCCAGCAACTCATCCCATGTTGCCTCTCATGACTTCACATAGCACTTTGTAACTTTCTAGGGCACTTTTTACTTAATATTATTTATTATAATTGTCTGTTTTATGTCAGCTCCTTAACATACTATAAATTCCATGAGAATCAGGACTGTGTCCTATCTAGTCTTTATCTCTCCAGCACCTAGCATAATACTCTGAACATAATGGGTGTTTAATAGAAGTTTGCTGAATGAACCAACGAATGAACAAGGAAAATGAGTCTGGCAGCGATGTGTAGGATTGATTAGTGGGTGGATAGAGAGAGACTGAATGCAAAGAGACCAGCTAGGAGGCTAGGATAATAGTCTAGGCAAGAGAAGTATAGCAATGGCAGTGAGGGATTCACCATATAATACAGCAAATATTTATTGATTACCTACTGTGTGCAGGGTGCTGCATTCTTCCAGCAAAATAATAAGATTCTTCTTGCAAAACAACTCCTCCAACTGCCCCTAGGTAGGGCAGCTGGAGGAGTTATTTTGCAGGAAGAATTAATAATATTTGGCAAATGGTTGAAATGTAGGGCTGAGAGGAAAGAATCAAAGATGACCAGGGGATCAGACTGTCACTGTCGTGTCTTCCCAGGGATAAGTACAAAAGGGAGACTCCTTCTCAATTCACCAGAAAAATATCCCATTCTCCCCGCCCACCTCGAACTTGCCTTCGCACCAGTAACCACATCTTCTTTCCCAAGTGCCCAGGTATGAGAGTGGATAGAGAGGTAAGAAAGAGCTGGATTTCCCCCTCATTCTACTGAATCTGAATTAACTTTTTGCACTATAATATTTCTCTCCTGCTAACCTAGAGGGTGAGATATAAGCCTTAAAACAATAGAAGAACACTTCTACAAAGTAACTGATCAACATTTGCTAATTAACATACCAAAATACAAACTGACAACGTGAGCATTGTGAGTTTATATGAGTCTATAAAGGAGACATTCCAGGAGGAGTTGAATCCTGAACTAAACTTTGAATGAAGTGAAGTAAACTGATGGAAAGGAAGGGGTAAGTTGTTCATGGCAGAGAGAATATCATGAACCAAGGCAAGGAGGCAGAAATTGTTAAGTCAATCAATCAATAATCATTTATTAAGTACCTACTATGTGCACAGCACCATGCTAAGCCCATGTGGAAACGTAAGGGAATAGGTTATCCTGGCTGGAGAGGTGGGTCTCTTTAGGGGGAAAACATGAGAAAAAGGGCACAGAAGAGGGAAGGCAAAGTAGTGGAAAACCTTAAATATTCATCTATCTCTCCACTCCAAAGAGAAATGGAAATGGCTTCTGTATATATAAGAGGGTCATATATTAGAGTTGGAAGGGACCTTCGAAGTCAGTTCCAACCCCTACATCACTGCTTCATTTTTATCTATTCCAATCCTAGCCATCCTGTAAGGTATAGCTCAAGCACCACTCAAAGCGCAGATCTGACCAGGTCTCCCCGTCACTCAGTCACTCAGTAAACTCCAGTGGCTCCCCCTAGGATCAGACATATTGTCCTGTTCGGCATTTAAACCTCTTCACAATCTGGTCCCTTCATACTTCTCCAGTGTTCTTATATTTTATTTCCCTCCTTGCATTACACCATCCTGAGAGACTGGCCCATTTGCCATTCCTAGAAAACCACATTCCATTTCTCAACTCTGTGACTTTGCACTTGCTACCCACCCCCTCCCCCCATGACTCGAATACTATGCCTCTTAGCTACCCTTGCTTCCTGTTGGACTCCAATCAAGGCTGCCTTTTCCTGGAAGCCTTTTCCAATCCTATCCCTCAACCCTTTGCTAATCCTTCCCTCAGAATACCTTCCATTGATTCTGTATATATTTTGCATGTACCTACTTATTTCCATGCTGTCTCTCCTCTCCCTCCCCCCATTAGAATGTAAGTTCCCTGAGGGCAGGGATTGCTTTTGCCTTTCTATCTCTAGAATTCAGCACAGTGCCTGGCACATAGTAAGCATGACTCACAGGCTCCGTGAAGTTTTTGATCACCCCAGCTGGAAGAGAGAGAGCTTCTCCTCCCAGAACTCTTGCAGCATTTGATATAAAATCTCTGAGTGCTATGTATAATTAGCACGGTGTAGTGAAAAGAGTCAGCAGACCTGGGCTCCAACACTTACTATATGACCACTGCTGGGTCATTTCATTTCTCCAGCTTCAGTTTCCTCAAATATAAAATGGGCTAATAATTCTTAAAATGCCTTTTGTCACAGAGGTTTTGTGAGGAATGCATTTAGTAAACTATAAAGGGACACAAAAATGTGAGCAAGTATTACCAGTATAGTCCTATACTTTTTTTTTCTTTCAAAGAGATCTCTGTATTCAGACTATTATTTCATTTTTGCATCACTGCTCTAGCCCTTATTTTATAGGATAATAAGAGTTAGAGCTAGAAGGGACATTAGAGGTCATCTGATCCAACCTCCTCATGTTATAGATGAAGGAACTGAGGCCCAGAGATGTTAAACAACTTGTCCAAGACCAAACACCAAAAGATTTTAGCCCAGTTCTCCTGACTCCAAATCCATTATTGTTGCCGCCATACCAGACTCTATTTTTTGCCTTTGCTATATATGTATCCTACCTAGACTATGCTTAGCCCAGAGTTTCACACAGGTGTTCAATCCCTATTTGTTTAACTGAATAAAACTGAATTTGCTATTTAGAGTGAAATTGTGCTTTGCTCTTGCCCAGGAATCCAGGTTGACCCTCCAGCTTCTGGAAACCACATGATTGCCTAGTGGTTGAAAGGGTTAATGCAGCATCACAAAAGAATTCCAGAGTGGACTCCAGGGAGTGGCTCCCACCCCAGGCAGATGCCAGCTCAACATCTGTGAAGCAGCTTAAGCTCTCTGGGAGAAAGGTGCTATATAAATCTAGGGTGTTATTATTATATAATCCAATTCCCAAGTTAGCCAGCAAAACACGAGCTAAGGCAGAGCAGGGGCTAGATGCCTGAGACTTGAGACTCAGATATCCCCCATTCTCTGTGTGATAAAGGCACCATCAACCTCTCTGGACTTCCTGTGCCCCCCGGGAAGGGACGAAGTCCTTGGTCTTTTGTCCTCTATAGTAGCATCCTCAGCTGTTTAAATGCGCAGGCGAAGCACCAGTGTTGAGCAGATCTACCTCGGTGCTGGGGCAGCTGGGGTACAGACAAAAGAGTCAGAAGAACTGGGCTCAAATACAGCACTGGCTAGGCCACTTACTAGCAGGGTAGTGAACCTCTCACTCTCTTGGCTTCCTCTTTTATAAAATGAAGAAGTAGGACATAGAATAAAGAGTTTTGTTCTCTGATTCTGGAAGACCTGGGTTCAAGTTCCGCCACTGACACACATTGGCTGTGTGACTCGATGCCAAATCCCTTAACCTCTCTGTACCACCGACGACTCCCAAGATAATATATCGCAGAGCAGTTGCTGAGCTGGTTTCCTCACCAGGACTTCCCTACACCAATGAAATCACAGGTTGGAACAAAGAAAAAAAAAAAGGAGTGATAATAATAGCTGCACTACCTACCTTGTGGGGTAGTTGTGAGCATAAATGAGATAATATATGTAAAGTGCTTTGGAAAGTCTTATATAAATATCTTTTAGAATCATTATTAGAGCAAGGGAAAAAAGAAACTCTGGCCCATACGCCTTTGCCCCTTTAGCCCTTTCCTTCCTAATAACAATAGCTTGCTTTAATTAAACCTTCAAGGTAGGCAGGAGATATTAGCACCCCCATTTTACAGAGGAGGAAAACATTCAAGGTCTTACATCTCAGAGGAGCAGATTAGAGCCACAGATTTAAAGCTGGAAGGGACGGACCTTAGAGAACCATCCAGGCTGACTTCCTCATTTTACAGATTGAGGTAAATGAGGCCCAGAGAACCTAAGTGACTTGCCTAAGGTTATACAATATAAGTTGGGATTTGAACCCAGGTTTTTTGATTCTAAGGCCAATGAACTGCTACTCTTTCCAGAGGGTCAATGTCCCAGCTAAAACATTCTTATCCTTCCCCTCCCCCCAACCCACCAGCCTTTCCATCTCCCTCATTCTTAAAGAAAAACAGAAGCAACAATCCTGAGAATGTGCTAGGAGATGCTTGGGAGAGGGCCCCATATGACATCCTGTCCACTTCAGTGATCCGGGCCCCATCCCCCTTTCCCAATTCACTCCCTTCCTCCAGAGTCTGCTCAATGAGGGCATTTCTTCTGACCCCCTGACCTCCTTCTGCCCGGGAGGATGGAGGGATAATTAGCAGCGCTTCTCCTGGGGAGTGGGAGAGAAGAGTGGCTCATTAAACCAGCCAAGTGTGCCTCCTCTGCCTGCCTCTCCCGCCCTGGTTTTTTTCTCTCCCTCCTTCCCTTCAGCTCTCTATCTCCCTTTCTCTCTTTCTCTTCTCTCTCTCTCTCTCTCTGTCTGTCTCTCTCTCTCTCTCTTTCTCTGTCTGTCTCTCTCTCTCTGGGTGTGTGTGTCTCTGTGTCACTGCCTCTCCCCTCGTCCTTTGCTCCCAGTTCCCTCTTTCACCCTTTTATCTATTTTTTTCTCTCAATCTTCCCCTTTCTTGACTGGCTCCTTCTCCATTATTTTCTCCTCCAGAAACCTGTCCCTTCTCTTCTCCCCTGACTCCACTAAATTTCCCTCCCCCATTTTAATCCTCCTGCTGCTCTATCCTTTGTCTTTGCTATTTTCTTCTTCCTTTCCTTCTCTATTTTCTCTCCCTTCCTCTCTTCCCGTATTCCTTGATTCTTATTCCATCATGACTTTTCCTCTTTCCTAGCTCCGTTCTTCTTTTTATGTCTCAAGTTGGATTATTTTACCATCTCTCCTTTCTTTTCCTTTTGTACCTTGGTCCTTTTTTTTTCCTATCCCTGCCCTTTTTCTCCCCTCCTCATTTTAATTTCCCTTTTCCCTTTTCCTTCTTTCTTTTTAGTTTTTTGTTTTCTCTGTTCCTCTTCTTACTATTTTCTCCTTCCTCCCCCACTTCCCCTTTTCTTCCTGCCCTGCCTTTCTCTCTTTCCCTCTCCATCCCATGTGTCCTTTACACATTACTAAAAGAAATATATATATATATGTATATATAAAAAGAAATTTCTGCATATTCCATCCTTTCCTGGATTCCAGTTTTGCAAGGAAGGTAAGCTGGGGAAAAGAGAGGCACGTAGAGATAGTTCTAAAATTTTCCCTTCTTGGGGCCCCTGCCACCTTCAAACCCATTAGCTAGAAAGTCCCCAGCATGAAACCTATTGGCGATGAATGAAAGGTTGATGGGGGCAATGACACAGAGAAAGAATGTGACTATATGAGAGCTAGCAGAAGCAAAGGGGATGCTATTTTGTGTGGGAGTCACCCAATGCCGCAGTGCAAGTCACACATGGTGACTGAACCTCTGAAAACCCCACCTAGGTTGCCTGCAAAACTCAAGCCTCCATGTTGAGATGTTCTGGGGTAAGATGTTTTTGCATGTGTGTAGGAGGTGGTGGTGGCATGTAGGGCTGTTGAACTAGAGAAATATGGGAAGGAAAGGAAGACCCAGAGCTGTGTGATATGGCTGGAAGTCAAGACATCACCACTCTGGTCCTGACTTTTGGGACTGATTCCCAGTTTCCTTGAGGTTCCATGTCTGACTTTACCATAGTATTTCCTCTTATGAAACCACAGAGCAATAGAGGTCAGAGTACAATTATCCTCATGTCCATTTTGCAGATGAGGAAACTGATGGTGTGTATACATTCAAGTTAAGCATTTCATTTTCTTCTGAAAGTATCACAATATCTCTGAGATAACTGTGGACATCCTGATATGTGACAAACTCAGGTTTGGGAAGCCCAGCCTTAGGTAGGAGTGCGGGATCTTCTATTAACTTCCTCCTTCTTCTGTAAAACAGAACAAATCTGGGTGGAATCTTATCCCTTTGGATTCTAAAGCCCTTCCCAAAATCCTTCTGTATCCCCTTCCTAATAAACCTCTTTGCAATGATTTTTTGTCTCTATATGACAGCTCACATTTCCAAAGCATTTTACAGTTTACTAAATACTTTCTTCCTAACAATACTCTGATGTAGGTAATGTGAATAGTATGGTGCCCACTTTTTAGATGAGGGAACTGAGGCTCAGGAGGACTATTTGGCTTGCCCACAGACATACAATTACATAGTAAGTGCTGAAGTAAGGATTCTCTCAACTCCAGATACCCCAGTCTTCCCCCTACGCTATGACATCCATCCCTCTCCCACCTTCAAATCAATCAACTGACAAGAATTTATTAATCTTCTATTCTATGGCAAGACTGTGAATAATCCCTGGAGACTGAAATACAACAAAACAATTCCTTCCCCCCAGGAGTTTACATTCTAACTGGAAGAAGCGCATAAGAGAATATTTATATATTCAGTATTTAAGTACATACAGAGAATGTACTTAAATATAAATATAAATACAAAGAAAACAATAAGTATAAAGATGTATATATAATATATATTTCTATATTAAAATATAGTAAATGTATATGATATATAAAGTATATATTTCTATATAAAATATAAATAAAATATAAATCATAAGTATTAACATAAATATAAAGAGATTAAATACAAGATAGTTTAAGAGGGAGGACACCAGCAGTTGAAGGGATCAAGAAAGGGTTTATGTGGGGCAGCTAGGTAGTGTAGGGAATACAGCACCAGACCTGGAGTCAGGAGTTCAAATCTAGCCTCAGACCCTTACAAGCTATTTGACTCTGGGCAAGTTGCTTAACCCGATTATCTCTAAAAAAAGAGAGACAGAGAGAGGAGAAAGAAAGTGTTCCTGTAGAAGGCTGTACTTAAGCTGTGTCAAAGAAAGAGATTCTAGGAGGCAGAGGTGAAGAGGTAATGCATTTCAGGCATGGAGAACAGACATTGCAAAGGCAGAGACTGGACAATGGAGTATTGTGTCTGAGGAACAGAGAGAAGGTCAGTTTGGCCGGATGGTAGAGTACAGAAGGGGCAATAAAGTACAATGAAGTTGGAAAGATACAAAGGGGACAGTTTGTGAAGGGCTTTAAAATCTAGAGTTTATCCTAGAGACAAAAGGAAACCGCTGGTGTTGACTGATTAGTGGTCAGACCTGTGTTTAAGGAAATCATTTTGGCAGCTGAGCATAGGACGGACAGAAATGGTGGGAGGCTTAAGGCAGGGAGACTCATTATGAGGACGTTGCAATGATCCAGTGATGAGGTCCTGAATGAAGGTGGTAGCTCCGTGAGTGGAGAGAAGGGATCAGATGTGAGAGATCTTGTGGTGATAAAACCAGCAAGATTTGGCAATTGGTTGGGTATGTGGGAGGGGTACGATTCAAAGATGATGCCAAGAATAGGAATCTGGGAAACTAGAATGGATGGTGGTGCTTCTGACAGAAATAAGGAAGTTTGAAAGAGGGGAGAGTTCTGGAGAGGAAAATAATGAGTTCAGTTGTGATTGAGTTGAATTTGAGATGTAGTGTTGCACAAAGAACACTTGATCCAGAGTTAGAGAACAAAGGTTCAAATTCCGACTCTCCAACTTGAGCAAATCAGTGCAGCTCAGACCAAGGTCATCCACTGCATCCTGGGCCCTCACCAGTCTCCTGACCTTTATCCTGCCACTGGACTTCACTGACTCTGGAGGAAAGCCCAATTCACGCAACTCTGCCTCACAAATCCAATTCATACACAAGCCAAGCCATCACCCTTGTTTCACTGGTTCTCCTTGAGAATGAAGGATGAACAACAATAACCTCTCTAGGACTCAGTCCTCTCATTTGTAAGATGAGAGATTTGGACAAGATGATTCCCCAGCTTCGGTTCTGTGATCTTACATCTTCTCCTGGTTGATCATGTCCTGTCTACCAAGCTGTCTTCCTCTGATCATTCAAAATAGCTCCTGAAATATCCATTGTTTCTCCACACAGCTTTCATAGACTGATCGTAGAATCTTAGAGCCTATGAGCTGAAATAGATATTTAAGACGAACTAATAAAACCTCATTCTGCAAATGAGGAAACTGAGACTCAGAATATAAATGACTTGCCAAGGCCAAATAGCTGATTCTAGGAAGAGCCAGGACTAGAATCCAAGACTTGGGGCTTCTACTCCCACACTCCTGATCGGAGAAGGAGATGGCTTCCTGTCTTCATTGGTCATGTACTTGCCACAACTACCACCCTCATTCTCAAATGAACATAATTTTGTGTGTATTTAATGGGAATGGGACAGCTAGGTAGCGACATGTATAGAATGCTAGACACTCATCTTTCTGAGTTCAAATCCAGTTACAGACACTTCCTAACTGTGTGACCCTGGGCAAGTCACTTAACCTTCTTTGTCTCAGTTTCCTCATCTGTAAAATGAGCTGGAGAAGGAAATGGCAAACCAGTCTAGTATCTTTGCCAAGAAAACACCAAATGGAGTCACAAAGAGTTGAATACAACTGAAAAATGGCTGAACAACAATAACATAATTGGAATATTCTACTGTCAGCCTATCTTAAAATTTGGTCAATAGGGAATCACAGATTCTCAGAGCTAGAAAGCACCTTAGAGCAGAGGCCATCTAGTCTAAGGGGTCTTTTACATAACATCTTCAACATCTGACTTCTGCTTGAATAACTGCAATAATAGTGAACTCACTACCCATTCGGACAAACTATTTTACTTTGGGATAGCTTTAACTATCAGGACTTGCCCCCATCGCAATCCAATTATATCAACCCCAAATCTGACCCTCTACAACTTCAACTAATCTTACTTTTCAGTCCCTCTGGCCTTTTTATAACTAAGGCTGTAATGGTGATGCCAATCTTTGACACATGTTCCCCAGGGGCAAGGCTTGAGTGAATCCCGTACAGTTTCCAACCCACAAAAGGCAGCTCCTAAAGGCTTTCTGTTGATGACAAAAGGGATGATACATAACACTGGCCCATTGGGGACTGGGATCCCCAAAGGGACAATAGGCCCTAGGGGATAACTTGAACTTTGTCCACTTTTCCAAGGCTTACAAAGGAAGCAGCAGTGGCTTGCCCCTAGAGCCTAAACAAAGCATTTATGGGCAATAGGCTAGGCTGGAAAATTGCGCCTCACTTTGGGGTTACTGTGGACCAGGGCCTTTGTGCCTTCATTCTAGCACATATCACATCACAAAGTAAATACTCACAGGGCATGGTGAATGGAATTTTCTGATGTTAAAGGAGACTTTATTTAAAAAAATAAGTAATATTCTTAAATGCCTTTCATGGGGCTCCCTGCAAGTTGAACCCTAAGGAACTTCCAATCTCATTTATTAAACCTGGTCTTAGTTCTGCCTAATCCTTCCCTCCTCCACCCCGATTTTGTATTTGGAGTTGGCTTGAGGTACTTGAGATGATAATGAAAACTCATGGAGGAGCCCTAGGGTGAGTGACCTTGGGTAAATTTCATAATCTTTGATGGCCTCAGTTTCCTCATCTATAAAGTGAGGAGATTGGACTATATGCCTAAGATTTCTCCGAACATTATAAAATCCTACAATTCCAATGGTCCAAACTTTAGCCTGCCAAAGTTCATGATAATTCAGGGTAATCTCACTGTCGCTTCCTCCCACAACCTTTGGGAAAACTGAGTGATTCCTCACTCCGTCCCTCTGCCAGACAGGAGGATGAACAGAAAAGGAAAACGAAATTGCTGAGAAGAACGGGGCTGTGGACTTGGACAGCAGCAGAAGGCTCACAGATGCCCTGACCATATTTAAAGGAATGCAGATGTGGAGGAGGATAAAGAAAAGCTGGATGAGAGCAGGGCTTGCCAGAACTCTGGGATGCTCTGCTCTTTGGGATGCTGATTGAGCAATCTGCTCTTGAGTTTGTGTGGGAAACAGCACCAGTCCCAGGCCCTTTGGCAACTGGTCAGTAGGTCAGGGAGAGTGAAGGGTAAAGGAGCTAAGGCCAAGGTTTGTATTTGGACATAGGGCAACACATGACAACAGGGGTCCTAGGACCTGTTAAATGTCCCTGAATTCATTGGGGCTTTTGATAAATGTATCTCTGTTAAGCAGGCAACTAGGTGGCACAATGGATAGAGCACCAGGCTTGAATTCAGGAAGATCAAATCTAGCCTCAGACACTTACTAGCTGTGTGACCCTGGGCAAGTCACTTAACCCTGTTTGCCTCTGTTTCCTCATCTGTGAAATGAGCTGGAGAAAGAAAATGGCAACCCACACCAATATCTTTGCCAAGAAAACCCCAAATGGGGTCACAAAGAGTCAGACATGATTGAAAAATAACTGAACAACAAACTCTCTGCTAACCTCTACCTACAGGGCATTTACTTACCAAGGTTAGACTGTGATAGAAAGGAGCTCTGTGAGACAGCTGCAAAGATCCCAGTTTAATACTGAGAGCAACACCTAATATACTCCTATTGCTGCCCCAATCCAGGATCAAGGTCTCTGCCACTCACCAAACAACTGCATCAGCCCATCCATGTGAATCTTCCAATAGCAAATCTTCCCATCCTTCTCCCTTACCTTTTTTCTGTCAGAACTTTTTTTTTTTTTAACCACTGGGTGAAAACTTTCTTTATTGCTGAAGCCAGAGCATTGGACCCAGAGTCAGGAAGACTTGAGTTCAAATCTAGCCTCAGATTCTTACTATCTGAATGGCCCTAGGCAAATTACTTAACCCTTTGTTTACTGGACCCGGAGTCAGGAAGACCTGAGTTCAAATCCTGCCTCAGATTCTTACTAGCTGTATGACCCTGGGCAAATAACCTATTTGCCATAGTTTCCTCATTTGTAAAAGGGGATGATAATAATAGAACCTACTTTCCACAAATGTTGTAAGGACCAAATGAGATAAAATTTGTAAAGCATTTTGCAAACCGTGCTATAGAAATGCTAGCTACTATTTTTATTGATACAGATCATAACTGGGCTGTAACTTATGCTATTAGAGAGTTGCCAGGGACAGTGAGAAGTTAAGTGACTTGCCCTTGATCACAGTATTGGTATTTGTAACCTCTCATCCCTAGTAGTAAGAATTAACTTCCCTCTAAAATAATCATGCTATTCTTCTCAGGACTCTGTTTGGGGCAGCCTACCCATTCTCAGAGGCGGGAGATCCATAAATGTCACAGATTGCATACGTTTTGGGACATTTTTGATGTATCATTAGGTCATGATGATTTTTCTCTGTCTTTAAAAAATCCTAATTGTTATATGGGATGGCTTTCAGGGAGGAGGAGAGAAGAGGAGAAGGATGCTGAGGGAAACAATGATGATGGAAAAAAAAAGTCAACAATAAAAACATTTTAAAAATAATCTGTTGGGGCACAATATCCCTAGTGTTTATTATAATAACTCAGCACAGTCTTTTAAAGCCTTCCTCCAGCTGTCCCTCCCTCAATGGTCTGACCACCTCATTTCCCAGTATTCCTCAAAATGCCCTCTGCATTCCAGCCAGGTAAACCTGCTTATTCAAAACTTTGAACCTTCCCAAAGGTCCCTCCTCCCACTTAGAATATTCTCTTTCTTCCTCTCTACCCATATATTTCCTTTTCCTCCCTCTAAGTATAGTTCAAAGTTTGTCTGCTTTAGGAAACCCACTGAGGCTAGCCTTGCCCAGAACCACTTGACGACATCCCAAAATGTTTGAACTGCAAGAGACATTAGAGTCCATTTACTCTGACCCCTTCATTTTACAGTGGAACAGTTTAAGGCCTAGAGAGGGGAAGTGGCATGTCCAGTGTCAAAAGGTAGTTAGTGGCACTCCCTTCCTCATCCATATCCCTTCAGTATTTCTGCCCTCAATTTATGCTGTATTTATCTGAACTTGTTTATGCCTTCTTTGAAGACAATATCCCCTGAAAACCTCACAAGAGGATATATATATATATGTATGCATGTATGTATGTATATCTTAGGCCCTTTCTTCAGCACCTAATCACAACTTTCAAACTGGCAAGACCTTCCTGGCACCAGGACTCCCCCAGGTAAGTTGCTTTCCCCATCTTTAGCCCCTCAACCCAGTTACACAAGAATTAGGCCAGTCAATTCTATCCAGCAGCCTGGTTGACTGATTTCTTTTTTCACTGAGTTGACCAGCTGTTTGAATGAACAAAAACAACAAACTGTTTTGACACCAGGCAGCCGCATAAGCAAACTTTGCCCCTCTCTCTAGATAGGGGAGCTGCCCTGAATGGAAGGGAAACACCCAAAAAGAATTCTAATTTCACAAATATGTGTTGGGTGCCTACTATGTGCAAAGCACTGTGCTGCGTGTTGGGAAACCGCAGAGATAAATTTGACAGGAGAATCAGACTTGCCTGCATACTGTGGTTGTGAGATCCCCATGAGAGATGCTGAATGTAGAAACCACTGAAGGTTTTAAGCAATCCCATTCCAAGAAAGGTCTTAGTAGAGCCAAAAACAAATCAGGAAGAGAGCCTCTTGGAACATGAATTCTTGAGGTTTCATTTCAGATTATACCTCCTTGCTTCTTGTCCATTTGCCTAATTTTAAAAGTTGCTGAGACTGGACCAACCTATGCTAAATGACTGGGGCAAACGACCATAAACCCCTTGTCACTAGGTTTAGGGGGAGTCAGTCACTTCCAGCTTCTCGAAGTTTAAAAAGGCAGGTCATCTGTCATAAGGTTAAAGGTTGGACTGTCCCCTGGGGTAGCCACACTGAGATGGTTGGTGCTTTCTGACCACTACACAATTATTATTAAAGCATTCAACTCTCAATTAGCCGAACCAATGGAGTAGAGCAGTAGAATGGAGAATACGAAAAGCAATTTCTCTTTGGCTTTGGAATACATTATAATGAATTTTTAGCAGCACCTTATTATGTTCCACTGAAGGTAATATTAAAATGGGTCTGCGTTCCCTGAGAGTACACATTAACTGATGGTGAGAGAAAGATGTGTCTTGGCTACAGGGGGAACTGGGGGGTGAGGGTGGGAGTCCCTGAAGGAACCAGACCTGGGATTAAACGTTTTCCTCAGATAATCCACCAAATGGATAAACCACATGCAAGCCAATCAAGAGAAAGAGGTAAATATCTGCCTGAAGCAAGATTCCATTTTCCTCAGTACAAAGTGTATGTGGGGGGGGGGGGGGGTGATGCAAACGCTGGAGAGTCCATAGAGAAATGGGAGTGGTGCAAGTTTACCTTTCTCTTAAGACCTAACAAACTCTTCCAGGCTGAGATGCCTTCCTTTTTTGACTCAGTATCCCCAGCATCTGTCTCACTGCCAGGCACACAATAGGCAACCCACAAATTCTTGTTGAATGGAATTAAATGACTATAAACCCTCACGCTCCATCCAACGGGCTCCCTGAACCACTACAATTCTTTAAACAAGACGGCTCTTGCTGCGGTTCTCATAAAGCAAGTTCCTTTCCACTGATTTACTCCATGGATCTAAAAAGTTCACCCTGGGAAAAATTCCTGTCCCAGCCCACAGCAGTCTGTTTTGAACGGTACTCTTCCTTAATTCAGGGCCAAGTTTTCTGAGATTCCCTGAGCTTGAGTTTTCATTATGAGGGGGGACTGTTATGCTTGAGACCTTTATCTTAGTCTTCATTCGCCCCCCTTTTTTTTTTAAACTTTGCCTGCTGTTTTCAATTGCAAAGGAAAAGATGGAGATGAGGCAGCTATCCCTCGCTCTGCGGTTAAGCTCAGCAATGATCCTACAAGCCTGGAATTTGAGGAATTTCCTGCCCCATGCTCCCTGGAAGAGCAGAGAGAGACCCAATAATTAGCCCTAAAGTTTCCACTCCTGCCTCCCTCCGCCCAAGTTAAGCGCCCAAACTGTACAGTCCAGACTGAGAAGAACTAGAATGGTGGAAGAGCCAGGCCTGGGGTCTATTTGTGGACTTGATACCCAGGAGGATTTGCTTCCCCAGATCTCCCCCACTCCCTAAGAAGCAAGGGCCTGCCAGCAGTCAATTCCACATACTTCTCTCTGCTCGTCTTAAACTTCAGAAGTAACAATAATCACACACACACACACACACACACACACACACACACACACACACACAGGCAATCCCTCACTGAATTAATTTTGCCTTTTTGCTTCTTGGGCTGGAAAGACTCAGTAATACCATTTGCCCCTCACTGCCTGGGATTCGTTCCTCAGAATTTGGTAAATTCTTCTGCCTTCCCTCCTCCATCTCCCAATAGTAGGACACCAAAAGAAAGCCCTTGGCCTTGGGTTTCTTTTCTTTTTCATTCTCTCTCTTGCCTCTTTCCTTTCTGTCTCTTCTCCTCCTGGTACTTTATTCCTGTCCTAATTCATTCAGCTCATGTCCTTGTAATATGTCTGTCCTGTGATCTGTGAGTCCTTTCAGGTTTGTCCATGTCAGCATATCTGTCTCAGACTGGAAACCCCTGGACCTCAGGCACTGTGGCCTTTTTTTCCCTTTTGCCTCAATTTGTTTGGTCAACTCTCAGTTACTCGGGCTGGGAGCAGCAGTGTAGATAATCCAAAGTCATTTCTATGTGGCTTTGAAATGCCTTATATAACTTTTTTGCAGCTGCAGCAGAAGCAGATTTCCTTTCCTAATTATGTTTTGCTCAGGCTAATATTAAAATGGGTTTGTATTCCCAGATCACACACCAACCAATGGCTGGAGGAGGGGGCCCAGGAGTGTGCTGGCTGTCAGGGCAAAGCCAGTCTGGGATTAAACATTTGCCACAGAGAGTCCCCAGTGTATAATCCACAGGCAGATAATTGAGAGTTGACTGCAGAGTGGCCCATGAAGGTAGGCACTTAATATACGATTAATGATTGATTGATTCCAGTCCCTATTCTTTCTTCTCTGCCCAGATTTCCTCTCCTGTGTCTGCCTGTGCAACTATCTCCTGCCTGCTATTTCTGCCTTTATCCACTCTTTTTTCTTCCCCCTACCACCAGCTTCATTATGTACCCAGTCTTTCTTTTCTTCTTGCCCTTCCCCAAGAAGAAAAGATATCCCTCTGCCTTTCCCCCCCCCATGGATTCCATGGGAGAGGAGAGGGGAGGAGGAGGGAGATCAAGCATTTAGAAATGAATAGATCCAGGGAGATTGCTAGGCAGGAGGGTACACCGTAAAGAGTGATATACTGGGAATCAGAACACCTGGCTTTGAGTCCTGGCTCTTTCACTGACTTGCTCAATAGCTCTGGATACCACTTCTGTGGGCCTCAGATTTCTCATATGTAAAATGATGGCACTGGACCAGATGATCCCTGATAAGTGTCCCTGTCCCCTGCCCTGATCAGTCCAGATCCAGAGCACTGGCTTCAGGTCTGGGCACCATGGTGTAAGAAGGACACTGGTAAGCTAGAGAGAGTCCAGGCAAGTGTGGCAGTGAAGGGCCTTGAGCCCACGTCATCTGTTGAAAACCCTGGGAATGTTTAGCCTGGAGAAGAGAAGACTCAGGGGAAATGAAAGCTGTGTTCAAGTGTTTAAAGGGCTGGCACACAGAGGAGGAATTAAAAGTGTTCAGTTTGGCCCCAGAGGGTAGTACCAGAAGCCATGGGGGGGAAGCTGCAAATTCAGGCTGGATGTCAAAAAAAGGCTTCCTAACAATTTTTGTTGTTCAGTCATTTTCAGTTGTGTCTGACTCTTCATGACCCCGTTTTGGGGTTTTCTTGGCAAAGATGCTGGAGTGGTTTGCCATTTCCTTCTCCAGCTCCTCTTACAGATGAAGAAACTGAAGCAAACAGGGTTAAGTGACTCACTGAAGGTCACACAACTAGTAAGTGTCTGAGGCCAGATCTGAACTCAGGAAGATGAGTTTTCCTGACTCCAAGCCTGACACTCTGTGTACTATGGTGCCACCTAGCTACCCCCAAAGGAGAAGTGGCCTGCCTTCAAAGAGGGGTGGGTTCCCCCTCACTGGAGGCCTCAGTGCACAGTCTGGCTATAATAGTAGGGATTCCTTTGGGGCATGGATTAGGTGAGATGGATCTAATTCTGTGATTCTCTGTGACTTCTATGGTCTCCTCTAGCTCAAAAGCTAAAAGTTAGGGGATGTCTTCTTTAAAAAAAAAAAAAAAAACTATGCCTAGGCACAACAGGAAATGAAATATGATTTGACTAAGGGTCCTTCTACCTGCCTTCCTACTCATCCACCCACGCACACTCCATTCTGTCCCTCCACCAATTCCTCCTCTCTCTCCTTTCCTCTCCCTTCCTGCTTCCCTTGGCTTTCCCGGTCCCCTTTCAGCCACTCTGTTTCCAAGACAACACCACCAGGCAGCCTCCCACTTGCCCACAAGTCCCTTCTAAAGTTTCACCAGTTTCACCACCACAAGTTGGTTCCACAAGATGGGCTCCTGTCCTTCTCCCTCCTCAACCCCATTTTTCTCAGTAGAGAATTGAGGCAGCTGAATGGATTCCAGTCTGTTTGAGGTCTCCCGGCAGAGTTATAATCTAAATTCACTTCCAATCTTTTGGCAACAATCATCCCCCCCAAACAACTGGAAAATCAAAACAGTGGCTTCCTACTCCCCTCCTCTTGCCCCTCAATTTTCCCTCTCAAGACAGTCAGTGAACCTCAGAGAAGACACTCTCAAAATATCCCTGGTTAAAAAGAAAACCAAAGTCATCCCAGTCACTTCAATGAGAATTTTCAAAATCTCTAGATTTTCTTCAACTCTCAAGATATTTTTGCTGTTTGAAGTTGAGAGTTGCCAGTCCCCATCCCCCTAGTCCTCCCCCTTCACATTCCCTTCAAACAAAGCTTTTCTGTCAGGTTTTTTACCCTGGTGGAGGATTTTAACTGGAATCTTTTTAAAAAAAAACTTTTTTTTCTCTCCTCTTCCTCTAATTCTGAAGGATCTTTTGTCTTTGAAAGTGAGAGGCCTAAAGAGATTGGGAAGACTGCCTTTTTTTTTCCAGAAGAAACTGGGAGGGGGAAAAAAAATTTAACAACAGAAGAGTAAAAGATACAGAGAGAAAAAGAGAGTTGTTAAACACACACACACACACAATATCTGAATCTGGTGCCTTAATTTATCCTTACACAACCTTTGAAGGAAAATTGGGGTTTGGCTGGTGCTAGCTTTCCTTCTTTTATAAAAGGTAAATGAGGGAAAGGGAAACACACACAAGAAGGAAACAGACAGAGAGAAACCTTGAGAAACAAGACAGGAGCCTTGAAAGCAGGAAGAGAAAATGAGAATAATAGGGAGAAAAATGAGGGAGGAATAAGAGAAAAAGGCCTTGAAAGAATGAATGAGAAAACAGAAAGAAAAAATTGTAAGAAAGTGAGAGAAAATCGGAAAGTCAAACAGGGAGACATATCACATACACGCGCGCACACACACACACACACACACTTCTATAACCTCAGAAGGGCATTTCTGACTTAAATCCCTTACATCTGTAGAGTGATTTGAAGCTTTCAAATACATTATCTGATTCAACTTTCAAAACTAGAACATTGGTATTATTATCCTCATCTTACAGATGGGTAAAAATAAGGCTCACAAAAGATACATGATTTGCTAGAGTCACACAAATAACTAAGAAGAATGGTAAACCCAGGTCTCCTGACTTCTTTTCTTTCCACTCCACTAAGGGAAGAGAAAATGATTACGTCATGCAAGGCAGCAGAGAGGTACTATGCTCAGTTTTTGTTGAGAGACCAAATAAAAAAAAGTTGGCAATGGGTTAGAAACAAGAACCCAGGCCACGGGAACCAGATTATTCTTTGACAAAGGGAAGAGATGGCTTCAGGGACAGAGGGAATTTTTCTTTTTTAAACTTTTTCCCGGCCTGTCATTTCCTTCCCCCTAATCCTGGACTTCCTCTTTGTCTGACAAGGTGTCATCTTGTTCTGACTGAACACTATTTTGTCACCTCTCAATTATCCCCATATGGATTCTCAATTTTGTGGATTGTTCATGGCCAAATTTTAATCCCAGACAGATTGACTTCTCTCTGCTACCCAGCAGGTTCTGGCTGCCAGTCTGGGTTTGCACAGGGAATTACAAACTCATTTAAATATTGGCATAAACTAAATAATCAGCAAGGCAAATCTTACAGTTATTATTCATAATTAATAGTGATAATTATAATTTGTATTATTAATAGTGCATTCCAAAGCCAAGTATGAAGGATTTTCTGTTGAAGACGTTGAGAGGGATCCTTCCTTTCCCTAAAGGAATGGGGGAGAAGAAAAGGGAAGGAGAGAAAAAGTCAAGGAAATAGGCAGATTGAGAGAAATGCAGTAAATGAAAGGATTTAGGATTTTCCATGCCACTTCTCTCTAGAAGGGAGGATGGAGTGAGAAAGCCTTTGACCTGAAGGCCTAAAAGCCTCACCTGGCCTTTGGAAGGAAAATTGAGACTTGGCTGGAGCTAGCCTTCCATCTTTTATAAAGGAAAAGCAGTACTGTACAGCAAAAAGATCTTGGATTTCACTGTAGAAGATATGATATTTAAGTCCCAGCTTTGACAGTGTGTGACCTTGGGCAAGTAAACTGACCTCTTCTTAGTCTGCAAAATGGGAATAACAGCATTTCTACTGTGCATATCAAAGAAAGTACTTGGTTAATTGTCAAATTAGCAGTGGTATTATTCCAACTTGGTTACTCTAACTCTCAGTTGAAGGCTACACGCAGAGATGATTGGAGGAAAGATACATCACTGCCCTCTAGGGCAATCAAAACTTCTGGGAAGGAATTTGGAGGATAGAAGAGGCAGAGCCCAAAAGACTATTTCTCTGAGGAGATAGCAATTGAGGGAAATATGGGGCACCCTTGGAATATCCTGGAGGAGAGTGGGGCTATTGACTCTGAGTCTCAGATGAAGGCTAACTCTACTTTTCTGATTCCAGAGAATACTCCCAACTTCTAAAATCTAGTCTTAACTTCTGGCCATATTTTATATGAGGCTTGGTGAAAGCTAAGTTCCTAGAGGCCAAGGGATATGCCATAGAGAAGTATGAAATGGAAGATCCTTTGGCTAAGCAGAATAGAATTGAGCTGGAAGGTATTTTAAAGATTATCTAGTCCAACTATTTTTGCAGATCAAGAAACTGAGGCCCAGGGAAGGGAAATGACTCTCTCAAGGTCACACAGCTGGTTAGCAGCAGAGGAGTCTCTAGCTTCAAAACCCTATCCTTTTATGGGTGTGTTATTATTGTCATCATAGTCATCATCATCATCATCATCACATATTTTACCACGCTGAATCTCACAGAACTACAATATTTCCATTTCTAGAGGAAGAGTTTTACCTTTTCCAAGCCTACATTTATTTCAAGAAAACCTTGGATTTATCCAAACTCAACCAAGCATAATGCCTATCTGTTATTCCTTAATGATCCCTAGTGTGGGGGAAATTTTACCACCTTTCTCAGTCATCCACCTAAAAACTCAGGGTCAGGAAGTTCTTCTTTTTCTCTGATCTAAGCACCTCTTGCTGCAAAGTCACACCTTTTATTCATTCAATTCAATTTTATTTTACTTTCATTTCCAAATTCTCAACCTCAACCCCCAAACCCACCCCGAAATAACATATCTTTTCTTAAAAGCAGAAGACAAGCAGTGTTAGAAAGCCAGGCCCCAGCCTGAAGAAATTAGGAGGAGGGTCAGTGTTCATTCCCCACTACTTTGAAGGCCTCCTTAGGAGGAGAAGGAAGAAGGCAAAACATAGGAGTGGGGAGATAAAAGCAGCAGGCTGGAATCTGGGGGCAGGTCCCCTGACAATCAGAAGGAGTCTAGAACCTGCTGTCTGTTACTTAATTATGTCTGAATGGTTTTTGTTCCTGGCTTTAAACATTTACCCCTATTGGGTTTTCACGGCCTTACACTCTCTCTCTATCTCCTTTTCTTTGCCGTTGCCATGGTAACGACTCTAGGCATACAACTGCTCTCTGATTTTAAATAAAAGTTGAGGGTCTCTCTCTCTTTCTCTCTCTCTCTCTCTCTCTTTCCTCTCCTCCTCCTCCTCCTCCCCCTCCTCCTCCTCCCCTCTCCTTTCTCCCTCTCTGACTGAGATCTCTCTTTTATCCATCCCTATTCTCTTTACCTTCCTCTCGATATCTCTCTTTCTCCCTTCCCTCCCCCTCTTCTTCCCTTTCCTCCTCTTGCATCCCCTTTCTCCTTGCTTTCCTCTTTCCCCTCCCCTCCCCCATCTCTTTATCATTTTTCCCACCCCTCCTTGCTCATTTCCGCCTTCCACCTGCCTCCCTAGCAAACCCTCTCCTCAAATCTTTGGGTTTCCAAGCTGGTCCTAATCCCCTGGTTGCTATGACAGCACCAGCGGGGGGCCACAGTAGGAGGGGTTCACGGAGTGAATGTGTGTATGTCGGTGTGAGGAGGGGATCTGTCTTTATTCCAAGAAGGAACAGGATTTGGTGGTTATATCTCTAATATTCTCTATAGGTATTTACCCCTCTAGGGCTCTCAATTCTTCTATCAATAAAATTGACAACAAATTTATCAACTATCCACCCCCCCCCCAATCCCCACACACCTATCAGAAAGGAGGAGCTATGCTCTGTAATATGCTTTGAAGTCTTTAGGGTAAAGGGGAAATGGGGGAGGGGCTAACAATGATTTCCAAATAAGATTGGGGTTGGACTCTGAGTTGAAGCCCTGACTACTACTCACTATGTGACCTTGGGCAAATCACTTTCCTTTTCTGAGCCTCAGTTTCTTCCCTTGTAAATTATCTCTAAGCCTCTAAGGTCCCTTATAGCTTTATCACTGTGTGTTTTTTGTTCTCTGTTAGAATGTAAGCTCCTTGAGAGTAAGAATTGTTTCATTCTTTGTATTGGCATCCCCAGCACCTGACACAGTGCCTAGTACATCGTAACTGCTTAATACACGCTTATTGACTGATTGATGAATATTCTATGATTCCATGATGGTTTCACCACCCTTCCTCTTCCCCCAATTTCCAAGTAGCCAGGAAAGATTCTGCCCTTTTTTCTAAATTGCAGTAACATGGAAGGAAGGAAGCAGCATAGGCCAGAACCACTGGAAAAGTTTGTCCCGTGTCCTAGAATAATAGGGTAGACATCAAGTCTCCAGTGTTGAATTTGGAGTAATATCTGAGTTCATATCCCAGCTCCCATTTTTATTAGTTATATGATTGCAAGCCCATCAGTCAACCTCTTTAAGTCTCAATTTCCTCATCTGTAAAATAGAAATTAACCTGTAGTATCTACCTGATATAGGGGTTGTTGTGAGGATCAAATGAAATAGTGCCTATCAATCACTTTGTAAACTTTATCTAAATATCAGCTATTATTACATCAGAGACAGTGGAGCAGCACATCATTCCTGGAATACTGTCATAGAATCAAAATTGTTAGAGATCATCAATAAATGATCTCTAATAATACTCTCCCTCCCCTCCTCCAGTTCAAATTACTCACCTCACCCAAATTCACACATTGAATTAGTAGCAGAGTTTGGACTAGAACCACATTTCCTAGCTGTCAGCCTAGTGTTCTTTTCATTATAACATCCACTATCATTGAATCTTTCTAATCAAGGATGTTTTCTTTCCCCTGTGTATCTCCATACTGGCCTGGCCTTCATTGTTTTCATTTGCCCAGCTCCTAATTCTCCTCCCTCATCTCTAGAATCAACTTTGGATAGAAGAGATGAGGAAAAGATAAAAACCTTACAATGTCTAAAGTAGGACAAAAAATATATGTTATTACCATATTACTCCTACCTTCTCAAAATCATGAAAAAAAACAACAACAACATTCCCCCCCCCCCTTTGGTAGGAGTAGAGAGAATGAATTAACAGAGCAAAAAGAGACCGGTAGGGCTCATAGATTTAGAGCTGGACCTCTGAGTCCACGAAGTCCATTACTCTCATTTTATAAACTAGGGAAACTGAGGCCCAGTTAAGTAACATGCCCAGGGTCTCACAGGTAGCAGGCAGGAACACAAGATTGTAACTCAGAAGACCTAGATTCTGCTCTTAGCTTTGCCACTAACTGGCTCTATGACTATAGACAAGTCACTTTTTCTATCCAAACCCCATAAACGAGGGATTGTTATTATACTGAGTACTAAATTAGTGTTAAAAGAAACTAACAGACATCCTTTACCCTGGTCCCCTTCTTTTACTTATGAGGTAATTGAGGCTCAGAGTTAAAAGGTTTGCTGGGACAAGAATCCAAGTCTCCTGACTCTTTCTCTAAGGTTTCTTTTAGCTCTAAAACTCTCCTTTTCTATTGGGAGTAGAGGTGGGGGGTGGGGATGGAGGTGGACTTCGTGAATTGTAACATTTTGAGAAACATCAGGAAACAGTAAGATGTTTCGTAAATGGTAAAATGTGTATACATATAAGTAGTTATTGTCATTATCATTATTATTATTATTATTGTAGGGCATGTGGGAAATGGAGGAGCACCTAGCTGGAGGTTGAGTAAGAGAGAAGGGTTGCAATGCAGATGAGGAGGGCAGAGACAAAGGTTATGGGTTGGTAAGGAAATCATGAGTAAAAGGTGTAAGAGAGCAGAGACTTAAGCAGAGAAGAAGGAGGAGAAGAAGGTCTAGGGGAGTGTACCCACATGAGGCAAAAGAGGCTTCTGGGGCATGGTTTTTCTGTGATTGACCTAACTCTTCTACCCACCCCCTCCTGCTTCCTTCCTGAGCTCCCTGCGTCTCTTACTTCCTCAGCTAAAGAGCTCTTGGTCTTTCCACTTATCCCCTTATCTCTGCTTAGAAGATTTCAGGCTCCCTCCCTCACCTCACAGCTCATAGCTAAGAAAAGCTGGTCAAGGGGAAAACTAGCCAAGAAAAGCCAGGGAGAAAGAATGGAGGGAAAGAAAGCAAGGCCTCACCAACCTTGGGGTAAAGGAACTGAAAGAAAGTTCAAGACAAAGGAGGAACGGTCCAATGGTTCAGACAATTGTTGGTCCCTAAACCCCTTCCATATACCCTCTGGCCTGGGTAAAGTTGGAAAGGTGCCAATTCCCCCAGACTATGTGTAGAATACCCCAGTGTCCCTTGGGGAAGTCTTTTCATACTTTTCTGGTATAGTCCTTCAAACAATTGTCAATTGAGTTAAGGCCCAACTCAAGCCTACCTCTAAAATAAAGTCTTTCCTCTTTGGACTACTCCAACTCTTACTAATCTTCTCTCTCCCTGTCTGTTTCCCTCCCCCCAACCCTCTCAAACTCTTCTTTCACGTGGTAGCCAAATTTATCTTCCTAATACATTGATTATGTGACACATGATACATATGATTATATGATCATTTTGCTCCCCCACTCAAAAGCCATCATGAACCCCTCCCTACTGGGTAAATAAAATAGAAATTTCTTACCTGGCATTCAAGGCCTCTGTAATCTAATACTAAACTATCTTTTTAAATCTGATCACAGGAGCACAGATTTAGAGCTGAAAGGAACTTTATCTCATCCAACTTTATTTTACCAACAAGAAAGCTGGAACCAAGAGAAGTTAAGTGAATTTACCCAAGGAAACATAGCAGCAGCAGCAGCAGTGGCAGTAGTCCTAATTGAGCAAGGATTTCTCCTTTGTATACTCCACCCTTCAGCCAAATTAGCTCATTTCAGGTTCTCTGGAACTTTGCCCCATGCCCCACATTGATCCCATCAACTTGAAATCAAAGGTCCTCCCCCTAGTAGGGACACCTATCCATCAACATCGGGAAATGGTTCCTTTAGCCAGCTATTCTATCCAGTAGTGACCCAATGCTTTTTGTTAAAAAAAAAAAAATCCTGCCCTTCTTTCAAGGTCCAGCTTGAAGTGATTTCACTTTCCTTAGAACCCCTCTCTCAATTTACGTTTACCTCTATCTCATACTTCCATACTCAACTTTTGTTGATCAGTCGATTTTCAGTGGTGTCCAACTCTTTGTGACCCCCATTTGGGGTTTTCTTTGCAAAGATACTGGAGTGGTTTGCCATTTCCTTCTCCAGCTCATTTTACAGATGAGGAAACTGAGGCAAGTAGGGTTAAGTGACTTGTTCAGGGTCACACAACTAGTAAGTGTCTGAGGACACATTTGAACTCAGGAAGATGAGTCTTCCAGCTCCAGGCCTGGAGCTCTATCCACAGTGCCACCTAGCTGCCCATACTCAACTTTATCTTGAATTTATTTGTCTACGTGTCTTATTCTCCTTTACCATCCTGGAAGTTCCCTGGGGGCAGAACATTTGTGTAACTCGACTTCGTATCCCCTATAAAGTCCAATTCAGTACCTTGGCTATAGGTACTTTTGAATAAATTATATTGAATCTCCCTTTCCAGCAACCCTTACAGTCAAATCAAGCTGAGAAGCCTTTATTAAGTACCTATTATGTGCCAGGCTATGTGCTAAACACTGGGGATACAAATAAAGGCAGAAAACATCCCACCTTCTCAAGGAGCTCGTAGTCTAATGGTCCAGACAACATGGAAACAATTAAGTACAAACAAGCTATTTTTGCTGTTGTTTTCTTGTTGTTGTTAGGATAAATTGGAGATAATGCTAGAGGGGAAGCACTAACATTAAGGGGCAGGTAGATGGTGTAGTAGATACAGCACCAGGCCTGGAGTCAAGAAGACTTATCTTCCTGAGTTCAAATCTGGCCTCAAACACTTACTAGCTGTGTGACCTTGAGCAAGTCACCTAACACTGCTGGCCTCAGTTTCCTCATCTGTAAAATGACCTGGAGAAGAAAAGGACAAACTGCTCCAGTATTTTTGCCAAGAAGAGTGGGACACAACTGAACAACAATTAACATTAAGAAAGATTAGGAAAGGCTTCCTGTAGAAGGTGGGACTTGAGCTGTGCGTGGAAGGCTCAGTGACCAGAAGGTAGAAATTAGGTGGGAGAAAGTTCCAGCCATGGGGGCGGGGGGGGGGGGGGGGGGGGCAATCAGTGAAAATGCAGAGTCAGGAGACAAAGTATCTAGTGGGAGAAATAGCCAGGAGGCCACTGGTTGCCAGAGTTATCGAAGGGGAGTAAAAAGATTGAAAAGGTAGGAAGGGGGTAGGTTAAGGAGGACTTTAAAAGCCAAACAGAGGATTTTATATTTGATCCTGGAGGCAAAAGGGAGCATGTTTACTGAATAGCAGGGGAAAGAGTGGTGAGGTTGACAGTCTATACCACACAGCTTATCACTTCAAAAATAAAATAACTGGTGCTTATGTCACTTTAAGTTTGCAAAGTGTTTTACATATATTATCTTATTTGAGCTCAGAGCAATCCTCTGAGGTAAGTGCTACAGGTAATATATAATATCATTCCCATTTTACAGATAGGGACGGTGAGGCTCAGCCTGTGGCCACGCAACTAAGTAACAGAGGTGAGATGTGACCTCAGATCAAGGCCCAGCACTCTGTCAGACAACACTGCCTTCTTTAAGGATAGTTTCTTATATTGGTTTCTGACTGTTTTGTGCATCAGTTTCTTCTCCAAAACTAGAGCATAAGCTTCCTGTGGGCAAGAATCAACCAATCAACAAGTATTTTTAAGGACCTTTACATAAGTCAAACTGAGCTGGATAAAGGGTATACATAGACAAAAATAAAATAAAATAGTCTATGCCCTCCCAGAGCTAAGAAGATGTCTTTACCTTCTTTACCTGGCACAGGAATGGGTACGTAGCAATACTAATTGACTAAGTAACTGATTGCTAACCAGGGATATCCTAGTTTAAAAACTTAAAATCTGAGAAGAACTGGATCTGAATCCTGTCTCTGAAAATTAACTAGCTGTATGATCATTAATAATGCAATTAATCAGGGCCTCAGTTTTCTCACTTGAAAATTGAGATAATAATACCTGAAGTACTGACCTTATGGGGTTCTTTTGTGGATCAAATTAGACAGTCTGTGCAAAGGGCTTTGTAAACTTTAAAGTACTATATAAATGGCAGTTGTTATTTAATTATCATTAAGGAACCTATGGGTCACTTATAAAAGAGTTGTAGCTTTGTTTCAGATCACTATGGGGAGTGGGTATTGGGGGGGAAAAACTCTGTACAGTGGAAAGAATACTGGATTTGGAGTCAGGACTGGATTCAAATCCTGGCTTTGCTATTTATAACCAGTTCCTTAACCTCCCTGGGCCTCTATTTCCTTATTCAGAAAACAAAGGCATTGGACAAAATGAGCTCCAAGGCCCCTTCTCATGATCCTTAATCCAATGCTGCCTCTGTCTTGCTAGATTACCCTGGACAAAGTCTTTCATCCTCTCCAGGTCCCAAACTACTTGGCCTCTCCTTTTCTACCCCTCTCTACCCCTCTGTCCTTCCACATCCTGAATCTTCCTTCAGAGTGTTCTGACAAATTAAGACACCTACATTGTCAGCACCATCCTCAGAGCAACTTTGGGGATATTCAAAGAGGGGCAAAGGGGGCCAGGATTAGCAGATAACTCCAAGATAAGGTTCCCAGCCTTGGGAAATTGACTGTCTAATTGGGGAAAATGAACAGACACACCTATGTAAATGAGTATAATGCAAAAGGATCCCATAAACTGGGGGATGAACACTGAAAAAAGGAGAGGTTAGAATCATAAAGGGTTAATCAAGAAAGGCTTAGGGGGGTGGGAATTGATGAGTAGAAGGAATGAGGGTGAGGTATGGATTGATACCATACCAGGGAGTTTACATATGATAAACTCTTTGAGCCCTCTGGAAAACAGTGTAGGAGACATGCAGATTGTGATCATGGCTCTTTCTTTTAGGACATGGTACTGGTTTTCATTTCTTCCCTTCCCCCACACTCCTAGCCTGCCTCTGAGATGATTAAATCCAAAAGAATTTTAAATGTCTGGAATTCACTGTTCACCACTGAATCCATTTGCTTATTCTTTCTCCCTTGTAATTTCTTCTCTTGGGAGGACTGAACTGTTTGCTTCCCTTTCTACTTATGGCCCAGTTTGCTTTGAGATGATTCCCGGTATACTCCAGTTAGCTTTGTTTTGCTGTTTGAGAGGAGAGAGGTGGGTAGGGAGGCCTAGCTATAAGAGGGGGCCCTAATCTTGCTGGGCAAAGTCTCCCTCACCCACCAAAAAAAAAAAAAAAAGTAGAAACAGCTTTCAGGGAAAGAAATCTGCCAAATGTTTATGTTCCCACAAGACTATGCAAAACCTTTTCATAGTCCAAAGCTAAAGTTCAAGACAAAACCAGAGAGTATGCTTCTTTAGGGAGAAACCTTTATCAAAATATACACACAAATTCCCCCATACCCTTCATGCAGGGTGGGCCAACACAACCCAACAACACACACACACACACACACACACACACACACCCCACAAATTTCCAGGATGCCAGATCACTAAGTAGTCCCTGGAGACTTGGGCCTTACTGCCCCCTTCTCCCCAAAACACTCCCCCACTTCTTCTACCCCTTTGGAAAAGTAGAAAATGTATGAATTATCACAAAGGTCACTGATGGAGAGCTGCAAGGGACCTACAAGACGATATAATTCAACTCTCTTATTTTACAAATGAGGAAACTGGAACCCGGAAAGGTTGTCAGGCAGTAAGCAAGCATTTATTAAGTGCCTCCTATGTGCCGGGCACTGTGCTAAGCTCTGGGGAGATAAAATGGCAGAATACGTCTCTTTTTCAAGGAGCTCATGGTCTAAAGGGGGGACAAGATACAAACAACTACATAAAGGCTATATAAATAAGCTATACATAGAATAAATTGGAAATAATCAACAGAGAGAAAGTACTAGTATGCGGTTGGGTGGGAAATGTTTCTTGTAGTATGTGGGATTTAAGCTAAAGCTAGAAGGAAGACAGGGGTAGAGATGAAGAAGAGAAGTGCAGGAATGGGGGACAGTAGCCAGTGAAACTGCCCTGAGTTGAGAGATGGAGTATTGTGTGTTAGGAATAAGGAGATCCCAGTCACTGGGCATCAGAGTATGTGTGGGATGAGGGAAGTGTAATAAGGTTGGGAAACTAGGAGGGGGTCAGGCTGTGAAGGGCTCTGAATACCAAACAGAAGTTTAATAACTTTGCCTGGATCACAAAGGTAGTATAAAAGGTGGGATTTGAACCCCAAGCCTCAGACTCCAGATGGACTGCTCTTTCCATTGTACTGCTGAGCCTGATCTGTGTGTTGCGGGAAAGGAGTGAGAAGAGGTGATCTGGAGGGGTGAAGCAGTGTTACCTTGGCTCTCCAGCCAATTACCTCCAGACTGGGTTAGTCCTTAAATAAATCAGGACGACTCTTGTCTGGGGGAAATCCAGTCCCTTGGATAACCTCTCACATATGTCACAGAACTTTAGAGTTAGGAAGCAACATAGACATCATCTTATCCAAACTCCTCACATTTCAGAAGGGGAAATTAAGGAGGGTCAGAGAGAAAGTGACTTGCCCAAGGTCCCATAGTTACTAGAGGAATCAAGACTCAGATCTAGACCTCCTACCTGGTAAGTCCAGTACTCTTTCTACTGTGCCTGGCACATAGTCAGTGCTTCATAAATGCTAGTTGACTGACTGGCTGGTGGGTAACTACTCTGGAAAATATTTTCTTATTTGGGATGCTTAGGCAATTAAAGAAGGCACATTAAAATCATAAACAAAGCTGAGATCTGGTACAGTTAGCCCTCTTTGTGACAGACAACCTTCAACAAAACAAAAACAACTCTCAAACAAGAAAAGCAAACTATTCTTTTATTTAAAAAAAAAATAACACTTCATAGTGAACCACTAACATCAGGGGACTTGCTTCTGTCGGTGACTTCCTGCCCCAAGATGGCAACATCCAGGCAGACTGAGACCTTGATGTCATCAAAGGAAAGATCAGCTTTGCCCAGGGTTGGATGCCTGCGGGCTCTGAGCTGGAATCACCAGCGGCCTGAGTAGACAACTTATTTGTGGCAGAGAAAAATTACATTGGGGACTGGATGGCCCAGGCACGGGGTCCCTCGACTGCCCCCGCTCTTCTCAATGACACATCCTTGAGAGCACACACATTTTTGGTTGTCCTCTCACAAACCTTGGTGGTAAACTTGTGGCCTCCCCCTGCTAAGGAGAGAGTAGAGAAAGGCTGTTTTTTACCATAGTGCAGACAGAAAAAATTCAAGAATGGAGTACTTCCTAAGAGAGAAGTAAATTGTAGCCCTGCTCTACCTGTTTCCACTTCAGAGGTCTGTAGTGGAAGAAGTATTAAAGAAGCATTATGGTAAAATGGTGGGGAAAGGGGAGGAGGAGAGCTAAGTTCTAGTTTAGACTCTCCCACAGACTAGCTCTATGATCTTGGTCACCTAAATGTTGATTGATTGATTGACTGATTAATTGGGCATGGTATCTTCCCTCTTTGGAGTGGAGTTTCTTCATCCCTGGAAGGAAGGAGAAGGACTAATGACCTCTTAGGTCAATTAAGCAATCAATTAATATACACGTATTAAGTTCCTCCAAGGGTAAAAGACAAAAGTGAAACAGGAAGAGACCTCAGGACTCTGTCCACTTCCAGTGTAGACATTCTCTATTCTACAATTCCTATCTGGTCTAGTGATTCCAGCTCAGAACTTATTGGCTGCAAAGTCAATCTTTGGGTAAAGGCCACTGATAGGAAAACACTTGTTAGAGGTGCCTGTCAGAGAAGCCGGGATCCTCGTTGGACCTGTGGGTGCCCCTTTGTTTTCTCCAGCAGAAATGGCTTGGTGGTCTCTACTTCCTATGTTCTTCTAATGGGAAGAGGGAATAGTAAGTGCTTGAGTATTAGAAACTCTGTATTAGAGGCCTCTAGGGAACTAGTTGATTGACAACTTTTGCCATCCTATCTCCAGGCCCATTCTCAAGGATGACCCAAATCTCCAAGACAGGTCTTTATCTTCTATTAGATTGAAGTTCTTCAAAAGCAGGCCCTATATCATTGCCATCTCTGCGTCCCTAGTGCCATCTCTGAATGAACACAGAGCCTTGATATAGTAGGTTCCATTAGACTGTGAGCTCCTTGAAGGTATGGACTATCTTTTGCCTTTCTTTGTATACCTAGTGCTTAGCACAGCACCTGGCACATGGTAGGTACTTAATGAATATCTCTTAATAAATAATTAATTTAAATTAAATAAATGACTGACTTAGTCTGTTTGTTAAATAAATAAATTGAATTGAATCAAATGAATGGGGTAATTATTCTTTGGGAGGGAAGAGAAAGGGAAAATCAAGGTACAGGATATGCCTTCCCCATATGACTACCCTAACTAAAAAACATTCAGGTACAGAATATATAGTAACTGATCTCCAAGAACATTTGGGAAGAGAGAACATATACATTAAAGAATAACACTACAAGGAAGGGTATATACTAAGGCCCTTATAACTAACATTGTTATTTAAGGTTTACAAAGTTTTTACCTGACATTATCTCAGTTAAAATCTCACAACTCAATGTGGCAAGTACTATAGATATCATTATCCCCATTTTATTGGTGAGGAAACTAAGGCTCAGAGAGATTGACCTGTCCAGGGTTCACAAAACTAGTTTGTGTCAGAGGCAGGATTCACACCCAGGTCTTCCCAACTTCAGATTCCCAATAATCTATCCAGAAGACCTCAGTCCCAATAAATGATATATACAATAAATGCTATAAGAGTTCTGAGTGTTTGATGTAGTTAAATATCATATGAACACAGTGAATGGTTCTCATATGGCTTTCAGGACAGAGCTAGGCACTCCCTCTAATATTTTTAGTTTTGAGAAAAGAAAGGACTTAAAATTTATCTAGTTCATTCCCCAGCCTCCAACCAAAACCTCACTTTAGATGATGGAAAGCTCTCCCTTCTCCTAGGAAAATGAGATTTTAGAGTCAGTCTATTTGACAACCCAGCAAAGAAGTTTTTACTATCAGATAACTTTATTCACTCCCCCTGCAGTTTAAATAGAGTATTCCAAAAATCCTGGCTACTAAAGCTTAAAACTTCACTAATACTTTTGGAACACCCAGTATATTTCCATTCAATTCAACATTAAACATTTATTAAGTGTCTACTATGTGCAATCTCCTTACAATCTATTATTTGGGAATTAAGAACTCTGACTGAATGCTTTGTTGACTGACTAGCTGTTCTAAGATCATCCATAAATGACTTTCATCCCATTAATTCCACCTTATGTGTCCTCTCATTCAACCTTTCACCCTTCCTATCACTTGATGAGCCATCATGAGACATTATGTTGAAAACAGGTTGGAAGATTCACCGGCATCATGATGCCAACTGCCATCAGGTTGGTTTTGTCAGAGATGGACTTGGGTTGGTCATGGTAAGCAGTAGTGCAGGTAACTTCTAATTGCAGGAATGCAAGGCCAGAGATGCTGAATGAAGAATGGGAGCAAAAAGAAGAGGTTCTGCCGGAGCTGGGTCCACATTATATAGGCTCACACAGTTTTGAATTGCAAGGAAGGTTAAAGGTGATTTAGTCCAATCCCCATTTTTTATAGATAAAGAGATTAAAGCTGAGATAGCAGAAATTAGAGCTGGAAGAGACCTTAGAAATAAGCTAATCCAATTATGTCATTTTCCAAGAGAAGTAAATAGAATCAGGATCTGAACCCAGGTACTCTGACTCTTGAATTCAGCTTTCTTTCTACCACACCACAGACCACCAAATCACTGTGACCACCGCCCCTTTGTGGTCACCAACAACTGTGTGCTAAGGCCCCACAATGATAAATTTAAAGGAAGGCATCTGCTTTTGGAAATCTCCAGAGGTTTTAGATTCCATGTTAATCATCCCCTACTGCACTCTAGACACTCTAGCCCTCTAGGAAGGCTAAATAGCCCTCCTAGACCTAGGCAAATTTTCTAGGTGAGAAAGAAGAGGCCTAATTTTTCTCATTTCAACCCTACCCCTTTCCCCACCCAGGGTAGCTCTAGGGGAAGGAAGAATGAATAGTCTAGTAGGAATGGAGCAGACAGGATAGGATAGGCCCGGGTAGGAGTATGAAAGAATGAGATTTCTGTGACTTTTGAGGGTTTTATTTTTTTTTTTTTGCTTTTGGGATCTATAAGCTATTATCTATAAGCTATTTGATGCCCATATGTTCTGTGATATTCCCCTGGTGCAGCAATGATGAGCCATGAAGCACTGATGTGAGCCAGAGATCACAGGTGGTTGTGGGAGGAGGAACAATAAGGTCTCCTAAGGTCTTAATGATTGGCTGAGGCTGTGATGAGGATTTTTAAGCTGACAAACCTACAGAAAAGCTACAGCCCGCACACTGAGTGGTGCCAGGACCGGCACAAGATGTAAGGAGGAAGAGGTGAGCAAGGTAGCAGCATAGACTAAGATGTATATGATGCTATGTACCAATACACATGGCATACCGTCAAGTCTGATAATGGTTAGTGCTGTAAGCTGAGGAGGTGAACGGGAGGCAGCCAGGGAGAGATTTCACTTTGAGACTGTTCTAGAAATAATGATAATAATAATAGATGTTTATATTAAGGAAATAAGGTTAACAAATCAGCTTACACATATTCATTTATAGTTGATATATTATCAATTTATATTTACAATTACTCATTTATATTTGATATATTATCAATGACAAAATGGTCCTTGGCCACAAGGATCTTACATTCTATAGAGAAGGAGTTGGGAAGGGAGAAACCACATGAACACAAATGAAGTACAAAGTAATTTCAAGAGCTAGGCAAGCTAGGGGCAGCTAGATAGCTGGGTGGATAGAGAGTTGGGGCCACAGTCTGAGAGACTCACCTTCTTGAGTTCAAATCCAACCTCAAACACTCACTAGCTGGGTGAACCCAAGCAAGTCACTTAATCCCATTTGCCTCAGTTTCCTCTTCTGTAAAATGAGCTGGATAAGGAAATGCTAAACCAGTTCAATATCTCAACCAACAAAACCCCCAATGGGGTAATGAAGATTGGGACATGACTGAACAAAAGAGATCATTAACAACTGGATGAATCACTAAGGGACTCGTGTGTTCAGTGGCACCTCAACTGATCTTTGAAAGAAACTAGGCATTCTAAGATGTGAAAGGGAGGAGGGAGGGCATCCCGGTATGAGGTGGGCAGCTTGAGTAAACACATGGAGATGGGGAAAATGAAAGGTCATACAAGAGGAGGAGCTAGTAGGCCAGTCTGACTAGAACAGAGGGCGTGTGAAGGGGAGCAATATGAAATAATCCGGAAAGTTGGGGAGGCAGATTGTGGGGGAGGGGTCTTTAAATGATAGGCTGATAGTTTTGTATTTTCTCCTGGAGGAAATAACGAGCCATTAAAGATTTTTACATAGGTAGTGACACAGTGAGATGATGAGTGGGGCCAAACAGAACCGATCTAATCCCTTTTCCACAGGACAGCCATTCTAATACTTGAAGACAGCTATCATGTGCCCCTGAAGTTTTCTCTTCTACAGGCTAAATATCCCCAATTTCCTTCAAACAATCTCCTCTCTCTTCCAAACCCCTCAGCACATTTCTCAGTCAATCAGCTGCAACAGCCCAGGGCACAGTGTTGTGGCTTGGCCAGGTGGCCTTGAGGCCTGTGCCTGGTGGCCCTTAGGGTGGGTAATCAGAATTTTTTCATAGAGACAGGGAGAAAGCCGCAGTGTTAACCCCTGGCCACGCTGCCTCCACCATCACCTGGCATTCTGGGCATTTTCCCCTCCACTCTCTGAACGAGTCACTTCACCCAGAACCCTGGCAGGCATCCTAGGTTCACTGTTCAGGGTTTGACACTGCAAGTGTGCCCCATTCTACTCTCACTCAAGTTTTCTTCCCTCCCTTCTGTCCCCTACCCTGCCTCCTCCCCCCCCCCCCCCCCCTTTCCCCCCCCCTCCCGTCTCCCCCCCCCCCACCCTCCCCCCCCTCAGCTGCCTACTTGGAGCAGGAGGTTATGAAAATGAGCTGCGTGCCCAGGAGACTGTAATTATCTGCTAAGTGTGAAAGCCAGAGTGATTAATTAAGAGATAATAAAAAGAAAAGGAGGGCGAGAGGGGGGCCTAACGGCTTTGCTTTGATGATAGAACCTGAGGTGAGCCAAGCAATTAGGGGAATCTTTATCGAGAGTTAGCTATAATCCACAAATTATCAAGCGCCGAATGCTCCTGGAGCAGGCAGCGTTTTACTCCTGCAGAGTGACAGACCGACAGACAGGGGAAGGACAGCGGGAGGGAAAAGGGCCTAGGGAGCCAGGCGGCTGGGAAGGAGGGGCGGGGGCCAGCAGGAGTCAGGAGCCCTGGCAAGGCCGGGGATTTCCAGGGTGGAAGGAGGGTGACCTCAGCCAAGCAGGCTGGGAGGGGCTTCTGGTGCCAGGGCATTAGGCAGAGGCGTCCAGCCACTGGACGCTGCTCCTTCTTCCCAGGTTTGGAAAATGCCCTTAAAGCAGGCACTGGCTTGGGAGCCAGGAAACCTGGATCCTAGGCCCACCTCTGTTATAAGCTAGCTGGGTGACCTTGGGCAGGCAAGGGGCTTTACCTCTCAGGGTCTCAGTTTCCTCATCTGCAAAATTAGGGAGTTGAGCTAGATGATTCCTCCCTGCCCCCTTCTTCAGCTTCCTTTTATAAGTGTTGTCTTCCCTAATTAGAATGGAAGATCCCGGAGGGCAGGGACTGTTTTCTTTTTGCTGGTATTTATATTTCCAGTGCTTAGCATAGTGCCTGGCTTATAGTTAGTGCCTAATAGATGTTTGTTGACTGACTGACTTTTTGATTGACCCTTCTAGCTCTGATTTTCTGTGAATCTAGGTATGGTATAGTGGAAAGATCACTGGACTGGGAATCAGGAGACCCCCAGCTTCTAATTCTGACAGACATAAATTCCCTGTGTTATAATAGCCAAGTCACTGACCTTCTCTGGACTTCATTCAGTCTCATCATCTGCAAAATGAAAGGAATGAACTAGCTCTAAGACAGAGTTTCTCATCAGGTGTGTGTGTGTGTGTGTGTGTGTGTCTACTTCACAGGGTTGTTGGGAGGACCAGATGGGAAATTCTTTCCAAATCTTAAAGCACTATTTTATTATTATCATTTATTATTGCTAGTACTATTACTAAATTCATCCTACTGTCTAATCTTATTTTCTATGCATTCTGTCTTCAAGTCTGGGTAAGAAACCTTCCAGAGGGCAAAACAGCAGGGCCACTTACACCTAACCATTTCCCACTGTTGCCAGAATAAGGATTTCTGTCCCTGGGTCATGGTGAAATCAAAGGCTCACACCTAATAAAGCATAGATATCACTCACTTAGGAGCTGTATGACCCTGGGCAAGTCACTTAACCCTGTATGCCTCAGTTTCCTCATTTGTAAAATGAGCTGAAAAAGGAAATGGCAAACCACTCCAATATCTTTGCCAAGAAAACTCTAAATGGGGTCACAAAGAGTAGGATACTGACTGAAATGACTGAACAACAACAACATATAGCTCTCCTCTCCTGAGACCACTCAAGCTGGACTCTGCCTCAGGAAGGCAAATCTGATTCTTTGTCCCTCAGTCCCTCCCACCTTCATATCTTCATATTAGCCGTTTTCTTCCATTTGAGATATCACTTCTACTTTTCACCATCCAGGTTTGTCCCTACTCTCTTTCCCAATTTTGGTCCCCATTCTTGTTCTCTCGCTAACCTCCCCAGGCAGACTCCTGATTCCACTTCTTCAGTCCTCAACAACCTCCCTTGCACTGGTGCCTCAAATTCAGAATTTGTGATTATTGATATATCCCCTTGTCTATGTCTATGTTATCCTAGAGGGAGGAGGTGTCCTGTCTCACCTGGATGGGTCCTCTCAAAGAACAGAAACTCTGTTTCTTCTTTTGTCTGAATTCTCCTTTCACCCAGAATGGTCCTCCAACTAACATTTGACTGTGATGTTACATCACTCTGTGGCTTACAAACAGCTGCCTGATGTCAAAAGGCAATGCTGGACAGAGGGCATGACAAGATGACCTCAAGGGGAGGGAATATGTGGAATCAGTGATACTCAGGCAAGAGCTTCCTACTGGGTACCACTCTTCTGGTCATCTCATCCTTGCCTAAATTCCATCCCTGGAGGGATTTGGGCTTTAATTCCAGCTACCTGTGAGTTTTCCTGTGTTGCTCAACCCATAGGAGGGACAGAGATGAATGGAGTTGACATATACAGTGTCAAATGGGAGTGAGTAGGGGTCCTCCAGCTGCTCTGGGCAGGATAACCCTGTGAGAAGGTGAATTGTAGTAAATAAAGAGACACGAGCTGTGGGGAAAGACTTGTTGTTTGCTTAAAGACAAACTGGATTTCTATTGTTACTTCCTCTTTCTGATCTTGAGCCAGAACTTCATCGTAAGACCCAAAAAGGGGTTAAATTCTTCCCTCCCTCCATCCCAACACACACACGTTAGAAATCCTCAACCATGTCTTTACCATACATAAGGCAATGAAAAAGACCTTGGAGGAGAGGGGATTGTTTAATCTAAAAGAGAGAAGGATGAACATTGGTTCATTTGACAGTCCTTAAGTCCCTGGAGAGGTTATCAGACACAAAGAGGGGTACTCCCATTGTTCCCTAGGTGGATTTTCAGGAAGAACTTTCTGAATGCTAGGGGTTGTTAGAAGTGATAGTGGATGAGTGAAGGAGATGATGGAAATCTCCTTTCTAGACCTTCAGAGACAGAAAAGAGACCCCTCTCTCTCTTTGAATGGGCTGAGATACACCTCCAGCCTTAAAAGAAAATTCTAGAAAGCTTTAGCATTGGAGAAGAAAAACCATTTTGCTTTTCCTTCCCCCAACCAAGACTGTAGGCTGACTGACCTTTTCTGCAGCCTTTCAGAATGTCTTGGTTAGCATTCCCAATTGCAGACACCTGGACTTATCGATGTAAGTCATGGGATTTAGAGCCATAAGAGATTTTAGAGATAACCTAGTGCAATCCCTCCAATTTATAGATAAAACCTAGGGACAAAAAAAGGAAGTGACTTGTCCAAGGTCATAACTTAGGTAGTGACATAGACTACTAAAGTAATTTTTAGTTAGGGTAGTCAGATGAAGAGGGGGTAGTCTCTTTCCCTTATTTTACTGAGGGCAAGGAAAATGTCTTCATCACTCTATGCTTCCACCCTGCCTCCTATGCTGGGCTGGGCTTTGCCAATGGATAACGCTCAGTCTTCATTGCTGACTGACTTACCAAGAGGCTGACCCATTCCCTGAACTCAGAATTCCTCACCCCTTCCAAAGCCACTGCTCTTTATTGCACATAAACTCAATAAACAATCCTTCCAAACTTTCTGAAGCTACAATTCCTCTCCCACCCCACCCCCATTTTGGCTATATTCTCCTGTCGCTTTCCTCATTCCAAGTGTCATGGCCCTGGTATGCAGCTGTCAAAGTGTTTTTTCCTTAAACCTCTCATAAAGAATTGAATTCTGGGGGCTTTTAAAAATTGTAAACAAACAAATTCCAGTGAAAATCATTGACACAGGTCCCAGCTGAGAGTAAAGGGAGGAATGAAGGAGAAAAGAGGACAGCAGCTACTGAGAATAAGTTGTGTCCAAGGATTGACTGGAGGCACGAGAATGAGGTGGCTGAGAAAGGTTTCCGGGACCAGGCCTGTGACAGGGTTTACAGAAGCAAATAGAGTATTTCTTCTGGCAAGTAGATGCCCTCTCCTGGCACTTGGAGTGTCGTACTGTGGAAAGAACACTGGCCTTGGGAGTCAGGAGATTTGGGTTCATGTCCCAGTGCTACTCTTACTGGCCTCCTCACCAATAAACAGGTTGCTTCATCTTTCTTTGCTTCTGTTTCCTCATCTGTAAAATGTGGCTGGAATATTTTCACTGGGCAGCTCTAAAGAGAGAGTGAGGCTGATGCCCTGCCTCATCTCTGATTCATGTGCAAGTCAAGTGTCACCCTTATGATATCATTGGTCCTCTTTGAGAACCAAGGACCAACAAAGATAACAGCGAAGTACAATGTAACAACAAAGTAAAATGTTTTGGAAACCTTAAGTTATTATGTGAATGAGTTGTTATTAATTTTTCTTCCGAGGTCCCCCTCCATATCTCAAACACATAGAACCCTAACCCTCTGTATACAATGTAAAAAATATACTCATTGTTTTATGGCATAATACATATGGAATACAACAAAGTTAGCTGAAGTGAATTTATGAGAAGTGAATCCAATGTTTCCTTTTGACTTTCATCATAAAATTGGAGATATAGTTCCCCAGGATAAAAATCCCCTGATATTCTGAGTTGAAATTTTTGGGAGAAAGAATGACCAGTCCTAAGACCTGCTAGATATTGGGTTTTTGTATCATGTTCCCTCTACCATCCCTTTGCCTGCCCTTCTCTGGAACACAGAAGTGATTTCTCCAGTCCTTGACTCTGCACTCAAAACTCCTAACATGGTTCTTCTCCTTGTATCCTGTTGGTTAAAGTAACTCATTGGTGTCATACATCACCACTGGGTGGGGGGGGGGGGGAGGTCACCATCAAACATGACCAAAAAGCTCAACATTTTGAGCAAGAACTTCCATACTCTTATCAATTCCTTATACTCCAAGTTCTGAAAGATGAATTGACTTCAAACAGAGAAGCTAACTCTCCATTATCTGTGGGGGACTTCTATAATTTTCAAATTGTACACAAAATGTTTTTGGTCTTTGCCACCTGCTACCTGCCACTTCCTTCCACCATGGGTTTCTGTGTGCCCAGGAATGACACAAACACATTTTAGTACTGGTCTGAGCCAAGCATAATTAGGAAGGTACATCTTCTGAGTAAAAAAAAAAAAAAAGCATGCACATACTTTATTGCCTTGTAAAAAGCCATTTGGCTTTCCATCCTCAACCATCATCATCATCATCATCATCACTGCTGATATTCCCATAGCACTTTAAGGTTTACAAAGCACTTTATATATGTTATCTCATTTGATCCTCACAACAACTCTGTGAAATAAATGCTATTATTATCTCCATTTTTCACATGAGCAAACTGAAGCTAAGATTGGTTAAGTGACTCATCCAGGGTCAAATAGCTATTAAGTGTCTGAGGCTGAATCGGAACTCAGGTCTTCCTGACTCCAGGTTACTATGACACCTAGAGAGCCTTCCCTGATTTTCTCCCTACTGTATAACCCCTAAGATGATTCTGAGAACATCCAGGCTATCAGATGCCTTCATTGGCATGGATAATAGAGAATTAGTCTATTTCAATTTTTTCCACTGCCTGGCTTTCTACATTTCCACCAACATTAGCTTGTCTCATTTAGACTTCAGGCTTTCAGAGCAGGGACAATGTCTTCAGAACTTGCTTTCCATAGTGTGCAGCAGGTATGAGGATGAAGATAATAATGAAGGCAGTCATTACAATCTGATGACTACAGCTCATAATAATAAGCATTTATATAGTGCTTTAAGTATTACAAAGTGTTTTATAAATATTATATTTTATCCTCACAACAACTTTAGAAAGTAGGTATTGTTAATATCTCCATTTTACAAATGAGGAAACTGAAGCAGAGACAAGTTAAGTGACTTGCCCAGGGTCACACAGCTAGTAAGCACCTGGGGCTGAATTTGTCCTGAAGGGAGGAAGAGTGCTCTACCCACTGTGCCACCAATTGATTACAAGTTCAGAGCTTTTTTTCTCTGAACCATTCTGACCAATCAAGCAATTTCCCTGAGATCAGTCAGGAGAGTCCAAGGGAAAGGTCAGTTTTGATGTGCAGACCACAGGATCACAGATCAAGAGTCAGACAGGGTCTCAGAGACCATGAAGTCTAACCCTGTCAAGCCGCAGATGAGAAAAGAGGCCCCAGGTAGGAAGGGCCAGAGCCAGGGCTTTTTCCACAGCATATAACACGCTGTTTTCACAAAGGTCATTTTTTAGATTCCATCCCAGGATCCTGTGGTCTGGATGAACTAAAAATCATCTTGGGCAGCTATGTGGTGCAATGGATAGAGCTCCCAGCCTGGTGTCAGGAAGAGCTGAGTTCAAATATGGCTTTAGACACTCACTAGCTGTGTGACCTGGACAAGTCACTTAACCCTCTTGGCCTCAGTGTCCTCATCTATAAAATGATCTGGAGAAGGAAATGCAAACCACTTCAGGATCTTTGCCAAGAAAACCCCAAATGAGGTCACAGAGAGTCAGACACAACTGAAACGACTGAACAACAGAAAAGCATCTTGGGGGATGTAGAGCAAAGAGAATATCAAGGCTGTCTCCTTAGGTGGCTTAGTGATTAGAGAACTCAACTTGGGAATCAGGAAGATCTGAGTTCCAATTCAGCCTCAGACACTCGCTAGCTGGTTTACTCTGATAAGGCACCGGACTCAATCAGCATTGTGACCCAGAAAATGAACAAGTTAAGTAACATGGCAGGCTGGAAAGAGCACTGGATTTGGAACCAGAGAAGATGGGTTCTGGTCCTTGCTCTGCCATCTAGTGTCTGTGTGACCTTGGAGAAGTCACTTCCTCTCTTAGGACCTCCACTCTTAGGACCTCAGTTGTTTTTTCACATGTAAAATGAGAAGGGTTGGACATGATGATTACGATGGTGATGATGGTGATGGTGATGTTGATAGCGAAAGAAAAGAGGGAGAGGGAGACCAAGAGATAGAAAGGGACAAAGAGAGAAACAATTTCTCTTTCGTAGGCTCTACTGTGCTTGTCTCTGCCTTCTGGCTTCTTGGAGTATGTCCTCCCCTGAAGGCCCCTGCTCCTCTACCCTTCTCAGCCCCTTTACTGTTAATAACCTCCCAGTTAAGGGAGGAATGGGAAGATGCAGTTAAAAGCATCTTGTGGCTTGACAATGCTGGGTAATGGAGTGAGGAGAGCCCCAGGCCCTTCCTGGGAGAATTCAGGAAGGAGGCAGAGAGGGGGGAAAAAATCCTCTGCTAAGCTGATTATAAGGACAAAGTTAATTTAGAAATTGGAGCCATTGGTGCTCCACAGATAAAGTCGGGGGATTTGTCAGGGTGGGAGGGAGTGTATGTAGAGAATGGACATGGGGCCTAAAAGATTTGGGAAGGAGAAGCTTTATCGGACCTGCCTTTGTTTCTAAAAAGTCAAATCTTTTGGAGCCTGGCTTCCTGAACTCCTTCATCTAGAGCATCTGGAGGGCAAAGCTGGGCATTATCAGAAGGGGCCATTCATAAATAGGATTGCCCTTCTGAGCCCTCAGCCTTTGAGAATCCTGCCCCTGGGAAAGACATACTGTCATTCCATTCCCCAAACTTGGATCCCCGACCCCGGCACTTAGCCTTTTCCTCTGTGGCACTTAGTGCCCCCAACCGTACAAAGGAGTACAAAAACCTCTTGTACCTGGTCTCCCCATTCCTAGTACTTAGTTCCACCCCTCCCCCATATTTAATCTTTTTTCTGCATTGTACTTAGTCCCAGGCCTCCTTTGTACTCCCCCCTTCCACTGCTAACATCTAGTACCCCTCCTCTCCCTGACTTTAATCCCTTCATCCCAGACACCACCTCCTCCTCCCCATCCCCTATCTGGTAGTTAGTGTTTCCATCCATGACATTTTCCTATGCCTTGAATTTAATCTCTTCCTTCACTTGTATGAGATGCAGGGTGGTATAGTGGAGAGAGAGAGCTGGTCTCAAAACCAAGAAGACCTGAGTTCAAATTCTGTCTCTGATACACACATACCATAGATTATAAACTCCTAGGGGCAGCTAGGTGGTGAAGTGGATAGAGTCAGGAAGGCTCATCTTCCTGAGTTCAAATTCAGCCCCAGAAACATACTAGCTGTGTGACCCGGGGTGGGGGGGGCCGCAATTAACCCTGTTTGCCTCAGTTTCCTCATCCATAAAATGAACTGGAGAAGGAAATGGCAAACCACTCTAGTATCTCTGCCAAGAAAACCCCAAAGAGGTCACAATGAGTCAGACATGACTAAAAGACGACTGAAAAAACAACAGAGGGCAGGGACTGTCTTTTTTTCTCTTTTTATATCTTCAAAACTTGGCACAATGCCTGGCATATAGTAGGTGCTTAATAAATGTTAATTGATTGGTTGATATTAGCTACATGATTCTGGGCAAGTTCCTTAACTTCTCAATTCTTTCTGACATTTAATAACTGTGACCACTGAGATGTCTCTGAGCTACACCTTACTCATCACAGGATTGTTTTGAGGATCGAAAGAGATCACATTGAACTTTGTGATATGTACTAATAATAACAACAATAAAAACAACAATAGCTAGCATTTATGTAGCACATTACACATTATTTCATTAGATCCTCACAACAATCCTGGTGGCTAGGTGTTATTATCATCTCCTTTTTACAGATGGCGAAACTGAGCCAAACAGATTAAGTGACTTGTCCAGGTTCTCACAGATAGGACATGAGTTCAGATGTGAACTCAGATCTTCCTGATCCCAGGCCCAGCACTCAATCTACTCCACCACCTAGATGTATATATAAATGCCAGTTATTCTTAACCTTGCCCAGGCTCACACATCTAGTTAGTGATGATGGCAAGACCAGAGCCCGGAGTCTTTTGATTCTCATTGCTAACTACTTCCCACTCCATCAAACCCTGGGCATCTCTTTACCTCAGTCATTTCCTGAGCTTACTGGCAGATGAAAGTTTTATGGTGGGGTGGGGAAAGGAACAAATCTGATCAAGAGCTTTCATTGTGTCACTCCCTTTGTCAAAAACCAGCCATGGGTTCCCACTGCCTACAGGATAAAGTTCAAACTCCTTGATGAGTTATTCAAGGCTCTCTACTATCTGGGTCCCACATACCTTCCAAACTAATCTCTTATTAGTGATGCACTTACCCCCTTATGCAGACTCTTTGCTCCAGCCAGACTGATCTATCCACTGTTCCCCAAGCATGCCAGGAATATATAGAGTCCTGCCTCCTTAGCTTTATCAGTCCCCCCTTCAGGAATGCTCTTCCTATTCAACTTTAAGTTGTCCTTTAAAGTGCAGAATCAACCAACCAACCAACCAATCAATCAATCAGTCAACAAGCGTGAACAAATGCCACATGCCAGGCACTGTGCTAAATGCTGAGGATACAAACAAAGACAAAAAACTCAAGTTCTTCCTCCAGGAAGTCTTCCAATAATTCCAAGACAGCAGGGAATGTCGTCTTCCTTTCAACTGCTGACTGGTGTTGACAGTAAGTGCTACTTCCTGCCTATAATAAGGCATTTATAAAAAGTCACCACAGTGTGATGAAAAGAACATTGGGCTTGAATTCAGAAGTGATAGGTTTGTGTCCTAGTTCCCTTACTATATTATGTGACTTGTGGGCCTCAGTTTCCTCATCTGTAAAATGGAAGAGTTGGACTAGAGGAGTTTTAAGGTTCCTTAAAGCTCTAAAGTCCTATGAATTGTCATTTATATACACTGCCTTACACTGTTGCCTATCTATTTTTTGTTGTTTTTTTTTTGTTTGTGCCATTGCCCTAATAAGACTATAAGCTCCTTGAGGGAAGGGACTCTATTATATGCCATATTATTTCCTGATAGTATCATGATGTAATGCCTAGAACAATTCTAAGGCAAAGAGTAAATAGTCAACTAATATATCATTTGCTTCCTATGCCCTTTTCTTTTTACAGAAAAAGAAACTGAGGCTATTGAAGGCACCACCAGTCACCTCAGTATCATACTCAACTTTTCACTCTCACCCCAAGTATCCCCAAAGTTGCTGAATCTCATTTCAGTTTCCACAACATTTTTTTTAGGCAACTGGGGTTAAGTGACTTGCCCAGGATCACATAGCTAGTAAGCATCAAGTGTTTGGTCTGAGGCTGAATTTGAACTTAGGTCCTCCTGACTTCAGGGCTTGTGCTCACATAGATACCCTTCTCTCCATTCACACAGCCAATGCTTGGGTTCAGATCCTCACTACTTCTCATCTGGACAATTGCAGTCGCATTCTGTTTGGTCCCTCTACCTCAAGGCTCTTCCCACCCCAATGTATCCTTAACAGAGCTGCGGAAACCAGACCTGATTGAAGGTCTGACCATGTCACTGCCCCTGCCTCTTTTCAATAAATTCTGCTGACCCCCTGTTATCTCTAGGATTAAATATAAACTCCTCTGCTTGGCGTTTCAAGCCCTTTATAACCCTGTCCCTTCCTACCTTTCCAGTTTTCTTACCCATTCTTCTCTTTTATGCATTTTGTAATCCACTGTTAACAGTCCTTCACATGTGACATCTCATCTTTCACCTCTGTGTCTTTGCACTGGCTATCCCCCATGCTTTGAATGTACCCCTTCCTCACCTCTAAGACCCAACTGAACTGCTACCTTCTACATAAAGCCTTTCCCAATTCCACCAACAGCTAGGGTCCTCTCATCCAAAACCACCTTGTATCAATTGTGTATATTCTGTATTTACTTGTTTATATGTAGTCTCTTCCACTAGAATGTAAGCTTTTTGAGGGTAGAGACTTTTGACTTTGTCTTTTCTCTTCCCTGTACTTGACAAAGTGACTAGAATATGGTAGATCCTATTAAATGATTAACTGATTAAGTGATTTGTCCCCAAATCATACAACTGGTTAAGAACAGGGACTGAAATTGAGTCATAGGGCCATAGAATGACAGTCCAACAGCCTGGTTTTAAAGGTGAGGAAACTGAGGCCCAGAGAGATGACATCATTAGCCCAAGAAAATATAGCTAGCAGGTATATAGCTCTTTAAGGTTTGAAAAGTGCTTTGCATATGTTACCTTATCTGACCCTCACAGCAATTCTGGGAGGTAGGTGCTATTATCATCTCCACTTTGCAGATGAAGAAACTGAGGCACAGAGAAGTGAAGTGACTTGTCCAAGGTCACACAACTAATATGTGTCTGAGACCAGATTTGATCTGAGGTCTTCCTAACTCCAAGTCCAACACTCCATGCACAGTTACACTGCTTATTATCCCACCAGTGACCAGTGTCCCTCCCATTTTGCATCCTCTCTGGGCTTCTGCTCTCTCATGCCAGGGGGAGAAATGAAAAAACTTAGAGGAAAAATCTCAAGAATCACTAACTATAAAAAGAGTCCTGGCATTCTCTCCTTGAGTTGGGTGGGACAACTTCTCAGGAGCAACCAGGGCAAATGCTTTTAGGACCAGGTCACGGGGCTCATCGAACACCACTTCTGAACCTTGCCACCTCCTTTTCAAAGATAACACAGATTTCTCTACAAGCATTTAAGCAAATGCCCCATTGCCTTCGGGGTATGCTTTACACCTGCCCCTCTCTAAAAGACTCTCCTAACCCAATGTCTTCTCCCAAGGCCACTCCCACCCAAACCTAACTTCCCACACTTGCCCAAGATGAATGAAGAAGCAGCAGTAGTCTCTACAGAGAAACTAACTGAATTTGCCAGGAATAGCTCGAGATTTCCACCCCTGGATTTAAGACCTTTAATCCCAGAGAGGCTGGCTGGCTGGAAGACACATTTATTTCAATACGATCACAATTTTGGTAAATGGGCTTGAAGGGAGCAGAGAGGGATGAAGCTCTAGCCCCTGGAGATGACAGAGGTTAATAAAAGTCGTGGGAGAAATTAAATGTGGAGGAAGGGAAAAAGTCAGGAGATTGGAGGGTTGGGGGCCAGGAGAGAGAAGAAAAATGTGATCTTCAGCCCCATCTGGCACAGATAGAGCAGCCTTCCTCCCAAGAGCTCAAAGCACTTAACGATAGTTCACTGTCTTGTGTATCTGGGGTGGGAAGCTATCACAGCTGGAAAATGGAGGCATCCAGCTGAGGAGGGACCGGGGTCACACAGTGGGAGATCTGAATGCAACCCGGGAATGGTATCATGCTTAGATGCAAAGGGCCCCAGAAAGGGAATCAGGAGCCCCGGGTTCTAGTCTCTGGTTCACTTTGGGTAAATCACGTAGTCCTCTCTGGGTCTCAGTTTCTTCCTCTTTCAAATAAGAGGGGTGGGCTAGAAAGATGCAAGGCCTCCTACAATTCTGAATCACCACCTTGAACCCTAAGGCTGGTCTAAGAGACCCTCACTATGGTTTACAATGTAACATGCAACATACATTTCCTGTTATATTGGAGTGTGTTGAGTATCCACTGTATGGCCTAGAACCTGTGATCTCCATTGTCATCCCCTGAGTATGGTTCTGTCCTCCCACTGCATTTGCATCCCGTTCCTGTGCATGAAGACCATGTAGAGAGACTAAGAAAGAAAAAGGATGGTCCCTCAAAGAGCTTCTAGTGCCCACTGATGCCAAAAGAAAAACATGAAGTGCTCTACAGGTGCACAAGTGAATAAACCATGGGGGTTGCATGTCCACACGTGTAAACAATGGAGTGCACAGTACATACTGGACTTGTAGTAAGGACAACATGTGCATGTGTGCATGAGTGGCCTGTATACATTGCTTATGTAGCAAAAAAAAAAAATTGGCCCTCGGTACCTTTCTCTCCACTCACACAACCACTACCCATAGTCTCGTCCCACCCTGAACAAGGACAGGTCTCTGGAATTTTTTTGGATGGCTGAGTTGTCACCATCAGAACTGCATTTACATCTTAGTTCTTCTATTCATTAGCTATGTGAGCGTTGATAACTTCACCTCTCTGACCTCAAGCTCCTTATCTGTAAAATGGAGAGCATGACCTCCAAAGTACCTCCCAGTTCTAATATTCTGTGATTCTTTGATGCTAAACATGTTCACGGTTACGTGTGTGTGTGTGTGTGTGTGTGTGTGTGGACATGTGTAGGTTGGGCTCAAATATGTATTAAGGGGTAGGGATAACAAGTCTTAATGACTTCCATGTGGGCTCCTTAAAGTCCCTGAATTAGGGAATGGGGGAAAAATAGCTAACATTATTATAGTGCCTACTATGGACCAGGCACTGTGCTCAGATCTTTTTAAAATTTTACCTCAACTGATCCTCACAACAACCCTGGGAGGTAGGTGCTATTATTTTCCCCATTTTACATATGAGGAAACTGAGGCAGATGTGACTTACCCAGGGTCACATAGCTAGTACTTGAGGAAGGATTTGAACTCAAGTCTTCTTGACTCTCGACACCTAAGTCTATCTACTGTATCACCTAGATATCCCGGAAGCAGCATCTCAGTATATCCTCCATCTGAACCTGGCTCTGTATACTGATGGGTCCCTTTGCTTTGGGATTACTAGCAGATTGGATAGGCATTAGGGAGGGAGGCCTTGGGGCAATGAGGGAACAAAGGAGCTGGGAAAAGAGGAGTTTTTGATCTATACTCTATATTCTAGGTTCCTTCTCTCTCATTTACTCCTAGATGCCCCATTTCCCTTCCCAACGCCAGGTGTTAGGGCAAAGGAGGCAGGCTTTCATTCCTCCTACTGTAATTCTCCCTTCTCTTCTTCCTCCCTGCCCCCATCCAACTTCAAGACCTGTAAAGATATCCTTTATCGAACCCTGATTTATAGCTGGGGAATTCCTAAGAGAGGAAAAGGGCCTTATGCCACAGGATATTGTCAGGAAGTGAAGTATTTGGGAAGAAATCTATCCCATGGCTCCTGGCACTGGGGTAGCAGGACCTGGAAGAAGAGAAGCCCATCAGGGGAGCATAATTTCTCTCTGCTCTAGAGCAGATTGGTGAGAACTGTACATGCCAGTCTACCGGTCCCAGCTAGAACCATGCCCTAGAAAAAACAACTGGAAAACATGGAAGGTGAAAGTTCTCACCCCCACCCTGTGCCCAAAGGTTGTTTTCAGGTGCTTTGTATCTCACAGCAATTTAGCACCTGAGAGAGAAAGTGACTGGCACCGGGCAGGTGGCTGAGGTGACACAGGGATCGAGAGTTGGGGCACACTGGGGGGAAAGAGGTAAGGACTAGGGAGACAGAGCAGAGACAAAGGGGAAACTGAGGGGGAGGGACAGAGTCTGGGGAACAGGGCAGGGTCTGCGGGGGGGGGGGATACTGTAGGAGGACAGAACTGAAGGGAGGAGGGACACTAGCAGAAATAGCCATTGGCTTAGGAAAGTCCAAACTAGACTGCCCTCCATGCCAGTTGTGGGGTGTGTAAGGCAAATAATAGGAGACCCTTGGCCTCCCCCATTCCCCTCCTACAGCTGGCACAATAACTTTAAATTCAGCAGTAATATTCTATACGAGGTACAGGAGTTAGTCTCTTGTAAATATAACTCCCAGGCTTCACCCAGCCAAGGCCAGGCTAGCTTAGAAGCTAATCATGAGATGGGGTGAGTTGGGGTGGGTTGAGAAGGAGATAAGGGTTGATCCTGTTCTGGGAGTCCTCCCAGATGCTCAGGGATCTACATCAGGACAGGCAGTGAGTACCTGATCTCTACCTCTTCCAGAATCTAAACTTTTACCAAGACACTGAAATACAAACATTTGTAAAGCACTTTGTAAACCTTAAGCACTATATAATTGCTATTATAATTATTATAAAATCAACAGATGAAAAGAAACAAGTTCTAGCTTTCCCTGCAGCTTTAGCTTCCTTCACTTTGCCATCCTTGAGCCCCTTCCAGAGATCCCTTCAACTTCAGAATCTATGATCCTTTGACCTTTCCAGAACCCTTTTCTGAGAGGCCATCCCCTTCCCTTTCTGTGTCAGTCAAAACCTGAAGCATCATTCCTAGGTGCACAGTGCCTGGAGCATTGTAGGCACTAAATAAATAGCAACAAATCTTTAGTGACTGGTCACCCCAAGTGGTAGCAGGGGGGGGGGGAAGGGTACCTTGGCACAAAGCTGAGGAAGTGGCAGTGGGAGGTGAGAGAGAAAAGAACTGAACCCTACAGAGGAACTGTTGGAAGGATCCAGTCACCTCAGTGTCCAGTTGTTATCTCCAGGTGCTTTAATGGAAAGGCAAGAGAATTCTGTTACCAAAAGGGGGCAGTGATGGCAATGATCAAATCAATTAATTGTTAACTAACAAATATCGCGGTGTGCCCAATTCAGGGCTGTGGGCTGCAAGGATACCTACCCAAGGAATAAAAGACATGGTCCCTACTTACAGTGGGCACTCAATTCAGTCACCTACAACTGCAGCCAAGCGTGAGAATCTAAGGCCCTTGGAGGATTGAGGCCCCCTACCCAAAATAACAGGCCTCAGAGTAATGGGAGATGTTCATCCAAAAGGAAGGGAGAGAAGAGATTTTTCCTACTCTCCCCCCCAACAAAAAACAAAAGCAGCCCTCCAGGAGAACAGAAATCCAAAGCCTTCTATGCCAAGCTGAAAAAAATGACTACCAGGGTTGGGAGTTGGGGGAAGGGGCACATCTTCTCCTACTTCTTTGTCCACATGTACCTAGGACCAGTTCAATGAATGACCTCAAGATTAGCCTTTAAAAGCCTCATCAGCAAAGGGTGGAAGAGAGAAGGTAAAGAATAAGATCAGGAACAGAAGCCAGGAGAGTCCCAATTATCAAGTGTGCCCCTTTTGTGTTTCCTTCCTATCTCCCCCCAACCTCATCTCAGATGCTGGAATGGTCAGGGTGGGCTGTGTTGGGGAAAGAGGGTCACCAAACCTCTCTTGCCTCTCTCCCTGTGGATCCTACAGCATATAAAGGGTTGAATTCTAGGATTCCAGAATGGCCTCCCCCTCCTCCCCCACAGCAAGCACCCTAAAGCATCAGTCCAAAGAGCCCTTGGAGGCCTGGGGGGCTACCTTTGGAGGTAGCTCTGGCACCCAGCGAGCCTGTCATCCCACATTGCTCTGATTAGCTCTAATCTTTCTTTTTCAATTTCTCCTCCCTGAGACCGGGGAGTGAGAAAATCTCCCAGAAAATGAATAAATATTTCAATTTTCAGCGCAATCAGTCTGAGGAGCCAGCGCATGATGGAAACGGGGGGAAGGATAATGGTTTTCATTTAGATAAGATACAGAAAATTATTTAGTGAAAAATGAAGATTGATGAAGCCCATTGAAATTTTTTAAATGCGAATTTTATTTCTCCCCCGGTTGTGTGCCCCCTTCTCCTCTCCCCTCCCCTCTTATACCCTTCTCCTACTGTCTCCTCTTCTCTCCCTATCCCTCCCCCTACCCCCACCATGGGGACCCCCTGGCAACCCACCATTCCTTCTCCCTCCCACTGCCCAACCCCCCACACCAGAGACTGAGGAATCTGAAGACTGCTCTGAATTCTAAATCCACCCAAGGTATCCCAGTCACCCCACTGCCTCCTTCCCTTCCTGATGCCTTATCACCCCTTACAAACACACACACCCACACCCACACACACACACAAACAGCTCCCCAGTATTCCACAGCCCCCCCTCCTCATACTTCTTCTTTAATTGTATTTGACTTTCCCCCCTCATCAAAAAAGAACTCCTCTTCCCAATACTACAATGAAACATAACACCTTTATATGGTGTTGGCTTTGCCTCCTGTTTGGGGGGTAGTAGTGGTGGAGGCCACACACACAGAAACATATACACACCTTCCAGGAAGGGGGGAGGGTGTGAAGAAAGAGAAAGAGAAAGAGAGAGAGAGAGAGAGAGAGAGAGAGAGAGAGAGAGAGAGAGAGAGGGAGAGAGAGAACATGCCTTTTCTCTTTCTGACCATTTCCGTCCTCGATGCAATCCACATGTCTCTCCTATTTGCAAGCTGTGCTTTTGTTCCTAGAGGCTCAGGCACATCCATGTTGCTGGTATGTGGGGGGTGGGGGGTGAGAATGGACATGGCACATAAACCCCTCCCCCACAACCCCTATCCACAGACCCAAGCAGCCATTCCTCCCCCAGCCTGTCCCCTCCCTCTTCAGCAGCCTGGCTGAGCAAAGGCAGAGCTTAAGTCATCTTTCCAACTTTTTGCTAACTGGCCAGGCTGGGCCCTGGCTCTGGCCTTGGTCTCCCTCTCCTCCTCAGCACCAGCCCCACCCCCACCCATGTGCTGCCTCTCCCCTCCAGAGGGGGGTGGGGAGAGAGGGACCCAGGCCCTTTGGAAGGAGAACAGGGAATCAGGTCCCCCAGCCCAACCCTAGCCAATTTTTGTTTTCAGAACTAGGAAGGAGGAACCTACGCTCCACAAACATATGAACACTCGTAGAGGAACTCAGTGGGCAGAGCAAACCCCCAATCCAGCATCCTAGCCTAGACTACCTTCCCCTCCTCCCCCAACTCCATCACCAGAAATAAATAAATAAATAAAAGATCAGCCCCTCCATTTTGCAGTGCATTACATGTCTCTGTAGGTATATGCATGTATGTCTATAGGTCTGAATCTCTTTGTCTCTCTCTCTTAAGAGGGTATCCATAGATGTCTCTGTATATATGTATGTGTAAGCCCATATCTCTTGATGTGTTTATTTGTATCTGTTTCATGGAGTACATGTGGCTTGGGAGGGAGAATATGTATTGGTATGTATGAGTGTTAGTGCTTGGGTGTCTCTGTGCATATGTATATCTTTGTGTGACTGTGTATCTCAGTATGTGTCTATGTCACTCTCTGTGTGGGTCCATGTCTTAAGTTCATGTGTCATTCTATATCTCAGCCTAGCCCAATGGACTATGTATCTGCTTCTTAGTGTATGTGTCTGTCTGCTCGACTGAGTATATGTCTCAGTGTGTCTGTATGTCTCAGTGTCTATGTGTGTGACTCAGTCTGTCTCAGTGTGTCCAGATCTGTGTATCTGTTTTGTCCCCTACAACCAGACCCATCGGGCCAGGCCCCCTACTCCACAGGTCCTTGTCCCAGTTACAGATTCTACCTGAAGAAGGGTCACTATGACACCTTTCCCCTCTTCCCACATCCAACCCATATGACCAGAGAATCGACTCATCATAAGCATCTTCCTCTGCCCTCTAATGAGGACCACAGACTCTAGGGTAACCCCCCTCACCTCTCACTCATTTTCTAAGTCAGGTTTAAGCAAACCCAAGCCACCAACACACCCTGAAACTGCAAAATTGGGTGGGGGGAACTGGCAACCCCCCCCAACAAAATAAATAAATACCCAATTTCTGTGCCAGAGATATTAACCAGAGCTTCCTCAACAACTCTCCCCACCATGGTCAAGTCAGCTCTCGGGCTGTGGCTACAGATTCTCCCTACCCCCATTCTCATCCTCACCCCCAGAGCCCCAGCTGGAGTAGGGAGGGGGCAGCCCTACACCTAAGGGGGTTTCCAGAGTTAATTACCCCCACAAAGGGCAAGACCCCTCCCATACTCTAATATCCCAGACAACAGAAAATCCTTGCGCCTTTAGCTAAGACCCAGGCATCCAGGATTTTGGCTACATTCAGGACCGGTTTCCAGGTTTATGGAGCATTAGTCCTCCAACCCTGGGGGATGTAGGGATCACTTTGTCCTATCCGCTCTTTACTCCCACCCCCACCATCATTCCCAAACCTTCTGATCCTCCGGGCCCCATCCCTCCGCATAGCCAGAGAAAACAACTTGGAAAAATCAAAAGGGAAACTCATCCCCTTCCTCTGCACTCCGATCGCCCCCTCCCCCGATGCTCCACGACCTCCACCTCCTTGCCCACCTCGTGGCCTCCCCTCTCCCACCACCACCTCCATCCTCAAGCTGGGCGCAAAGTGGGGAGGGTGTAACCGGACTACTCCCCCATCGCTCCCGCGAACCCCGTCTTGTGTTCAGCCCCTCGCCCCCAGCAGGAGGAGATCAGGGGGTCCCAAGGCGTAGGATCAGGGGACTAGGGATCGAGTGTGGTGGGGGGTCGGGGGTCCTTACCTTGGGAGAAAGTGTCGGAGAGAGTGAGGAGCCAGACAAGGAGGCTCAGCATGCTGTCCGTCCGCCGTCTGCCCGCCCGCCCGCCCGCGGCTGGGGCCCGGAGTTGGCGAGTGAGAGAGGGAGAGAGAGAGGAGAGGGCTGGGGGGAGGAGGGGGAGCCCTGGGGCCCGCCCCCCGCCCGCCCCCGCCCCCTCCACACACACACACACACACACACACACACACACACACACACACACACTCTTCCCTCTCTGTACTGTTTCTCTCTCTCTCTCTCTCTCTCTCTCTCTCTCTCTCTCTCTCTCTCT
>NW_020954576.1:51922207-52078837 GCF_900497805.2 Vombatus ursinus
CTCTCTCTCTCTCTCTCTCTCTCTCTCTCTCTCTCTCTCTCTCTCTCCCTCCTTCCTGCTTCTCTCTAATCCCCCTTTCTGTCTGACTTTGTCTCTCGATGTCTCTGTCTCGCTGAGTCTTTATGTCTCTTTCCCTCTCTTTCCTCTTCCCCTCCCTCCTTCCCTCTTCCTGACGTCTACTTTTCCTCCGACGGCACCTCCCACATTACCCTCCTCCTTCCCCTCCCCTTCAAAAAGAAAAAACCCCACCAAAACCTTACAACCTCGCAGAAACAGGGATCAAGGGAGAGCGCGCGAGAGAGAAGGGGAGCAAAAGAAGGAGAAAGAAAAGGAGAAGGCGGAACCATTGAAGACGCTGGGCGGGGGTGGGGTGGGGTGCGGACCCTTCCCCCTACCCAGTCCGGGTGCCTTGGGGCTACTGGGAGGGGGTTGAGAGGGTTCCAGAGAAGGGAGCTGGGTTGCCTCTTTTTCCTGGAGTGGGGCAGGGAGTCTAGACAGAGTGAATATGATAAGAGGAAGCAAATTCTGTAAAGGAGTTGGGACGCTTGGGAATACTTTCTCACCCCATCCCTGCTCTAACCTCTGGGGGAAAGAAGAACCCAGGAGTCCAGATATCCACTTCCCGGTAAATGCTTTTGAAAGCTAGGATGTATGCGCCCCCTCTCCCGAATTCCCATACCCAAAGATAACGGGGCTTAGATCAGAGTCCAAACACCTTCCTGTCCCAAACTCGAGGGTCTGCTTCACCCCCGTCAGCTGCATTGCAGAGCAAGTTAAATGTTGTTGGTGCCACTAGGACGAGGAAGAGTGGCACCCAGTTCAGAGTGATCCTTGCCTTCGGACACGCTTGCTTTTCTTCTGCTGATCCCCTACTCCAGCCTTCCCCTAAGAGAAGCAAACTCGAACCTTTTTTTTTTTTGAAGGCCAAGCGTGAAAGGCTTTTTATGATGAATAGGAGGAAACGCAAGGATCTCTAAGCACCCATGAATCTGAGTCCCCTTCAGAGCAGAGATAGAGAAACTGTGAGGGGAGGGGATTCCCAGAAAGAAAAGAGAGAGAGCTGCACTCCAGAACCCAGGCGCCCAGTGCCCTCTTTCTATTACGAACCATGTGACACCACCCGCCTTTCTCTCCCCATCCCCCTGCTCAGCTCGCAGCCCGGTGCGCTAGCAGAGAGAGGCTCCCGGGGACCCCGGACGCCTGGGTTCCAAGGATATCCAGATAGAGGACGGCAGAAGCGAAGTGGGGGGAGGGGCGGTGTAGAGAAGTCGCAGAGATTGCACAACTTTGCAAATGCTGATGTGATCCAGAGAGGCCTAGGCCTCCATTCTTGTCTTCTGTTTCCAGCACTCCAAGCCCCCCACCCCTGCCCTGGCCTCATCTTTTCAATCCAAGTGCTTTTAGGAATGGCCGTCTGCTTTTCCGTTCATACAAGTGGCGATCGGCTGCCCTCTGCTGATCGATGATCGTCACTGCCTCCAGTTTACCTCCAGGCCCATAGCTACCCACTGAACTTCATGTTCATTTCCCCACAGAGTTAGAACCGTGCCTCCTTCTTCCCAGCCCTGGGAAGGAGCATGGACGTGGAGGTGGGGGCCGAGAAGAGCTCTGTTATTTTCAATAAGTTATGAAAGTGTTCAGGGGAGGATTGGGCAGGAGAAGTCACCCAGCCAAGGTCCACCAACTTGGTTTATGGTTTTAATATTAGCCCCAAATTCATTCATTCCTTATAAGAGATCTAAGGATCATATATACTACACACCTCCCACCCTGAAAACAAATTAGGGAGATTTCCCTAGCTTGCTACTATATACCTAAAGTAGTTTACCTCCTCTTCTTGTACACACCCCCAATTCCTGCCCCTCTCCTCCAATGTCTTCCCAGGTTCCTTCAACCTAACCCCTCTCTTACAGTACCACCCTAGATCCAGCCTCTTTGCCTTTGATTTCAACTCCTTTTCCCTTCATCTCACATTAGCAATTTGTCCTAACTCCCACTAGCCAGCAGGGCTAAGTAAGCAAATCTAACATTCCATCTCTCCTGGATGCCCAATGGTTGAACCATTGGGGTTCCCTTCCTTCCCTTCTCTATTTCAAGCTTTCCTCTCTAGTTCCTCCCAAGCCCCATCTACATTTTCCTCTCTTATGAATCTTTCCTCGCCCTTTGGGAAAAAACAAACCCCTATGCACCCTTGCAGTCCTGGTGTTTAGAGTTCTGGCTTTCTGAATTATCTGTTCTGTCCCTGAGCCCTAGGGATATATCCTGTGTTCCCATCATATTGAGAGCTTCCTAGGGGGTGGGGTCATATCTTCTTCCCTCTCCAACACTCAGAACAGGAGTACATTGAATAGTGGGGTATGGTACTGATAGAGACTGGATAAATGAACTCTAAGGAACCACTGCTCCTAGATAAAAGGAGAGGCAGTGGGATTGTGTATAGAGTCAAGATAAATATTAAGACATTTTTTGAGCACAAAAGGAACAAGAGGTCAGGGAGGAACCTGGCTGGGCAATTTATGACCATCAGTGGGAGAAGTCATTGCAAGAGATGGGAATGAATTCCTTTCCTTGATGTGGGCTGAGGACAGCAGAACAATCCTATAAATTGTACTCTTCCTCCTACTAAGATGCCAGAGGATCATGTCCCTGCTGCCTGTAGAAGAGGGAGGAGGGAAAGATGGGATGCAATCTAGATTTTCAGTTTGGGAGGAGTCAGGGATCCAAGAACTTTAGGTTCCTGGAGATTGACAGAGCACATCCACCCCCCTCCCTCTGGGCAAGGCTTCCAGGGACTCCAGCCCAGAGTAGTGAGGAATTCACCTTCATTATCTTTGGGAAAGGGACAACCCTGTTCCTCCCCTCTGCCATTTTCATATTTCATAGCTCTGACTGCTCCAAAGTCCTCAGTACTCTCTCATCTTGATCCTCTCTGCTGCAATGCTAATAATGTATTTCTCTTCAACCTGCTCATTCTAAAGGTACTTAGTATTTGATGTGCGCTAGGAAAAAGATAGGGATTAGGAGACACTTCTCAATGGTGTCAAAGTCCCATAGAACTTTCAAGGAGCTAGCAATGAGTGTACTTTTATAGGGAGAAGGGAAAGGAGCAGTAAGCTGATCCCCCCACCCCCATAAGACCACCTTAACCTCCCTAATAGCCTGGCCTAACTTGCTTGGTGGAGAGGTGCCCTGCTTTTTAAAGAAAGGAAAGAAAGATGGTTCTGATCTGGGGAAAGTGCCACCTAGTAAGGTTGCAAGCTGAGCGTCACCCTGCAGCCTGAAAAGCGAAGGCTCTCCCAGCTATGCTCAAAATCTCATTGAAGGACCAGCTGCCCCAGTGATAACACTCAGGACAACATTCATGTCGTTCCTCTTCAAGGTTGAAAGGAGCAATCCCAAGGAAGCCTTAGCTCCTTTAGCCTTCAGGTCTGGATAAAGATTTCAATACATGCCAGTTACTGTCACCCCAGAAGTGGGAACCACTGTTCTCTGTCTTCCATAGATGTGGAGGTCTGGGATCAAGAAGAGATGGGAGCTGGACTGGGAGTACTGGATAAGGCTGCTTTTTTTGCAGCAGGATCCAGGGAGTTTAGAACTTAGAGGGGGTCTTACTATTGGACAGAAGATCCTAGAGAAGAAGAGCGAAGGGGTCCTGGAGATCTAGGAAGTGGGGTTTGGCTTGGCTGAGAGGAGGAGGGAGGTTGTAGAGGAGTGGTGTGAGCCCTGGAGTGAAAGGACCTGTGTGACCGCACCGGCTGACCACCACCTTTCTGGGCCCGAGGTTCCTCATCTGGGAAACGAGAGGGTTGACTCAAGTGACCTCTGAGCTCTGCCTCTGGCTTTCCAGGACTCAGATGATCTACCTCCCACAGATTATCCGGCAGGAGTCTGGTGTGTTTAGTAACAAGGGACTGAAGGCACTTTAGAGATAAGTCCACCTGGGGAATTGAGAACTCCTCATATTACCATCTCCCTGAAGTGACTGAACTCCAATGCTGTCCATTTATGGCGCTTCCTCTTTACTGCTTCGTATTACGACTGCAACGTGGGGAGACAATTTGCACTAAATGGTCCAGTTACCGCTTATTAAGCTTAATTAGGATTTCATTGCTTGAGCACACAGGGATGGGAAGATCTCTGCTCTGAACCGACTAGCCAACCAAGGAGGTACACCCTGGGGAGGAGAGGAGGATGTAGACATGGGGTATCAGGGTAAATAATAAAGTGAGGGCTATGGGGTGAAACTTCAGCAAGGGATACAATCAGAGAATCAGAGAAAGGGGGAAGAGGATGGTAGGGACACATAATGACTCAAACATTTCGACTTATTCTTTTCTTATCCCCATCTCCCCTGCTCCCCTCCATGTATCCCTCACCCAACATATGTGGCAGGTGCCATTGCCATTGAATATGTGTCACAAGTTCTGCAGCTCTAGTCTCCTTCAGTTCAAGTCAAGTATTTATAAAGTGGCTAACATGTACAAAGTGCTGGCTCTGGGGTCAGAGGACTTTGGTTCAAATGAATGAAACTAATAATCCCTATGTCATTGGAAAAGTCATTTAATCTCTCTGGGCCTCAGTCTTCTCTGCTGTAAAATGGGTCTCTTATGGCTCTTTCCAGCTGTAGAGGTATGACTCTATGTTTTTGGGGGGGAGGGTTTGGGGTTAGGCAATGGGGATTAAGTGACTTGCCCAGGGTCACACAGCTAGTAAGTGTTATGTGTCTGAGGTCAGATTTGAACTCAGGTCCTCCTGAATCCAGGACCGGTGCTCTGTCCACTGTGCCACCTAGCTGCCCCTGGTATGACTCTATGTGAAGAATTATCAGTGATAGATGGAGGCAGGGAAAGTTAATGAGTGGGGCTGGAAGGGGGTCACTCCTATTTGTTCTCTAGCCCCACTATCAAACAGTTGGGGGCTTAGTACTTTGTAGCTTCAATTTCTTGGAAACCTTAGAAATAATTCCCAAATTCCTTAAAGGTCCCAACTACACCATCATAAGAATCACTGGGATAGGATTGGGGTCACAGAGACAAGGTTAACCTCTAGTTTAGATTAGAAGTTAGTACTGGAGTTCAGAGTCAGAAAGCCTCAGAGTTAAGTGACTAGGGTTGATGGTTAGATTAGTAGTAAGATTCCTCTGAATGGTAATATTAGGGTTGTTGGGTTCAAATTAGAAATAACCATGAAGCATAACTTTAAAAAATACAAACACTAATGTTTAATGCCCTGACAATAGCCATGCCCTATACCTGGACTGAATCCAAATTCAAAGGGCTGTACTTGAGGACCTGGAGGGCCCACAGATTCCCCACCCCTGCCCTAAACTCTCAACATTACACTTTTGGGTCAGGAGTTAAGTGTTAGATTTAGGACAAAGATCAGTAACCTGAAAAGGCAGAAGAGCCCTTCTTGGTTGTTCCCTAAAGAAACATGTTCTTGGGGCAGCTAGGTGGCACAGTGGATAGAGCACTGGCCCTGGTGTCAGGAGGACATGAGTTCAAATCCAGGCTCAGGTGTTTACTAGCTGTGTAACCCTTGACAAGTTATTTAACCCCGATTACCAAAAAGAAAGAAACATGTTCTTAAAGAGTTGAATTATATGGTATATAATGCCAACAACAAAAATGTATATATTGTTTAAAGAATTGGTAGTATGACCTAGTGGATAGAGTGCTAGGCAGGAAGACTAGAATTCAGATCCCACTTCTGACACTTACTAGCTGTGTGATCTTGGACAAGTCCCTTGACTTCTATGTGCTTCAGGCTTCCCTAAGGTTTTCTGGGATGGTGAAGGAATTTCCCTAAAACAAAAGTTCTTTATTTTGACAAAATTTTAGATTCGTGTACATTCTCATGAAATATTTATAAAATGTTTTTTTCATAAGAGACTTGTCTGGTTGTGAAAGTATTACTAGTACCATTTTGCAGTTAAGGAAACTGAAGCTCATAGAGTACAACCCTTATGTATTGAATATCATTGGTTCATTCCAGAGAGCTTTTACACCAACCTCATCTGTACTAGTTTATAAAATTTACTCTATCATTCTCCTACTATTTTATTTATAGCAGATAATGCAATGAAATTGTCCAACCAATACTTATTGTTGCTAGAAGACCCTTATCATAATGCACATATATGGCATAGGAAGTAAAGAGGTCATTAGAGGCTCATATAACCTTTTCCCTTTGGCACATTAGTACAATGAGTTTAACAGATTAGCTAATTGCCCCCATTAGATGACAAGGAGAACCTGGTCCTGAGGGGATGAGCTAGAGAGTAGGAGAGAAGCATAAAATCTGAAACTAGAAGAAACCTTAGAGATTATCCTGCTTAACTCTTTTATTTTACAGGTGAGTAAACTTTGTCTCAGAGAAGTTAAGTGACTAGGCCCGAGATCACTCGAGTTGTCAGCGGTAGAGATTGAATTTGAATCTAAGTCTTCTGACTCCAAATCCAGTGTTCTTTGCACCACAATGAATGAAATATGACAACGGCAGGGGAGAGCAGGGATTGCCCAACACAGAGGTGGGCAACCTTCAGCCTCGAGGCCACATGTGGCCTTCTAGGTCCTCAATGCAGTCCTTTGACTGAATCCAAACTTCACAGAACAAATCCCCTTAATAAAAGGATTTGTTCTGTAAAACTTGGATTCAGTCAAAAGACCATGCCCAAGCACCTAGAGGGCCACATGTGGCCTGGAGGCCAAAGGTTCCCCATCCCTGGTCCAATAGAAGCAAGGTGAAGTAAATGAAAGTGTAAATGGGACAGCCCATTGTAGCTCAGTTTTAGGTAGCGGGGTTGGAAAGAGGGAAAGAACCCCAAACTTGAGCTCCATTCATTCCCAAGACTGGTGAATAATTAGTGCATAGCACACTGTTCATAGCACCTAAGGTCTTTGCTGGTTAATGAGATGAGTCAACATGCAGGTACAGACACATTCTTTTATTTTGGCTAAAGGGTTAAATACAAAATATGTATTTAAAGAGCACAGTGCTGCTGCAGAACCTGTGGGCTAGGATAACCAGTCAGAGAGAGATGAGGCACCCTGGGTGGGTGGGTGAGTCGAGGTGTCTGAGTGCCTGTGCTCTGATTGGGACAGTGCAGGCGAGGACCATTCCCTGTAGAACCCTACTATGATAACAATTATTGTTAAAATGTAATGACAATAATAAACTATAGTAACAAGAAGTAGTAAGGGAAGCATTTTGTAAACCTTAAACTGCTATACAAATGTGACATTATTATTATGTCATTACTTTAGGAATTCCTGGTTAGATTTGTTCTTTTAACAAACATGTTATGTGCACCCACTGTTTGTGGTCCACCTTGCTAGCCAGTGGAAGAGATATGGAGCCTTTATGAGACACTGTTTATGCCTTTATGGAGTTTATAATTTAACAGCAGCAGAAATATATATTTATAAGCCCCTTCCTTTTATGTACAAGACAGAGAAAGCTCTGGCTTGGAGGTAGGAAGACCCAGGTTCAAATTCTGCCGCTGACATTAGCTATATGACTCAGGGCAAGTTTCTTAACTTCTTTCTGTGTGTTTCAGGGAATTTCCTGTGTTGTTGTCATTCAGTTGTATCTGACTCTTCATGAGTGACTCCATTTGGGATCTTTTTGGCAAAGATACTGAAGTGGTTTGTCATTTCCTTCTCCAGCTCATTTTACAGGTGAGGAAACTGAGGCAAACAAGGTAAAGTGACTTGCCCAGGGTCACACAGCTAGTAGGTGATAAGGTCAGATTTGAACTCAGGCAGGCCCTCCTGAATCCAGGCCCAGCACCCTATCCACTGTGCCACTTAGCTGCTCTGAAAATGAATAAAAAATGTAACCCCAGCCCTCAAGGATTTTACACTATAATGGGAGTGGGGGTAGTGTATAATATAACAAAAGATAAATATAATATGACATAGGGTATGGTGAAGACATGAGAAATTCAGACAAAGCACCGTAGGAAAATTTGAGCGAGGAGAGATCATTTTCAGTTAGGGGATTATCCAAAGACCTTTTCAGAGCCTGTCCTCAGACAGTGTTTCCCCAAGGCTGAGAGGCAGGGACCCATGTTTTCCTGCCTCCCAGAGCCTGGTCTTTGCCACAGCTGACCACAGCCACCTAAAAAACCAGATGCCTTGTGCCAGGGGCACCAGATGACTGCTGTGCATCCCATCCCCACCAGCTGCCTAACCTTATGCCAAGGGATATATCTGGCAGTGCCAGCAAGATCCAGCTGATGGCCATGGTGGCATCTTCAGTATGGACAGATGGGAGAAACTGGTTTAATATCCCTCTGGGCCCCCCATCCATCAGTGGCTCAATCAGGGCCAATCTCTAAGGCATGGTCAGAGATTAGCCCCTGGCACTGACCCACCACTTTCAGTCCATTGGCATTCCCCCTCCCTCTCCAGCACTGAAAGCCAGCCCTGCTTCTTCCCCAACTCTGGCAAACTCCATCCTAGTACTAGGAGCAGACACAAATGGAAGAAAACTAAGTTTTACTCTTCTTTGTGGCTTACCTTCCACAGTGCCTCCCAGCATAGTGATGGGACCAGAGTAGAGGCACAACTAGGTCTGAAGACCTAGGCTCAAGTCCTGAACCCAAGGACACACAGACTCAGCTGGTTGACCTTGGGAAGTTATTTCATATTTCAAATCACATTCAGGTCATATGTGTTGAGCATTATCAAGTGTGTAATATGCTAGTTACCGTGCTAGGCACTGGGGGCACAAAGACAAGAACAAAGCAGCCCCTGTCCTCAAGGAGCTTACAATCCAATGGGGAGAACAACAGCGATGCTGATAAGTAAATAGAAAATATTCACAAAATAAATACAGTCATTGGTGGGGGTGGGGTACTAAGAACTGGGGGAACCAGGAAAGGCTTCTTGTAGAAGGTGAGACTTAAGCTGAGCCCTGAGAGGAGCTGAGGCACCCTTCACATGTGAAAATAGCTGAAGTATATGCAAGATGGGGCTAATAATATCTGCTCTGCCTACCTCACAGGTTTGTGAAGAATGAATGTTTCAAACTTTGAAGCATTAGGTATGATCTATTCCCTTATAGATTGTGAAAATCAAATAGGCTAATTCATGTGACAGTGCTTTGTGAGCCTGAAACACAACACAAATATAAGCTGTTATTATCAGCGTTTACTTATTTATTTATTTTTTGGTGAATGAATGAATGATATGGTTAGTAGGCTATTTAGGGAGTGCGTCGTCTGATGAAAGTGATAGGACACCCGCCTTTTCTTCTCCCACCTATAATCATCCCAGGGTTTTAAGCTGCAAATAGAAATACGGCTGTTTATATATTGAGAAAATGTGGAGGACTTTGGGTAGAGAAGGGTGAGGGCAATCTGATAGAGGGAAGGCTGGAAGAGGGACCTGTAAGGTTCTGAAGGAGAACCAGCTTTGACAGCAGAGGACCTGGGTTCAGATCCAACTTTGCTAGTTATTAACTGTGTGATCTCACTGTCTCAGTTTCCTCATCTATAAAATGGAGCAGCTGAACTGGAGAGTTTCTAAGATCCCTTCCAGATGGAAAGCCTATGAAGAAACAAGGAAAACTTGTTTTGCCTATCTGAAATGAAGAACAGAAGTATGGAGGTGCTGGAAGGTAAGGGAGTGATTGGATCCAGGTGCGTTTTATCCTGGACTGTTTCCTAGAGAAGGTCATTGTGAAGCAGGATTAATAGGGAACAGGGAAAAGGACAGGCCTTGGGGGAAATGACGATAGAAGGGACAATGCAGGTGGGAGCTGGTATTCAGACTCATACATCTGGAACACCCTAGTCTTAGCTCCAGGGTTTTGAGAGTGAGGAGTGTTCCAGAAAATGAAGCATTTATATAGGAGGAAGGGATGAGGGAATTAGGGAAGGAGCAGCAGATAGAAGGGGCCTTAAAGACCAGGAAATACTGTTTGAGGAAAATAACCCTTTTACTGAGAAAGAGTATTATCAGTTAGGGAGGCAGGACAATCAATCTGTAGGACGGGACAGACAACAGGAGGGCATCAGCCTCTTGTCTTCTAAGGCTTCCTGTAGCCTGCTTATAAATGCTCAGGCATCTGAGTCTGTGTTCCTTTACTGGCCCATCTACTGTATTTTTTCTGTTCAGTCATTTTCAGTCATGTCCAACTCTTCAGGACCCCATTTGGGGTTTTCTTGGCAAAGATACTGAAGTGGTTTGCCGTTTCCTTCTCCAGCTCATCTTATAGCTGAGGAAATAGAGGCAAACAGGGTTAAATGACTTGCACAAGGTCATACAGCTAGTAAGTGTCTGAGTCTGGATTTGAATTCAGGAAGATGAGTCTTCCCGACTCCAAGCCTAGCATTCTGTGCACTATGGCTAGCTGCCCCGTCTACTGCATTCTGGCTTTGTTAAAAAGGAGGGAGAGCAAAAAGCCCAGTGAAGCTTATTTGAAGTAGATCAGTACAACTTTTTTGGTGTTGCTTAGCTGGTATTGATTGGGTATTGATTTTTTCTTGGGGGTGGGGTGGGGTCTGTGCTAGTGTTCCACTGTGTCATGTGTATTCCTAGGGAGGCTTTTGCATTGGATTGTAACACATGCTCCCGAGGTCTAAGGACACAGCGAACACCGAAAGGTTGAGCAGTGATGACTGTGTCCCAAGGTTATAAACATCTGTGACCTTGACAATCCTGAATTCTTCCCTAGTCCATCAGCACTGGGGACCCTTGCACCCAGAGGTTGTAGGGCCCTGACATACCACTCACTTACTTTATGATGTTAGGTAAGTCATTTCCCTTTTCTGAGCCTTAAATTTCCCCATCAATAAAATTGGCATTTAACAGAGAAACATGTAACATACATTAAAAAAATCAGCTTCAGATACACAAAAGCGGGAGGCTTGGCTATACAATGTTTTGTCTGAGAAAGACCTAGGGCAATTAATTGTGTTATATGGCAGCTATCACTGAGAGACTGCTGGACTTAGGAGGGGGAAGAGAAGGGAAGAAGCATTTATCATTTATATAGCACCTACTACGTGCCAGGCACCATGCTAAGAATTTTTTTTACAAATATCAGCACATGTGATCCTTACCACGACACCGTGAGGGGGGATTTTATGGCCTGTGAGGACCCTGCCTCTTTAGAGCCATGATCTAAGTATGAGATGAAAAAGTCTGATGAGAGAAGGTGACCTGGGATTTAAGGCTCTGAAGGGGGATTCTTCCCAAATGGGAAAGGGCATCGGGTCCACCTCAATGCTGCAACAGGCAAGAAAGGTTAGATGGCAGGAGAGACTGAGGGGCTGGAGGAGCTGATGAATTCACCCTTCTGGGAGAGCTTGAAGAAGAGAAGAAGCAGAGGAAAGAAGCAGTGAGTGAAGAGTTTATCTTCTATTGTTCAGGGAGTTGGGGGTGGGGGGGAACGGGACACACACATATTATCTTGAATGTGGAAAAAAAATCCCGGGGAACAGCGAACAAAGCTATAAATACAGGCCCGCGTCGGGTGACATCACCTGAGCAGAGCCGGAGATTTATGGTCGAGTCACACGGCCCTAAAGTGTATTTATAACGGTGTAACTCACTGGTACTTCTCGCCTGCCTGCCTGCCCTCTCTCCTCCCCTCCCTCCATTGCTACGCTCCTAGCTTTCCTGGGGAAACATCACAGCTGGGCTGAGGTGGCCTGGTTTGAGTCTCTTGGGCGAAGTGGGATATCCTAGAGAACCATGAACGAACACAGGACAGGGAGTGATGGTGAAGAGCTCAGATACTTAAGTCCTGTCCATCACCGAGCTGGAGCAGAGTTCTTTGCCCCTCGAGTTCTTGATTCAAAAGCTGGGACCCAGAGCCGGTTCTTCTCCCTGTGATCCCTTGGCCTTGGCAGCTCTGGGACCATCAAAAGCAAGCCCATGTGGAAGCTTCCAGGGGAATTCAAGTTTGAAAGCGGAAGCCCTAGGGCCTGTGTGTGTTCTGAGCGCTACCAGTCCCAGGCCTGATATGCATGGGAAAAGCAAACGCCCAGCTAGCCAGTGAGAAAGGCTAGGGAGAGAAGTCACCTCACAGGAATTCCAGCCCAGATGGGGCAAAACTGGCATTCTATCTTTCCCACATCTTTTGTTACCCCATTACGTCTCTTGATATTGCCTCAGCTTTTGACAGCCCAGCAGGAGACAGAAGGAAAGAATTAAAGTTTCCTCTACTGAGAGCAAAATATTTAATCTTTTCTTTCCCGCCGTACTCTCAAAAGGAGATAATAATAATAATAGCTGGCATGGATGTAACACTTTAAGGTTTGTAAAGCATTTTGCATAAATTATCAAACTTGATCCTTACAACAAACCTGTTAGAGAGGTACTAATGTTACTAATAGCTCCATTTTGCATATAAACCAAGACAAGCTCAGAGTGGTTGTGGCTTGTCTATGGACACACAGCAGTAAATGTCAGAGAAGGGATTTGAAAGGAGGTCTCAGCCAGAGAAGTTATGAACTGGAAAGAAAAACAGAGGAAGAGGGGCGGGTCTGCTTAAACTGGGATTGTATATCCACTCGGAGAAGTGATGCCATTTATCTCCTGTGTAGACTAGGGAATGGGGAACCGAAAGGAGGAGAGAGAGCAGTTTGGGGGGAAATGAGTAGCTTACCATGTGCCAGCTCTTCACCTTGAAACTTACCCATTGGCCCTCAGCCAGCCACAATTTCTCTGAGCCTCAGTTTTCTCATCTGTAAAACAAGCATAATAATAATACCTATATTACTTACCTTACAGAATGTTTGTATCAAATGAAATGCATTTTGTATACATAAAGGGCTTAACAATTGTTTCAGCTATTATTGTGAGATCCCAGCATTCCTCCATTTTGGGTGTTAAAGGGGAAAGACACACTCCAAAGACAAAGAGAAATGATTGTTGCTTTTGTTTTTTCTTTTTAATCTCCTTTCTCTCCTCATCTCTATTAGTGCAGAAAATTGAGAATTGATTGCAAGATTATGCACAGAATCGCAGGATTTAGACTTGGAAGAATGATAGATTTAGAGCTGGTAAAGACCTTAGAAGTCGTCAGGGTCAAGGACTTCTTCTCACAGATGAGCTAAGTCGGGCCCACAGAGGGGCTGTGCCCTGCCCAAGGTCACCAAGCTGGTAAGTGACAGAGCCAGGACCGGGACCCATTCCTAATCCATGCTCTTTTCACTCCCCTTCTGATAGGGACAAAGACTATCTAGTCCAAGGTTTACCGGAAGCAGGAAATCTCCTCTTATGGTCCAGCTTCTGGACAAGTGGCCAGCCACCTCTGGTGGCTTGGTGTCTCAGTGGATAGAGCACTCAGCCTAGAATCAAGGAAGACCTAAGTTCAAATCTGACCTCAGACACTAGCACAACCCTGGACAAGTCAATTTAGCCTCAGTTTCCATATCTGTAAAGTGAGGATAATAATAATAGTGATAATAGTATTAATAATAAAGTGAGGACAATAATAACTTTCCAGAGTTGTTGTGAGGATAAAAAGAGATGACATTTGTAAACTCCAAACCACAAAGCACTTTATGAATACTAGCTGTTATTGTTGTTATTATTATACAAGATCAGCTCTAAGATCAGGCAAAGATCATGCATTTCATAAGCATTTTCTGAGATCCCATGCACAACGGTTTCTGTGGCCAAAACCAGGTTCAAAAACTTAACTTGCTTTGGAGATATGTTTTACATGATTGCACACATATAACCTATTTAAAATTCTTACCTTTTCAGGGAGGTGGGAGGGGAGGGAGGGAGGGAGAAAATTTGAAACTCAAAAATTTTAAAATGAATGTTAAAATTTGTCTTTACATGTAATTGAAAAAATAAAATATTATTAAAAAACTTAATTTGCCTTCTACTCTCCCCATCTTCAACCCAAGACTCTGCCCTCCCCTCACCTCCATCATCCTATGCCTCAGAGTGAGAGGGGTCCTGTACTGCTGATTTCCTTCTCTATTCTACTCCCTTCTCTCTTCCTGGAGCCCTAGTCCTTGTTCACTGACCCATGCTCTTCAACATGATCCATTCAGCAGTCTTATAGGAGTGATCAGAGGTAAGGGAATATGGGGGAAGAAGGGAAGGGATGGAATGGGATGGGAAAACATCATGGGAAAAGGGAAGCAACTGAGAGGTTACTAGGGGAAAGAGCAAAGAGACAGGGAAAAGGGATGAAGGGTGGGGGCACTAGGGAAGAATAACAGAGATTTGTAAGACACTGAAGGCAATATGGTGGACAGCATACTAGATCTGGCATCAGAGGACCTGGGTTTGAATACCACCAAAGTGGAAACTGGCACAGGGCTAAAGGACTTTTTACACACAGGGTATGATGTTCAGAAGGGATATGCTTATTCCCTGGGGCTCTGGTTTCGTCCCCTTTCTATGTCTTTGGGACCTCCACCACTTTGTAGAGCAACTGCTGCCCCAGGTCATTCCCCTTTATCTCTTCAGTTCCCCCACCCCAACTTTCATGGAAGTGAATGTTGGATCTCCCTTTCTCTCACTGCAAGTGAACATCTGGTTAGACTGTCTTCCTGTCCATTCCCTCTTTTCCATCTCTGCTCTGACCTCCCCTCATCTCTCGTGCTCTGGATTCAATTTTCTCATTATCTCTTCTAATTCCCTGTTTTTTTCTTAAACTTTTGTCTGATTTCTCATTGTGATGTGGCGGTTACTGCAAAACCTCCAAATTGAAAGGGACTTCAGAAGCCATCTAGTTCAACTCATACTTGAATAATAATCCTCTCTTAAACAGCTTTTCCTTGAAGACCCTCCAATGGGCAGAAGCATGCTACCTTCTGATGTAACCCATTCCACTTAGAAGCATCTCTTAAATGTTAGGAAGTTCTTTACATCAAGCCTAAAACTCTCTCTCTCTTCAGTGTCCACCCATTGCTTGTAGGCCAAGTAGGGACAAAGATAGGAACTGAACCTATGATTTCATTGGCATAGGAAACTCTCAGGTGAGGAAACTCCCTCCACCAATACAGTTTGTCACCTTCTCTGCATTTTATAATCTTAGGGAATTGCCTAGAACACTGAGAGGTAAAGTAATTTTTTCAGGGTCCCAGAACCAGTGTGTCAGAGGCAAGACTTGAATTCAGGTCTTCCAGGCTCTAAAGCCAGATCTCTTTCTACTACACTACTGCATCAGGTAGAACAAACCTACTCCCTCTTCCACAGGCCAGCTCTTCAAATATAGGAAGACAGCTGTCATACTGGCATTGTCACTTACTAGCTATGTAGATGTCCCTGGGCAAATCGCTTCATTTTTCCGAGGCTCACTTTTGGCTTCGATAAATAAAGCAATTTGGTAAAGTAAAAAATAAGAGGAAATCAGAGGAGCTGGGTTAGCTCTGCAACTGCGTGACCTTTAGCAAGTCACACCATCCCTAAATAAACAAACAAACAAAAACAACAACAGTTGTTTGCTTAAGGGGAAAATATGTTTCAACTTGGGGACTCTAAATAACATTTTTATTACACCCATTATAATCTTGGGTAAATCAACTACCCCCTTGAGGCCTCAGTTTCCTCATCTGTAAAATAAGTGGGTTTAAGGTCCCTCTCAGTTTTAAAACCTCTGGTCAATCAGGATACACTGGGAAAGAAGAGAGGAGAATGGGAAGGGAGGGAGGAGCTGAAGGTGGGGAGCCCTGGAGGAGAGTGGTAACTGCTTGGTGCATCAGAATGGCAGTTTTTAGAGTGGTGTGTGTGGTAAGTGGACAAAAAGGGGAAAGAGGTAGAATGGGGCAGTGGGGAAAAGATGCCATCAGGAGGGAAGCGTTTCCCCAAGCAGTGCAATGATTTCCACCCCACCCCCCCATTTTATTAACTGGAAAATAAACTGGAACCACAAAAGGGCCAGCCCAGCTGCTGCCCCTGAGGGAGTGGGGGTTGGGAGGGGAAGAGGTGACCAGCTGCACCGGGTGATAAATCTATTGGCCAAGGACAGACTGCAGCTCAGAAATTGGGTCTCCACTCCCCTTCAGAGCCTCCTCCCCCTGATCCCACCATCACCCCAGAGCAGTAGAGGAGCCAGGACATGGAGGGAGGGAGGGAAGAGGGGTTCCTTCCCCTTGGAATCACCCCACAAAGGTCGAAGCCACAATGGGGCTGTCAGATGGCAGGGAGGAGAGGAAGGGGAGGGGCGGGGGGAACGCCACACAATCCTCTCCTCAGAGCCAAACCTTCTGCTCCCGGAACAGAACAGAGGGACATTGAAAATGTAGCCCTGGGGTAGGGTGAGCCCAGGAGAAATGGAATTTTGAGAGAGAGGAGTTAAAGGATCAGTTTCCTCCCCTCTCTAGTTCCTCACCAGACTCTCCCTAGCTCTGGACCTTCTCACCAACAGTCCCTTCAGACCCTTCCAATACACTAGTCATTTAACAAATCTATTTCCTTCAGCCTCTGCCTCCATCTAATCGCTCCTTCCTTTCCCTACCCCCATCCTATTTATCACTCAGGTTTTTTTCTGGGGCTCTCACCACAATATTCCCTGGTCCTGTCCCAAACTCTCATTTTGCTTTGGATTTCCCAAATGAGGAAAAGGAGCTTTGGATTGGAAAGGGTGTAACAAAAAGAATAGAAGAAGGAAAAAAGTCTTAGGAGACAGTACAGTGGACTTGAGAGTGTGGTTCAAAGCCTCAGGTTTCAAATCGCCATTGCTACTTCTTGTGTGATCTAAGGCATCCACTTAGCTTCTCTGTGCCTCAGTTTCCTTTTTGTAAAATGAAAGGATAGGACTAAGTGACTTGTAAGGTCACTCTGAGCTCTAAATCCTAGGGTCCTAGGCATTGTAATGATGGTGAAGGGACCAGAAAGTATGCCATAACTGGAAACATTTATCCTGGAGAAGAAATTTAAGGGGTGATAAGATAGTTACCTTCAAATACTGGAAGGGTTGTCACTTGAAAGGTGGATTAGATATTTTCTGCTTGACCACAGAAACAGTAGCAAGGAACAATAGAAGGGAGTTTAGAAAAGCAGATTTCAGCTCAACATAGGGAAACTTCCTAACAATTAGGGCTATTCCAAAACAGAATGAAATACCTTGGCTGGTAGGGAGTTCTCCATCATTTGAAGTCCTCAAGTAGAAACTGGCTGACCGTTGGTTGGATATTTTGTAGGCAAGATTCCTTAATTGAGAAGGGGTCAGATTAAATAACTTCTGAGGTCCCTTCCAGCTTCAAGATTCTATGGATCTAATATACATACAGCATATCTTGATCAGTAACCAGGGAGAAGGAGTTGGAACTTTCTCCCAGGACTTAAGGTATGTACTGCTTTTTCTGCATTGTTGTCTGAAGACTGCTTATCACAGCACCTAATCCTTCACAGTCCTCTCCCAGCTGTGTTAGGGGGTGCTGGAGGCAGCCCCAAGAGAGGGAAAGGGAGTAATGTCAATGACTATAGATATTAAGAGAGAGGGGAGAGGCCACCAACTCCATCTGCCTAGATTGCACCTAACCTCAGACTCAAGATTGAGCTCTGTCTCCTGCCTACTGGCCTCCTCCATACCCTGAATCTCTTTCCTCTCCTCTTTCCACACCCTCATCTCTATTCATCTCAGCCTTAGCTGTCCCTAGTTCCTAGCCTACTCTGCTCAACCTTTTCGTTGTATTCTCTGAAACAGTTTTCGATTTTTAACAAATTCCTTCACCCAAAATCAAGTCTTCCTTTAGCATTTTTCAATCTTCTCTTATTCACTGAAACCTAGCTTTTCTCCTGAAGATAACACATACCTTCAAAAGTTCCCAAAGGCTGGATTCTTCTCTTCCCACTTCCACAACAGAGAGAGAGAGAGAGAGAGAGAGAGAGAGAGACAGAGAGACAGAAAGAGAATCAGGAGGAATTAACTGCTTCCCATTGCTATGCTCAGACCTCTGCCACCATTATATTCATAGTTCCTCCTTCAAAGTTTATTCTATCCTGTTTAGACCTTTGTTGTTGTCCTGTCTGGATCCCCGATCACTCCCCCTCCTCCCAAATAAGCTCAGTACCTGACTAACATTCTTCTCTACCCAATCCCTTCCCTGCTTTGAACTCATTCCACAGCTCCTATGAGCTCTGTCTCCAATCCACCTCAACCATACCCAAGAGTTATCATACATTAGACATCCCCACCCCAACTCCCACTCCTCTAACACACACTGACTGTTAAAGTTCTGATTTATAATACGCATGTCTGATGCTCCTTTTTACTTGAAGGAAAAGCTAACTGCACAAATATTGGATAAGAAGATGAAAAAAGAAATTAGAATTTTAATGGACCACAAACCCAATGTGAGTCAACAGTGTGAAGTGGCAGCCAACTCGCTCCCCCAAACCGTTAAACTTTATTCATACTTTTTTTTTTTTTTTTTTTTTTTTGCTTTTTAGTGAGGCAATTGGGGTTAAGTGACTTGCCCAGGGTCACACAGCTAGTGAGTGTCATGTGTCTGAGGCTGAAGTTGAACTCAGGTCCTCCTGACTTCAAGGCCAGAGTTCTATCTACTGCATCACCTAGCTGCCCCTTACTTTATTCACTCTTAAACTAAATTAATTGAAGCAAAGTGTCAATTAATCAACAAGCATTGATCAAGTATCTACTATATGCTAAATATTATTTTGGGTACTGGAGATACAAATCATACTGGAAACAGTCCCTGCCCTCAAGAAGCATATAGTTTATTGAATGGGATAACATGCACTTATATATGAGGATAGGGACAGGACCGCCCTCTACCAATGCAGGTGGGCCCCTTCTCTGCAACTTATAAGTATATGCAAAAGAAATACAAGGCAGTTGCAGTTGTGGGGGGCATCATCCTATGGCAGGACAGGAAAGGCTTCATGTAGGAGGTAGCCTTTGCACTGAGCTTTGAAGACAGCTAGGGATTCTAAGAAGCAGCAGTTCAGGAGTGCATTCTCAGCACAGGAAGAGCCAGTGATGAAAAGACAGAGACAGGAACTAGAGTGACATATGTGTGCAATAGAAAGAAGGCCAATTTGGCCAGATTGTAGAATGTGTGAGGGAGGAATATACAATAAGACTTAGAGGGTAGGTTGGAGCTAAGTTGTAAAGGGTTTTAATGCAATGCAGAGGAGTTTAGATTTGAATGCAGAGGTAATAAGAAGTCGTGGCCTAGTCAGGCTCCAGCTTTAGGAATATCACTTTGGCAGATGTTTAGAGGACAGGCTGAGGGACCAATTAGGGGGCTATTGTAATAGACCAGGCAAGAAGTGATGAGGGCCTGAATTAACATGGCGGCCTTGTGAGTGGAAAGATGTAGTTGGTTAGGAAAGATTCATAAGATTTGTCAACTGATTGCATATGTGGGATAAGGGAGGGGGGAGGAGTCAAGGAAGAACCTGAAGTTGTGAACCTGGGTGACTGGAAGGACAGTGGTTCCCTCAACAGAAATAAGAAAATCGAGAAGATGGATGGGTTTGTGGGGGGAAGATCATAGTGTCTCTGGGGCACACAGTTAAAATGTGATGCAGGTCTGGAACTCTGAAGATAGGCCTTTGGAAGCATCTGTGTAGAGATGCTAATTGAATGCTTGGAAGTGAATGAAATCACTGAGAGAGTGCTTAAAAAGAGAAGAAAGTCTAGGACAGATCTTTGGGGCACACCCACAGTTAGAAGGTAGGATATGGATGATTATCCAATAAAAGAGACTGAAAAGGAACAGTCAGACTGATGGAGGGAGAACTAAGATAGAGCAGTGTACAAAAACCCAGAGGGGAGAGAGCATCCAAGAGAAGAGAAGGTCAACAATGTTAAATTCTGCAGGATAATCAAGAAGGAGGAGGATTCCAAAAAGACCAATGGATCTGGCCATTGAGAGGTCATTGGTAACTTTGGACAGGGCAGTTTTCATTCCAGTGATGAGGTCTAAAGACAAATTGCAAAGGGTTGAGAAGTGAATAAGAGGGAGTCTTGTTAACAGTAGGAGTGGATAGCTTTTTTCCTAGGAGTCTGGCGGTGAAATGGAGGAGGAATTTTGGATAATAGCTTTAGGGGATGTTGAGGGTGAGGTTTTTTTGGTGTGTTTTTTTTTTTTTTTTAAATCAGGGAGATCTGGGCATGTTAATAGCCAGCCAGGAAGGAGCCAGTAGAAAGGAAGAGATTGAAGATTAGAGAGAGGGAGGATGATTTTGTGGGGGCAATCTGCTGGAGTATATGGGAAAGGATGGGATCAAGAGGGATGGTCTTAGTGAGGAAAAGGGCCAGTAGAGTATAAGTTCCTTAGGGCAGGGACTATTTTGCTTTTGTCTTTATATCTCCTGGGCCTTCAATAGTACATCCTTGGAGAAGTCTGTTACATTTAGAGTTTTAACAGCCAAGGTAATGTTTTGTAACAGGGTCATTGAGCAGGCTTGGATTTGCCTTCTGATAGTTGTACAGAGCATGCATAGATAAGTAGTGGGGAAAATCTGTGGAAGCATTGTCGGGGGTGGCGGGGTGCTTACTTCCAACTCTACATGACTCACTACTAAGTGATTTGTACTGTGTAATGATGAAGAATCTCCAAATGCCTGCTGATCCGTAATTCAATGGATATGCAAAAGGGGCAACTTACTCAGTTGCCTCTCTCTGTCTCTCTAACTCTCTCCTCTGCCCTGTCTCTGTCTCTACGTGTCTCTCTGTCTCTATGTCTTTCTCTGTCTCTGTCTCTGTTGTCTCTCTCTTGCTCTGTCTGTCTCTGTCTGTCTCTGTCTCTCTCCCTCTCTCTTTCTTTCTCTCTCCCTTTCCCTGAGAGTTGTGTGGGGAAAAGGGTGGCTGCCCTATGAGGCCATGAGCACATGTCCTGCCTAGGCAAGTTTATGCCTAGGTTTGTATATCCTTACATTTTTTGTTTATTTTTCCCTGAATAGGTGACCTTACAAATTCTGAAAGGTTTGGAAATATGCCATTGTGGGACAACATTGACCTCTGGCAAAGAAGGGCAGAGGTGTCCACCATAGAGGTAGTAGCTGATAGCAAAGAAGGCACGTCTATCTGATAGAATGGCCACCAGAAAGCAAGGACTGGCCCAGTATGGTCAATTCACAAGTGGCTATCATTGCTTTACGTGTAGAGAATATATACGCAATACCCAATACCCTCTATCCAATATATATTTTACATTTTGTTCCTCTTTTTTCTACTCCTCTTTTTGAGAGGGCTCTAGACTTGAGACAAAGAGCAATACTGTACCCCGGGTTGAGGTTTAATGTACCAATGAGTGTAAAGGAAACTTAATGCTTCCTACTAGAGGTAGGGTTCCTCTGCAATGAACAGAGACAAATGCTAATGACAAGTACAGAAGATAATGGTGTAGGTTGTTACCCACATGTGATTCTTAACTGCCTCTCCATTACCAACATCAATGCAGAAGTGGTAGGGGGACACAATGTATAACAAATAAGGACCTATGAAGGACAGGAGTAAAAGATGTCATTGAAGAAATGTATGGTTGGAAAAAAAAATAGGCTGGCCAAGTGGCAAGACAAAGGTTAGCCAATGGATAGCTTGTGTGTTCTGCTACTATCTTCTCTATGCCAAGAGAAATCTTTGGAAGGGCTCCAGCAGGTTGGGGGGAACTCCCTGTGGCAAACATGGGAGTCTACAGATAAGAGCTACACAAGATGAGCTGCTATCAGCACCGTGAGAGGGAATACCCATACCAATGACATCACAGATCCATTTGAATATTTGATTATCTCTAGTGCCTAACTGCACTTCAATATATAATATTGGCTTTTTAAATGTTTACTGAATTTTTAAATTTATTGAGCAAAAGAGTTAAGAATTTTACTATACTTTGCTTTGGACAGACTACCTTTGGAGTGTTTTGTTTAGTTCTGAATGCCACATTTTAGGAAGGATATTAACAGTCTATATCATGTCCACAAGAGAATGACCATCTTGAATGAGAGAGACTTAAAACCATGTTATATAAGGTTCTTTTATTATTAACAGGAAAGTAGGTGGTACAGTGGATGGAGTGCCAGGTTTGGAGTCAGGAAAAAGCCCTGAGCTCAAATCTATCTTCAGACACTTACTAGTTGTATGACCCTGGGCAAGTCACTTAACCCTGAGCAAGAAGACTCAGTTTCTTCATTCGTAAAATTAAGCTGGAGAAGGCAATGGCAAACCACTCCAGTATCTTTGCCAAGAAAGCCCCTGAAAGAGATCACGAAGAGTCAGACATGACTGAAAATGACTAAACAATAAGTATTATTAACTAATAATAATGATATTTAGCCCACTAGGTCCTTTGCACATGAATTGCTATCCAGCCATGAGTTGCTCTCTCAGCCCCCTTTTCTTCATCTATAAAATGGGAATAATAATATTTCTACTATCTGTCTCATAGGATTATTGTAAGGAAAGTGTTTCCTAAATGTTAAAGTGCTATGGAAATAATAATAAAATAACTGACATTTACATAGCACTTGAAAATTTGCGAACTGATTATATTTTCTCATAGAAGGTTCAACATAACCCTATGATGTAGGTAATAAAATTGCTATTATTCTCATTTTACCAATAAGAAAATTAAGGCCCCAAGAAGTTAACTGGCTTGGGGCAGCTAGGTGGTGTAGTGGATAGAGCACCAGTCCTGAAGTCAGAAGGACCTGAGTTCAAATACGGCCTCAGACCAAACACTTGATGCTAACTAGCTGTGTGACCTTGAGCAAGTTACTTAACCCCAATTGCCTAAAAAAAAAAGAAGTTAATTGGCTTGCCCATAATTACACAGTTAGTTAGTGTCAAAGGCAGTATTCGAGCCTAAGTGTTCCTGACTCCAAACCTATCACTGTATCCACTACTCCAAAACGTAACAATGACTAATAACTGTTGCTGATAAGCAGAGACTTTATTTTTTTTTATCTCTAGAGCTTAGCAACAGTGCCTGGCGGTGCTTAATTAATGCTTACTGATTACTAGTTGTTGATAAGCAATCTCCTTAAAAGTTCAGTTCAAGGATTCTCTTCTACGTTAAACCTTTTCCTGATCCCTCAAGCAGCTAGCATCCCTTTCAATTACCTAGCATTTATTTTGTGTATACTTGCACAGGGTGTCCCAAAAGCCTTGGTGCAGTTTTAAGCTTGATAAAGATGTGAACTCCTTAATGGCAGAAACTACTTTGTTTCCCTCTCTGCATCCTTAGCACCTGGCACAGTGCCTGGCACAGAGTAAGCACTAATAAATACCTGTTGATTGACAGATAATTATCAATAATAATTGCTAATAATAAGGCCCCAGCCATAAGGAGGCATGCTGTGTGGTCCACTGTTGCGTATAATAGTAGCTGGGGCACATCAAGGAGAGAGGGTGTTTGTGGATATGTGTGCAAGTGCGTATTTGTGTGTATGTTTGCCCATGTGCATTTGGGAACGATGCTGAGGTGAACTGGGAGAGGAGAAGCTAACTCAGCTCAAGAGGGCAGACTATGAAGCCAATAGTTGAGTTGCCAAGGTGACAAATGACAGAACCCAGCAACCCTGTCTTGTGACCTCACACCTGCACCCTGATTTAAGCCAAAGTTGATTGTTTGCTGCCAGAGATCTAACTGCCTCCTAGCTTGATTTGTCAGCACTTTTGACCTACTCCCACCCTTCCCCTTATACACCCTGAGGCCAACCCCACCATGAAGGGGCAGTGGACATCCCCTCTTCCTACCTCCATACCTTACTCCTCCTCACTTCATAGTGGGGAATAGTTGAGACAAGACAGGAACCCACATAGTCATATAAATTCAACTTAACTAGGCTTCTGGACAAAACAGAAAAACAGACAAAAGCAACAGAACTTTTCCTAAAGAACCTTACATTGTATTCGAGTTGCAGTACAATGGAGAATGACACACCCCACTACATCTAGGCTAGTTCCAGTCAGGCTTCATTTTCGTCCTTGACCTTCTTCTTGCCAGATGCCTACTTGGCCTCCCACTAACCCTCTGACCCCTTCCCTCCCCCGACCACAATGCAATTCTGATCAAAATCAATATAGCCATTGCTACTGTAAAGGGTGAGTCAATCTACTCCCCTATGGCTTCACTCACAATCCTGGTAACTTTCCAAATGAAAATACTTCACTGTCCTGTATTGTAGTGGTTTCCTCCCCACCTCCCATTAAGATGTAAGTACCTTGCATGATTTTTATATTTTGTATCCCTCGTGCTTAGCACAACGCTTGGCACATAGCACTTAATAAATATGTTTTTCATTCATTTCTACAAGCAAGGGAACCTGTCCTGATTGTAAGATTGTACTGAAGTGGGGGCTGGGGTGGGGAAGAAGATGGGGAAGGTGATATGGAAGAAAGGGCTCCCAAGATGATCCTTGAAGATTTTAACAAGCTGAGGTATAGAGGAAGTCACTGTAGAAAGGACAATGTAAAAAAAGACACAAAGGGCTCTATTATCCACTTTTTAAGAGGAGTTACCCATGAGCACTCATTAGAGAACCTGGGTTCAAATTCTGGTTCTACTACTTGCTCTATGACTTCAGGCAAGTTATTTAACCTCTCTGGACCTCGGTTTACTCATTTGTAAAGTGAAAGGATTAGATTAGATGCTCTCTGAAGTCCCTACTAGCTCTCAATCTTTGATCCCATGAACCTAGGGTAAATTAGCCCAAATAGCAAAGCTACCTTTCTACTCTTTATAAAAGTGTGTTTGCCTTGGGTTATGCCTTCAGTTCCTGTCAAAGTTGTGGGGGATCCTATAGGACTGTCTCTGCCACCCAATACCCACAGTACCAGGCAGATTGGACTCAGCAGCCAAGTTAGGTCTAAATAGCACTTTCCTGCTAAGTTTTCCATGGGGAGGTGTGATGGGTTTCCATTTAAAATTAATTTTTCAGAATTGGAAACACTGTTCCAAATGGCATTGTTCCATTCCTCTGTTGGCTCCTGGCGATATGAGAGAGTCATAAGTTTGGGGAGAAACATAATAAACCAATGATTTCCCCCCAGGGAGCAAGAAACTGGCTCTTCTTCCTCCTTCTACCCAAAACCCTTTTTCCAGGCCTTGGCTTAGCTAAATGGCAATTTTCAAGTCATTTTTTCCTACTTATGGGTGAAATACAGTTCAGTTAACTTTCCATTCTTCATGCCAATTGAGAGGAGAGAAAGAATAGATGAATAAAAAAATGAAAAAAAATCTTTCTTTGTCTTGGGAATCAATTTCCTGTAAAAATGGAGGCTTCAGTATTTTGGGAATTCATAGCATTTCACAAATAATGAAGCTACAGAGTGGAGACCCTACCTATAAGAAGAAGGAATGCCATACAACTTCCTCATACTAGTAGCAATGGCAGCTGGCATTTTTATAGTGCTTTACAAAGGTGCTTTCATGTACATCATTTCATTTGATCTTCATAACAGCCCTACAAGTTAGGAAGTACAGGTATCATTGTCATCTAAGGGATGTATTCAAGGTGAAAATGATGGCTAGTGAACATTTAGAGAAGAAAGTGACAATAATAAAAAGCTAGCATGGCTTCATTAAGAATCCTTCATGCCAAAGTAGCTTCATTTTCTGTCTTAGGAGGGAAAAAAAATGGCACTGAGGTGTCACAGACAGTAAGAATTATGGTCTTAGAGTCAGGAAGACTTGAATTCAAACCCAACTTCATTTATTTACTATCTGTATGACCCTGGGCAAGTTACTTGATCTTTGTCTGCCTCAGTTTCCTCGTTTGTAAATAGAGATAATAATAGCACCCGTCTCCCAGGCTGTTGTGAGGATCAAATAAGATAACATACGTAACAGCTCTTTGCAAAACTTAACGCACTACGTACATGCTATCATCATCATTATCATCATTATTATTATTTTGATAGGAATACTAGATAGTAATTATACTTCACTCCAGATTTCAAAAAAACAATGGGCAAAATCTATCAACCTATTATTATTGAGAATCTGGAGAGATATGGACTAGATTATAGCTACAGTTAGGTGGATTTGGACCTGAATGAATTGCCAGACCCAAAGAGTAGTCATTATTCGTATGATATCAACTTGGAAGGGAGTCTTCACTGGGTTGCCCTCCTGCCATATCATGGGAATGCATTGGTCCTGTGCTGTTTAACTTTAAAAAAAAATGACTTAAATAAAGGCAATGTATACCCACTAGATGACCGACTCAGCATTCTAAAAGGTTTTGACACTCTTGAATATTGGACCAAATCTGACTAGATGAAATTTAATAGAGATACATTGAAAATCTTACATTTAGGTTCCAAAAATCAATTTTACAAATAGAAGATGGAGGGGAGGTATGGCTAGATACTATTTCATTTTCATACTATTCATACTATTTCAGAAATTTTAGTGGCTGCAAGTTAAATATGAGTCAATAGTGTGCAATATGGCTGACAAAAAATGGTAATACAATCTTAGTTATGTTAAAAGAGGCATGGCATTTAGGATTAAGGTGACAGAACACTGTGCCCTGCCCTTATAAGACCACCCGCCTCTGCAATATTGAATTTGGTTCTCCAAATCATAGTTTAAGAGTCACAGTTGGGCTGGGCATGGTGGTATATGTCCATAATCTCTACTGCCAGGGAGGCTGAGGTTGGTGGATTGCTTGAGTTCAGGAGTTCTGGGCTACAATAGGGCTAAAGTCAATTGGGTGTCTGCACTAAGGTAGCAACAATATATGGCGATCCTCTGAGAGCCACAGACAATCAGGCTGCTTAAGAAGGAGCAAACCAGCTTAGGTTGGAAACAAAGCAGGTCAAAACTTCTATACCAGTTAGCAGTGGGATTGGCCCAATGAGTGGCCATTGCATTTCCAGCCTGGGTGAGATAGAACACACACACACACACACACACACACACCACACCACACCACACAATGACAGTGGTTATCTGGCAAGTGTCCAGAGGATCTTGAGTCCAGGCATATAAAAATCAATTAAAGAAACCAGAGAGGGAAATGATTATTGTCTTCAAGTATTTGAAAAGTTGTCACTGTGGAAGAGAGATTAGGTCGGTTCTGTTTGACCCCCCCAAAAAAGAGTAGGAACAATGCGTTGAAGCTGCAGAAAGGAAAATGTAATCTTGAGGTGAAGAAAAACTTCCTTGTTAGGAAGCTATATCTATCCAAAAATGTAATTAAGTCATTACATCATTGAGAATTGTCTTTCTTATGTGTGTCTATATATGCATGTGTGTATAAATATACACACATGTATATATCTATAAACATGCCTATATATTTATATCTGTATTATGTATGTATATATGTGTATACATACGTGTATATATATATATATATATATCATATCACTCCCCTTCTAAAAAGAAAACTTTCCATGGCTCCCCACTGCATGTGAATAAAGTTCAAATTCTTTAACCTGGCATCCAAGGCCATCCTAAAGTTAGCTCTAGTCTAACTTGCCAGCCTTGCCACCTACTCCTCCCCTTCTCATATTCCCTACTCCTGCCACACTCACCATTCCATAGGGTGAGTTCAGTTCCCTTAGCCATAAGTATTCTTTCCCTCCTCTGTACTCTTACTGCCTCACTCCAACTCTTCCATACCTTTATTGCATCGTATCTGATATTACAGCTGTACTAAGAAAAGCCAGAGAAGACATTCAGCATTTCTTCACCATGTGGGTGCCTCCATCTTAGATGATCTAGGTATGTGTCAAAGCTTTGTTACATAGTTATTCCTACATTAGGCCTATCTTCCCCACTGAACTGTAAGTTCCTGTAAGAGATCATGTCTAATTAATCTTTGTACTTCCTAAATAATAATAACAGGCACCTAATAGATGCTTATTAAATGGAATTTGTTAGAATTCACTTATTTATTCGACAAGGATTATTGACTATCTACTAGTGTCCTCCACTAATATCCTGTTCTGATGTCTCATTGTGCAACGGAAGATCTTGGGTCCTTGAAGGTCATTAAGCTGGACCATAATCTCTTCCAGGTCTTGCAAAGCTAGAAGTCATTTTTTTTTTTAGTAATGGCCTGATGATGGACAGTAGCCTGCCTCAGTTAGGAGAGAATCATCCCCAGGTTGGCCACACAATGATGAAATCCTGGATCACAGCATCTATCAAAGACTTACTCAGGCAAAGAGAAGCCATGAACTGGGTGAGTGGGAGCCCCTAGATTGATACTATCATAGATTCCTAAAGTATATGATACGCTTATAGTGCTCTTTGTGCTGTAGAGGATACACACCTACCTTCTGAGAGCTTAGTCTAATGGGAAGATTAGATAAATACGTTAATGTGTACCATGGTTAAATCCTATACAACTTAGAAATATACATATCACTCCATGGGAGTATGATAAAGACAAAATGGAGGCACTAACAATGTGAGTTATGGGAGTCTGGTTCCATTCAACAAACCTTTATTATGCATCTTCATTAAGCATTTACTATAAATAATAAATATTATTTATTATACTTGAATGCATTGCGCTAGGCCCACAGTTTAGAGAGGATGCTCATAGTACTGTGTGAGGTAGGCAAGGTGATCAGGGAAGGCTTCATGGAAGAGGCAACCAGAATTCAATAGTGGAAGATGGGAAAAGTTCACTTCAGACTATCAGACACAGAATCATGGATGCAACTCAAAATCTTCGATCCAGTGACACAGGCCTCCTGGCTGTTCCACTCCATCTCTTGGCTCTGGGCATTTCTCTGGCTGTCCCCCATACCTGGAATGCTCTCCTTCCTCCCCTCTAACTACTGACCTACCTGGCTTCATTTAAGTCCCCAGATCCTACCTTCTACAGGAAGCCTTCCCCAACCCCTCTTAATTAGTGTCTTCCCTCTTTTAATTCTTTCCTATTTATCCTGTATATACCTTGCTTTGTATATATTTGTTTGCATGCTGTCCCCCCCATTAGATTATATACTCCTTGGGGACAGGGAATGTCTTTTGCCTTTTTTTGTTTCCCTTGTGCTTAGCAGAATGCTTGGCACATAGTAGGCATTTAATGTATATCTATTGATTGATTTATCTAAAGCTTAAAAGACCATCCAATCTGAATGAACAAAAGCACTAAGAAAGGAAAGGCCCTGCAGGGTCTATGGTTTGGGGATCCAGCAGTCCACAAGCTCATAGTCCAGTTTGGTCAGAATGCGGAGTGCGTTCAGGGAAGTGATATCATAAAGATCACAGGAACAAATATTTAGATCTAGAAGGAGCCTAAAAGGTCATCATGTCCAACCTCTTCATTTTACACATGAGGAAACTAAGGCCTGGAGGGCTTAAATGTCTGGGGTCACACAGTTGGTAAGTGCCAGGTCATCAAGTTTGAACTTTACTCAGTACTCCATCAATCAATTAATCAATAAACAAATATGTACCTGGCAATATGCTAGGTGCTTCGAATACATAGACAAAAAAATGAAACAATCTCTGCTCTCAGGGAGTTTATATTCTATCAGGAGAGATAGTATGTGCATAAGTTATGTCTGTATAGAATAAATACAGGATAGCTGTAGCAATGAACCATTGGGAGTATAAGAAAAGGCTTTGGGGGAAGGTGGTAGATAAAGCTTTCTGACAATTTTTGTGCCGAAGAGGGAAATGACCGGCTTTGTGGATTAAAAACAAACAAAAACATAACAAAACAAAAATCAGCCTACAAGAGTCTGGAATTCAGCTAAGCAGCAGGTGAGAGGTGGTTACATTATAGAAGATGGAAAAACATTTCCTCTTTCTGAAGTGGGAGATAAAGCCTCCTGGTTGCTTTAAGGCTGCCTGGGTAGCACAGGCCATGACCTTCTTCTTCTTAATTGTGCCCTCTTTCAGCTAAAGAGACAATCAGTTCATTAAGCCCTTGGTAGAAGCAGAGGAAGGAGGGAGGGAGGGAAAGAGGGAGCTAGCCTCAGGAGTGGGTGGCTGTCCAGGGCCCTCCTCCTGTTATACGGGTGATGCCTTTACGAGCAAGCATAAAATGATGGTACAAAATGAGCCAATTTATATGATTTCCTTTCTCTGTTCCCTCCGAGCAGGTTTAGTGCCCATGTTGTGATGCCCATAAGAACAGATGTCTCCCTGCCTCAGGGGAGTCAGGGGAGCCCAAATCATATCTGCTTGGCATATCCTTCTTCTCCTAGGGCCCACTGGCTCATAGCCTTGATATTGAGAGGGCTACAGGCCCCAAGGAGGAAAAAAAAAACATGGCAACACACTAGACATAGCCCAGAATTTAATCAAAGGAAGATCACAAAATGGTGCACATGGGGGAGGGGAGGAAGGTGATAGTAACTGGAGAATTGAATCATAGATCCTAAAGCCAGAAGGGACATCCATTGACCTCCTACCATCACAAACCTAAACAACTATTATTCCCATTTTACAACTGAGGCAAATGAAGCTCAGGAAGATGAAGTCTTATTTGGGGGCCTCCTGCTTCCCAGGATAGCATTCCTTCCACTACAATTATAGGCAGCAGGAAGGATCAGGAGCCTTGAATGCCAGTCTATACATTTGACCCTACTTTCCTGGTGATGTCACACAAGATGGCACAATTCCTGGGAAACCGCACCTCAAGCTGTGGTCTGCTTAGAAGCCTGCCAGACTGGGAATTTGCCAAGCACACTGGGCAGAAGTTGTCCCACCTGGCTGAAGGCGTCAGCCACAAATCATCCTGGTGTGAGGAATTTACCCCAGAGAGAAATCTCACCCCACCACAGCAAGAATGAGTAATATACAGAGCCCATTAAGGAGGCCTAGAATTACTTATTTATGAGAACTTTTTGACAGATCTGTGGCTTAATCATTTATCCACTGAACATTTAGCCAGGGTCATTGGTAAATAATTCACTTATTACACACTCTGGAGTGGTTTATGATGCTGTGACTTATGATCTCACACTAGATCTGAACTGGGAAATTGGAAAGTGAAGGCCAGGGAAGGGAGGATGGTATCAGGGGGTCCTCTCCTTGGATACAGGCTGGGAGGAGCTAGGAACACTGGCATTCTGGAGGCATTAAAATGTTTCTTAGGTCCTCAAGATGAAGGTATTCTGCCCTAAGAGAGATGCACAAGGCAGGGAGTGGAAAACAAGTGAGGTGATAGCACAGGGATGGTTTTTTTTTTCTTGTCAGTTCTAAGCTTTGGCTAGCCTACATCCATCCATGGGTCTCACTGTAGAGCTCCATTGCATCTCACCTCTGACCGTATTCCATTGTGAACCCATCAGTTTTAAACAACATGACTGTTCAGACTGGCATTCATGGCCCTCCATAGTCTAACTCTATCCTACCTCTAGGGCAGCCAGGTGGCACAATGGATGAAGTGCCAAGCCTGGAATCAGGAAGACTCATCTTCCTGAGTTCAAATCTGGCTTCAGACACTTACCAGCTATGTGACCTTGGGTAAGTCACTTAACTCTGTTTGCCTCAATTCCTCATCTGTAAAATTAAGCTGGAGAAGGAAATGGCAAACCACTCCAGTATCTCCATTAAGAAAACTCCAAATGGGGTCACTGAACACACCTGAACAATAACACAACCTACCTCTCCAGCTTTCTCTTTCATTGCTTCCCCTACTTTAAATCAAGGTGATTTAGGACTGGAAAGAAAGGACCTTAGTCGAGCTGAACACTTTGCTCATCCAGTCAGATCTAATCACAAACATGCCATGTGCTTTCCTACCTCTCTATCTCCCCACTTCCTGGAGAATGAATGGGCATTGAAGAGGCTGGAGAAGAAGTAACTGTCATATGTAGGGGAGAGCTGGAGGAATGGGGAAAGGTTCATTATTCACACAACTTGGAATGGACTCCCTTTTCACTTCAGGCAGTCAGTCAACAAGCATTGATTAAATGTTTATATGTGTCAGACACCATACTAAGGACTGGAAATATAAAGAAAGGCAAAAACAGTCCCTGCCTTCAAGGAACTTATGTTCTGATGAGGACAGTAATATGTTTATCTGATCATTAGGTGCTATTGTGCCTTATTCCTTCTTAACGTTTGTTCTCACCATGATCTCCAATACCTGGATCCCTCAGCATTTTGCCAGAACATCACCCCCTTCTCTAGCTATTTTTTTTTAATTTTTAGGCAATTGGGATTAAATAACTTGCCCAGGGTCACACAGCTAGTAAGTGTCAAGTGTTTGGTCTGAGGCCAGATTTGAACTTAGGTCCTCCTGACTTCAGGGCCAGTGCTCCAGCCACTGTGCCACCTAGCTACCCCTCTAGCTATACTTTCTTCCCTTCCCAGTCTCAACCTCCTAACTAACCACCTTCTCTCTAGAGTTCAGACACAAGGGAGGCAGAGCCAAGATGGCGGAGTGAAAGCAATGACTTGCTTGAGTTCTCCCCCAAACCCCTCCAGATACCTGTAAAAAAATGGCTCTAAACAAATTCTAAAGCAGCAGAACCCACAAAAAGACAGAGTGAAACAAATTACTAGCCCAAGACAACCTGGATGGTTGATCGGAAAGGTCTATCGCACCAGACGGGGAGAAGAGCACAGTTCAGAGTGGGTCCACAGCAGTAAACCTGGAGCAGGCCTCAGAGGACTGAATTGCTGGCAGCTATGGTGGTTTCCAGACTTCTCAACCCACAAACACCAAAGACAACTTAGAAGGTCAGTGGGAAAAGTCTGTGACTAAGGTGAGGGAGAAGCTAGGTCTCAGCCGCAAGTCCTGAGCACAGACCCGGGGTGGTGGCTGCCTCTGAGCTTCCAGCCCACAGACTGAGGGGGAATTGAGTGGCTGATCAGAGGGGGATTGCAGGGATCTCTTTGCCAGTGCTGAGGCAGGAATCTCTTGCTTTGCCCATGCTTGGATCTGGGTCACAGTTCTGAGCGGCGGTCCTGGGGTGAGGAGGAGTGCTGGCATGGTGGAACTTGTTGTGGTGGTGGAGAAGAAACACCTCACCCTTTATCATACCACCTTGGAAGAACTGAAAATTTACAGGTCCCTAGAAGTATCTCTGTACAAACCCCTGAAGCTTGGGACAGTACATTCTCCACATTGGAAGCAGACTCTTACCTTAACAAAGAGTTTAAAACTCAAGTAATTGGCCGGGATCATGAGTAAGCAGTACAAAAAGAGTCAGACTCTATTATCTTACTTTGGTGACAAAGAAGATCAAAACATACAACCAGAAGAAGAAAACAAAGTCAAAGCTCCTATAACCAAAGCCTCTAAGAAGAATGTGAATCAGTCCCAGGCCTTGGAAGAGCTCAAAAGGGATTTTGAGAAGCAAGTAAGAGAAGTAGAAGAAAAACTGGGAAGAGAAATGAGAGTGATGCAAGAAAATCATGAAAAACAAGTCAACAGCTTGCTAAAGGGTACCCCCCCAAAAATACTGAAGAAAATAACACCTTAAAAAAATAGCCTAACTCAAATGGCAAAAGAGGTCCAAAAAGCCAATGAGGAGAAGAATGCCCTAAAAAGCAAAATTGGCCAAATGGAAAAGGAAGTCCAAAAGATTACTGAAAGAAATACTTCCTTAAAAATTAGAATAGAGCAATTGGAAGCTAGTGACTTTATGAGAAATCAAGACACTGTAAAATAAATCCAAAAGAATGAAAAATTAGAAAACAATGTGAAATATCTCAATGGAAAAACAACTGACCTGGAAAATAGATCCAGGAGAGAGAATGTAAAAATTATTGGACTATCTGAAAGCCATGGTCAAAAAAAGAACCTAGACATCATCTTTCAAGAAATTATCAAGGAAAACTGCCCTGATATTTTAGAACTAGAGGGCAAAATAGAAATTGAAATAATCCACCAATCTCCTCCTGAAAGAGATCCCCAAAGGAAAACTCATAGGAATATTGTAGCCAAATTCCAGAGTTCCCAGGTCAAGAAGAAAATATTACAAGCAGCCAGAAAGAAACAATTCAAGTATTGTGGAAACACAATCAGGATAACACAAGATTTAGCAGCTTCTACATTAAGGGACTGCAGGGCAAGGAATATAATATTCTGGAGGGCAAAGGAGATAATATTACAACCAAGAATCACCTACCCAGCAAAACTGAGTATAATGCTTCAAGGGAAAAATGGTCATTCAGTGAAATAGAGGACTTTCAAGCTTTCTTGATGAAAAGACCAGAGCTGGATAGAAAATTTGACTTTCAAATACAAGACTCAAGTAGAACATGAAGAGGTAAACAGGAAAGAGGAATCATAAGAGACTTATTAAGGTTGAACTGTTTATATTCTTGCATGGAAAGATGATATTTATAACTCATGAGACCTTTGTCAGTATTAGGGTAGTTGGAGGGAAAGAATTATATGTATGTATAGATAGATAGATAGATAGATAGATAGATAGATAGATAGATAGATAGATAGATAGATAGATAGGTAGACAGATAGATAGAGGGCACAGGGTCAGTTGAAGATGAAGGGGTGATATCTGGAGAATAAAATTAAGGGGTGAGAGAGGATTATACTAGGAGAAAGAGAAAGGGAGAGGTAGAATGGGGTAAATTATCTCACAAAAAAAACAGAAAAGAAAAGGCTCTTACAGTGGAGGGGAAACAGGAGAAGGTGAGAGGGAATAAGTGAATCTTATTCTCATAGGATTTGACTTAAGGAGGGAATAATATACACACTCAATTGGGTATGGAAATCTGTCTTACCCTACAGGAAAATGGGGGGTAAGGAGACAAGAGTGTAGGGGGATGATAGAGAAGAGGGCAGATTGGGAAAGGGGGTAATCAGAAGCAAATACTTCTGAGGAGGGACAGGGTCAAAAGAAAGAATAGAATAAATGGGGGGGCAGGAAAGGATTAAGGGAAATAGAGTTAGTTTTTCACAGCATGTCTACTATGGAAGTGTTTTGCATAACTGCACATGTATAACCTATATAGAGTTGCTTGCCTTTTCAATAAGGGTGGGTAGGGAGAGAGGAAGGGAGAAAATTTGGAACCCAAAGTTTTAAAAACACATATTTAGAAAAAATGTTTTCACATGCAGCTGGGAAATAAGAAATACAGGAAATAGGGTACAGAAATCTATCTTACCCTACAGGAAAATAGAAGGGGAAGGGAATAATAGAAGGAGGGGAGAGATAGAAGGGAAGGCAGACTAGGGGAAAGGGTATTCAGAATGCATGCCATCTTGGGATGAGGGAGGGGTGAGATGGGGTGAAAATTTGGAACTCAAAATCTTGTGGAAGAAAATGTTGAAAACTAAAAATAAATACATTTATTAATAAAAAAAATAAAAGCAAGGTTCTAATGTAAGAAGAGGGTTTTTTTTTTAATAAAAAGGGTAAGAATTTTTTAAAAATTTAAAAAAAAATAGAGTTCAACCACACCGGCCTCCTTGCTGTTCCTTCCACATGATACCGTCTCCCATTTTCCTGCTTTTGCATTGAGTGTCTCTCATGCTTGGAATGCTCTCCATCCCAACTTTCACCTTGGAGAATCCCTGGCTTCCTTTAAGACGTAGTTCAAATGATAGCTCCTTCTGGGGGACTTCTCTAGTTCTTCTAGCTTCTAGCCTTCCCCTCTCAGATTGTCTTCTATCTACTCTGTATTTTGACTATACCTATTTATGTGGATATTGTCTCCCTATTCAAATGTAAGTTCTTTGAGGGCAGGGATTTAGTTTTGCTTTTTCCTTGTATCCCCAGTGCTTTCCACAGTAGCTGGTACATAGTAATTGTTTAATAACTGCTTATTGATTGATTCATTCATTGACCACTCTCTTCTACTCTCAAATCCCATTTTCTTTGGCCTATCACAGCTTGTATGTTGCTAAACCCCAGCCCTGGTTTACTCTTGCCATCTGCCTCCTATAGTCCTACTCATGTGCTTATGAACAGAGCTGGTGGAAGTCATGTGACTGTTATGACTAGGTTCTCTACAAATTTATTTTCTCTAATAACAAGTGCGCCTTTACTACACTAAGGCAATCTTATTACCCACTCCACTAACTGATTCTTTATCACACTCCCCACAGTAGCTGTTCCAAATTTTTTTTTCTTTACTTAATCTACTTCCACCCACTCCTATCCTCTCTCTCATCTGAGAAACTTGCCTCATGCTTTTGTAATGGTGAGGGTTGATTGAGTCAATCAATCATCCCACCCCACTTAAAGTTATTGTACCTCTACTGCATCAGTCAATCAAAGGCATTTCAAGAGGTGTGACAGGAGATATATTTGGATTGGTTGAGGATACTTAATCATAACTTATGGGACTTCTATAAAACTATCAAGCTAGTTCAAATTTGGGGATTCTAATCTCTGGCCAGTGAATGGTGGAAGCAATCTCAACCAAACCCTTGAGAGGAAATTGCTTGGGGAGAGAGAGAAGGGAGTAAAGTCCCTCTTTCTCCTCCCCCCCTTTTATCAGAGGAGGACCTTGTGAATTTCAAAGGTTTGGAAGGTCTGGACTTCCTACCAGCACCCTACCAGTGTCCCCAGAACAGTAGTGACTGGGGCAGCATCTTTTTCAGGAGCTTAGGACAAACTACATGCACTCAGCATAAGCAACTTCAGGCCTCTACAAGGAGCCTAGTAGAAAACTATGTAGCACTTAAAAGGAACTTGATGAGGGCTCCATGAAGGGGAAAAGAGGAGAACCAGGAGCTATGAGTTACTCTTTTACCACACTTGTTCTCTAATATCGGGGCCACTTCCCCTTGGACTCTATATATACTGGTGTGTTGTATCACAGAATTATGGGGGGATACTTTACACCAATTCTTACCAAACCACTTTAGTAAATACCCATATCTAAAAGCTAATTCATTTTGGCTGGCTAGTTGATATTATTTGATAATAGAAGAAGTTCACTTGTGGGGGCTCATAAGCTATTATGTTAGAAAGCCACCTCTTACTCTTCAGGGTTACCTCGTAGAGCCCTGAAGAGACATAGAGAAAACATCCTCTGGGGACCCTACAACAGATGTAAGTGGGAGTTGGGAGAGTAGCTCTGGAGTACATGCTACGCCAAAAGCAAAGTCATTCATGATGAGCTCCCCCTCCTCCTGTTTTCTACAGCTCCCTTGAGATCATCCCTCATTCATTTCTCCTATACTCCAGTCTATGATGAAGAAGAGGCCTGTCTCTTAGACAAGGCCAAGAACTTTATATGTGTCCCTGACCCCATCCATGCGCTTTCATGGTGTAGTGGGTAAATCATTGGGATTATTCTCACAAAGACCTGCCTCAAATACTGAACTGGTTGTGTGAACATGTACAAGTCACTTAACTTCTCTGTGCCTCAGTTTCCTCATCTGTAAAAGAAAGAGGTTGGGTTTGTTGACCTCTAAGATCTTTTCAGTTCCAAATCTATGATACTATAATTCTTCTTTGGCAATTTGCCCCCCATTATCATCCGCTTTCCCTAGCTAATCTTCAGTTTCTCTCAAGCTACTGGATCCTTCCCTGCTACCTGCAGACTTCCCCCTATTTTCCCTCTAAGCTATTGTCCTATATATCTCTTCCCTTTCTCAGTTAACCTCCTAGAAAAAGCTACCTATACTCATCGCTTCTACTTCTTCTCTAAACCCTTTTGCAATCTGGCTTATGAACTTATTGTTAGCCCTCAACACAAACTTCTCTCTGCAAAACTACTAGCAATTTTTTTATTGCCAAATCCAATGACCTTTCTCAATCCTAATCTTCCTTGATCTCTCTGCAGCTACTGAACACTTTCTTCTTCTGGGTACTCTCTCTTCACCAGGTGTTTACGGAATCATAAAGAAATAGAAGAAATCTTAGAGGTGATTGAGGCCAATCCTCTCATTTAAAAAAGGAGGAACTTTAGGCACAGAAGAATTGTTACTTGCCCAGCTTCACACAGCTAAGAAGTATCTGAGGTGAGATTTGAACCCATATTTTCCTGACTCTAAGTCCAACTCTCTGTCCTCTGTATCATACTGTACTGCTCTCTCCTTTTTCATGACACTGCTGTACTCTGGTTCTTCTGTTTGACTGTCCACTCCTTCTCTGTCTCCTTTCCTCAATCATGATCCTTATCATTACCTCTAATTGTTACTTATCCTTTTTTAAATTTAAATTCAATTTTATTTATTTATTTATTTTGGTGAGGCAATCAGAGTTAAGTGACTTGCCCAGGGTCACACAGCTAATAAATGCCAAGTGTCTGAGGCTGGATTTGAACTCAGGTCCTCCTGACTCCAAGGCCGGAGCTCTATCCATTGTGCCACCTAGCTGCCCCATCCTTCATTTTTGAAGAGGGCCAATGATGTCATGGGGTGATGTCTTGACTCATGCATGAATTGGATTTAAGTGAGGCAGAGTTGTACTTGCACAAAATTGTCAGCCTCACCCTCTCTTTGAGAGTAACTGAAGTCCAGTGGTAGGACAAAAACCAAGATGACTAGTGATGGCCAGGAATGCAATGAATGACATTGGTGTCTTTGATAACCAATAGAGTTCTAAGTGCTCCACAGTGCCTGCTTCAGCTGACTTCATAACTTAGAACAAATTGTTCTCATCTACCCATTCCACTGGGGGGAAATCTTCACGTGCTTGGGGTAGAAGGCCCGTAACTCACTGATGAGTTTGAGGCCCATCAGTTACCTTCAGTCTGGTTTAGCCTGTCTGCCGAGACAGTTTACCAGGGTGTGGCCACTGGGCATGCTATAGCTTTCTGGAGCCACAGGTGAGAGTTGAGTGCCAGGCAGACACCAAAGGTGAATGAGCAAATCCTGACTGTAGGTATGACTCAAAGCTCTGCCCTGGGCCTTTTTCTCTTCTTTCTACACTTTCTGATGGTGATCTCTTTAGTTCCCACAGGCTTAATTACCATAAGATTTCTCTTTTCTGAGTTCCAGTCCCTCATCACCAACTACCTATTGTATATTTCCAATTGGGTGTCCCAAAGGTGCCTCAAACTCAAATCAACAATGTTCATAATGGAATTTCATTCCAAGAGCCAATTTAGTCAAAATGGAATGATTCCCTCCAAACCCACTCCTCTTTAAAACTTCCCTCTTCCTGTAGCAGGTACCATCATTCTTCCAGGTACCCAGGTTTCCAAACTCAGAAGTCATCCTCGACTCCTTGCCCTCTCTCACCCAACATATCCAATCACTTACTTACCAAGTTTTGTTAGTTCGATCTCTACGGTATCTTTTTCATTCTTCCTCTTTTCTCTACTCACACAGTCACTGCCATAATTCAGTACTACATAGGTTTTCACTAGGATTATTGTAAAAAGCCTCCCAACTGTTCTGGTTTCCAGTCCATCCCCTCTCCAGTCTATTCTTCACACAGTTGCCAAAGAGAGTTTTCTAATATGAAAGTCAGAGTCATAAGCATTTATTTAAATGCCTGCTATGTGCCAGGCACTGTGCTAAACACTGGGGTGCAAAGGAAGACATAAGACAATTCCTGCCTTCAAGAAGCTCATAATCTAGTTGGGGGAGACAGCAATGAAAGGAAGCTGAAAAGCAGGGATTTGGGGGCACAGGATTATTTAACTATGTCACTCTCCTACTCAATAAGCTCCCATGGCTCCCTATTACTTCTAGGAACAAATACTTGCTTCTCTGTTTGTTATTTACAACCCTTCATAATTTGGCTCCGATCTACCTTTCCAACATTATTATACCCTCCTCCCCTTAGTATATTCTGCTATCCAGCCAAATTAGCCCTCTTCCTCTTGCTTACACATTACATTCCATGTCTGTGCCTTTGCTCTGGTGTTCCATGCCTGGAATGCATTCCCTCTTCACCTTAGAATACTCTTAGAATTTCCTTCAAAACTCCTTTCAAGATCCAGTTTAGCCTTTCCTCATTCCCCCTAGCCGTTAGTGCCATAAAAGATCTTGTATTTGTTTTGAATATACCTATGTGTGTACGTGTCTCTGCATAAAGCATGCAAGCTCCTTTAGGGCAGGAACTATTTCTGTTTTGTCTTTGTATTCTCAGGGACTACCTCAGTACCTGGAACATAGTACACAGTCAAATCTATAAGAGCTTTGAGATCCTAGATGGTAGAGGATGGAGGGAAATAGACAATAGAGTGGAAAGATTGGTGCTGGAACAGGGTAGTAAGGGGTCAGCTCTTGAGCTCCTCTTGTTGGAGATAATTCATATGAATCCCAATACAATTTTCCCACATGATCACCTCCATACATGATTCTCTTACTCCAGCTTGAGCTCTGTCTAAAATCTAACCTTGAACCCTAATACTGAGGTGTTAACCACGTGAACCTGGCATCTCATCACCCTCTCAAGTGTGACCCAAATCACATTAAAATGTCATCGAAAAATATTTAACAAAAATACAATAAAACATAGATAATATTAATATGTTATTTTCTAAGTCAATATGCAGCCCTTATACATCAAATTGCTTGCCTTCTCAATGGGGGGGAGAGGAGGAAGGGAGAAAATTTAGAACTCAAAATTTAAAAAAAAGAACAATAAAAATTGTTTTTACATGTGATTGGAAAAAAATATTTGAAAAAAAGACATTCAACTTGGTTGTTCCAACAACTTTATATATATGTATGTGTGTGTGTGTGTGTGTGTGTGTGTATGCACATATGCATATATGTCACTTAATATGCAGGGATGCATTCCCTCTTCACCTTAGAATAGTTTAGTGGCCACCATTTCTGTGTGAGTTTGATACCACTGCCCTAGTAAACTCACAGAGAACCTAGATAATTCCTACCAATGTGGTCCCGCCCACAGCGCAGGGCTAGGTTAGTCTCCTAGGGATTCACTTTGCCTTTTTGAATAGAGATCCCTTGCCCTGTACCTCTTCCTTCTAATCAGGAAGATAACTCATACTCCTACAGCACCTTAAAGTTCATAAGGAGCTTTCTTCATAACCTTATGAGGTAGATTGTATAAGCATCACTCTGTCTTTCTTACAGATCCAGAAACAAATATTTCATAGAAATAGAGGTGACAGGAAGTAACAAAATTAGTAAATGGCAGAGGCAGGGATCGAATTTGGGCCTCTCCTCTCCTGATTCCAGGTCCTGCACTCCTCAGGTGACTTGTTGCCAGTTCACTTTAAGGAGGTCAAGACAATGTGTTACAGTGAAGGGAGTGGTAGCTTTTGGGTCAGAGGAACTGGGTTCTGCTCTTTGCTGCTCTGGTAGGAATAACTTGGCTACTCACTACTTCCACCACATTAGGCAAATCGCTTCACCCTTCAAAGCTTTGGTTGCTCATCTGTAAAAGGCTAGCGTTGTACTAGATGGTCTCTAAGGGTCTTTCCCAGCTCCAAATCCTTGCTTCTGTGTTCTCCACGTGTTCATGCCTGGAACACACACCCTCTTCATCTCTGCCTCTTAGGTAGCCTGGATTCTGGCTCAACCCAGGCACTGATGACCTCAGAGGTCATCAGGTTCAGTCTCCTCATTTTATAGATGAGGAAATAGATCTAGAGAGGTTAAGTGACTTGTCTAGGGTCATACAGCTAGGAAGAAAGAAGGAAAGAAAGAAAAAGAAAGAAAGAAAAAAAGAAAGAAAGAAAGAAAGAAAAAGAAAAGAAGGAAGGAAAGAAGGAAGGAAGAAAATTGTGCATTTATTAACTACTTACTGTGTTTCAAGTCCTGTCCTAAGTCCTGGTGATGAAAATACAAACAAAAGAAAATCCATTCCTAACCTCAAGGAACTTTCATTCCAATGAGGCAAAGAAAAATATAAAGGAGAGCTAGAAGGAAGTGTGGAGGGATAGGGTGGGAGGTCAGGGAAGCTGCTGGCAAGGAGGTGGAGGAGAAGTCTGGTGGATGAAGAGGAGAGCCGGAAGTGAAATGAGCATGGTGTCCAGGGCACCTCATAGAATGGTGGTCTGAGCCAGGGACTTACCAATCAGAGAAGATACAGAAAAGAAGAGGCATCTGCAGGGTGAGATGGTTGATATGGAAGAGGTGAAAAAGTTCAGAGAGCATGGAGTAAGTTAGTAATTACCTGAGGTAAAATTTGAACCCAAATCTTCCTGACTCCAGGTCCAAAATTTTACCCACTGGACTATGCTACCATGTCTCAATTATCCCCCTTCATAATCCACCTAGTTGTTACTGTGCTAGTGTTCTCTCTTTCTCTCTCTCTCTGTCTCTGTCTCTCTTTGTTTCTGTCTCTTTCTGTCCCTCTCTCACCCCATCCCTGTCTCTCTTTCCTTTCTCTCTGTCTTTGCCTCTTTCTTTTCTCTCTCCTTCCCTCTTCTCTCTGCTTCTCTGTCTGTGTCTCTCTCCTCTTTGTCTATCTCTGTGTATGTGGTTCTCCTGTCTCTGTCACACACATTCTCTTTTCCTCTCTCCTCTCTCTGTCTCTCTCCCCCCATCCCTGTCTCTCTTTCCTTTCTCTCTGTCTTTGTCTCTGTCTTTTCTCTCTCTCCTTCCCTCTTCTCTCTGCTTCTCTGTCTGTCTGTCTCTCTCCTCTTTCTTTGTCTGTCTCTGTGTGTGTGTCTCTCCTGTCTCACACACACTCTCCTTTCCTTTCTCCTCTCTCTGTCTCTCATGTCTCTCTCTGTCAGTCTCTCTTTCTCCTCTCTCTTTCTTTTTTCTCCGTCTCTTCTCTCTCTGTCCTTTTGCTTCTGTCTCCATCTCTGTTTTATAGACTTCCTGAATATTTCAGAACTGGAAGAAACCTTCTGAATCAGCTAGTATGACAGTGTCATTACATAATTGAGAATACTGAGACTCAGGCAACGGAAATGATTTGTCAAAGTCCAGGGCTCAAAAGAACCAGACTCCAACCTAGACTAGTAAATTCCAAGACCAATGCTCTTTTTATTGAACTCTACTGCTTCCTCTCTCTTCTCCCCAGCCTTGATCTCTAAGCCACCACCTCCTTTACTCTGCCAAGGCTGCTCCTGCCTTCCCCAGCCATGGTAACATTCCCAACTCTGCTTCCGGTTTCGGTGGTTTTGTGCTGCCCTCTGCTGTTGCCTTTTTGACATAAAGATGGTTGGGATATTCTGGTGGGCCTTTCCTCAACTGCTTCCCAGCAACCAGCCCCTTCCCTAATACTTCATCCCCTTCTTGTCACAATACCACCAACTTTCTCCTATGCACATATGGATAGCGTGACAACTTATTGTCCAAATGCTTCCCGGGATAGAATAATTTCTAAAGACTGATCCTACAGGGGCTGTCTCGAATCTTAGTGGCATTTGAAAAGACCAGCTCCCTCGAGGTCCACTCAGGCTCTTAAAAAATGTGTTCCTACCCAATTTGTCTTTCTTGCTTTCTCCATTGGGGTTGGGGTGGGGGGAGAGAAGAAGAGGGGGGAGAAAAAGAATAAAGATTTGTAAATAAAATTTAAATTTATGACAGAGGAAAGAAAAAAAAAGAAGTTAGTCCCTACCCCAATAACCTTTTCTGGATCCTGTCCACTGTACCCCATTCAGCATTAACGATGAGAACTGAAGATGTAGGGTGTGCTGCCTGAATGGACCCCAAGACACAATTATAGTCCTGTAGCTTTACAAAGAATATACACTGTGGCTGGGCTTCTGTGGACTGAGGGAGAAGAATTATCCCTATCTAGGTTTCTTTGGTGGCGGGGCACTTGCCTTCAAGATGACTGTTAAATTTTCAATGTGAGAATTTATAACTTGCAAATTGGCAAATACTATATTCTGAGGCTTGCTTTATTGTTTTGTTGATTGTCTAGACTTAAGAAAGTGATGTAGAGTATATCAGTAATGCAATTAAACAAAAAAGTGTGTTGTGCACACATTTTCCCCAGAGAGATTGTTGTTAAACACTTACCAGGACATCCCTTGTTATGTCACAGTATGTTTGGAATTTTTCAGTCACCATAGACATCCATGGAAAGATGGGATCTGTGTCAATAAAGGACTTCTCAATCCATTGAATCACAGAATATCAAAGTTGGAAGAGATCTCAAAAACTATGTAGTCCAACCCCTACCCCAGTGGAATCTCACTGTAATATACCCCACAAGTAGTCAACCTGCCTCTTCTTAAAGCCCTCCAGGAAACAGGAACCAGGGATGTGCTCATAAATGTTTAACAACCCACTCTCTGAAAAAGTATATATGCACAACACAAGTTTAATTTGAATTCTTAACATTTCATCACTTACTTAAGTCTAAGGAATTAACAAAACAATAAATCAAATCTGGATTTGTAGGGTTTGCTGATTTCATAGGTATAAATGCTCACAGTGAAAATTTAACAATTGGCTTTCAACTCACGAACACCCAGGAATGTTATGGATGGGGATGGGGCTCTGTAAAGCATTGGGCATTGCTTGGAAGCATAAGTCCTAGAATCATGGGTTCTGAGTCAGAAGGTACCTCAGAAATCCCCTGGTCCAAGCCATGGGGGACATCTCTAGTCATCCTGACCTAAATCTTACCACTGGACCCAGATGGCTCTGGAGGAGAAAATCAGACTGGTGACTTTGCACAGCCTCACCTCATTTAAATCTATTTCACTTGCAAGTCCTGGCATCATCTTCCTGATGTCATGGTCCTCTTTGAGAATGAAGGACAAACAACAACAGTCCAAGCCATACCTGATTAGGAAATCCTTCCTCATCCCTGAATAGTTGAAGGGCTGTTTAAAGAACTTTAGTGATGGGCAACTCATTACTTACCAACTTTTGAATAACCATTAAAGATGGAAGTTGGGCATGGCCAGTCCTATGGGCACAGACTAGGAAAAGAATCCAGTCTTCTATGGCAGGAGGAAATTCTACCCCTCCCCCATTTGGGTTCTAGGTGGTCTACTGGAATGGGAGCCCTGAACTGCCAGGGACCAGCTTCAGGGTGGGTCTTGAAGCCAGGGCCGCTGAAAGGAAAAAAGTGGGAAGCACTGAAGAATGGTTTGGGTTTTTTTAATTAATATTTGCTTTTGACATCCCAGTGCACAAACTCCCACAAAGGAAGACTGCTAAGCCCAGGGAACTAAAAAAAGTTTTGCTTTTTGTTTTTGTCCTTATTTACCTTTTTGGTAGTTTAAAAAAAACAGAAAGAAAAAAAAACCTAGGGGCTTTAACTTGAAGAATGCAGCACTAATTTGCCCCTTGTATTTGAAATGAGTTTTGTTGTTCTTGACTTTTGGGAAACCTAGAGTTATCCCTTCTACATCATGGGGCTTTGGGGTGCAGTGCCTCTGTGATCTGGAAAATATGAATAAAGTTTTTGACCCTTCAGACCAGAGAAGAAGTCTAAATTTTTTCTTTTTCTTTTATGCAGTGTTTATAGTACCTTATTATAAAATTTGGGTTGATGTTTTACAATACTATACAAATATTTTCTGTATTTCTGAGTTTCTAAACTTTTTCTGTGTCTTCTTCTGGCCTTTGCATGTTATCTGCGGCTCCCACAAAACTCCCCCAAAATTCCCATTTAATTTCTCGTGCTGACCCGAGACATATCAAAACCCACGATGGGGAAAGTTGTGATGGGAACAGGATTATTGTAGGTGGTCCTTTCGCAGTTTTCTTCAGGTATCTGTTCCTTAAGACTTATGTGCAGGAGTATTTTGAGGAGCAGGGCCCAGTGTGTGGTGGTGCTGCCGGTTGGGGCTAGGGGTTAGGGGTTGGAGGAGGGCACTGTCAAAATCTGTCAAAGTTTACTAAAGGTATCTTACCCACGATATTATAATCGCAGCAGAACTCTGGAAAACCTGACTCTGAACTCTTTCCTTCAACTCCTAGACTTTGCTATTGTTGTTTGTCCTTCCTTCTCGAAGGGGACCATGACATCAGGAAGGTGATGGCATGACTTGCAAATGAATTGGATATAAGTGAGGGAGGGCTGTGCAAAGTCACCAGCCTCATTTTCTCCTCTGGAGCCATCTGGGTCCAGTGGAAAGATATAGATCAGGACAACTGGAGAAGGCCCCAGATGCAGCAAAGACCTTGGCCTTTTTCCCCCCTAAACTTTAGAGAGCCTTTGAAAGCAGTGCCTTCCCCCTGCAGGAACCTGGCCACCCAAGTTGTAGGACTATAGCCATTAGAGCTGGAATGGCTCTTAGAGATTGCCTGGTCTGATAGCCACTCTTATCCTATCTCCCTCCTCCTCCCCCAACACACACACACACACACACACACACACACACACACACACACACACACAATCTTGCCAGATGAGGAAATTAAGGGCCAGAGAGAACTGATTGCCAAAGGTCATGCAGTTAATTAGTAGTTAATTCTAAACCAGGTCCTCTGACTCCAAATGTAATACTCTTTCCACCACATAGAATTATAGATGTTTTTTTATTGGAAGTGATCTTAGCGCTAATTTAGTCCAAACCCCTCATTGAAGCCCAGAAAGGTGAAGCTGACATTTACATAGCATTTTATTATTTACAAAATATTTTAAATACATGATCTCATTTTCCCTTCACAAACAACTCTGTAAGATAGACAGTGTGCCTTCTGAATCTAAAACTCCGTAATTCTACCTATTTTTACAAATGAAAAAACTGAGGCTTACCTAGTCAGTGAGTCAGTGCTCTTTGTTACTATATCCTGTTGTATTTCTAGTTCTTATGAATATTATGGGAAAACTGCCAACAGTAAAGTTCCCCGGGTCTTGTCCCTTGAAAACATAGATGGGGCATAAGAAGAGCAAATGGACTGAAGGTAAATTGGATAAGGCTCCAAAGTTGAACAGGACAGTTGACTAGCTGTATGTCATTGGATAAGTCATGACCTCTCTGAACTTCACTTTTCCTATCTGTAAAATTAACATTTTCACCACATATTTCGCAAGGTTATCATGAAGACCAAATGAGATGATATATGTAAAGCACTTCACAAACCTCTAAACCCTGTATAGTTTTCAGTTTTTATTGTTGTGTTGTTATTGCTATTTATAGAAAGCATTATTATGTATTATTAGTAGTACTTAACAGCAATCTCTTTGGAGAATGTAAGGCACCGTACGGATTTAAGCCACTATTATTATGAGGCTGGATGCAGGACGAATCAGACCCTCCTCCCCTCGAGAATGTCTCTAATCTTATATCTCTCTCCATCAGTGGGGCCTCCGTTGCACTGGGCCACTGCAGCTGCGAACGGTCACTCACTGGCAGCTAAGATTCGGGGTTCTCACGGCTTCTCTGCCTACTCCCACATCCCCCTCCGGCCTGTTTCTGCCTCCTCTTTCTGTCTTCTCCTCCCTGCAAACATGCTCACCTCATCTCCCTTGACCCCAATAAGCAGGGAGCACAGTCAACGGGAACCTCTCGGCATTTTGTCACTCAGACTCAATGACCCCGTATCCCTTGTTCCCTCCCCTCCATGAATCAGACCCTTAGCGGGGTGAATTAGACAGCAGAGCTGGACTCTCGGAGGAAAGGCTATGGCTGCCTTGGTCTCTGCTGCTGGTCCTCCTTGTACAAGCTCCTTCCCTCATGTCACGACCTGTTTCTGCCTCCCTGAAGAAGAGGCCACAAAGGAATTGGAGTTGGGATTTTGTTGCAGAAACGAGCTGGTTTTGGTTCTTGTTTTTTGGAGAAGAAAAAACTCTTTAGTTGCATTTGGAATCAAAGAACCTGGGTCCAAATCCTGCTTTGTACCTGCATGAACTTGAGCAAGTCGCCTCATTTCTGTAGGTTTCAGTTTCCTCCTCGATAAAAATGCAGGGGTCTGGGGCAGCTAGGTGGTGCAATGGACAGAGCACCGGCCCTGGAGTCAGGAGGACCTGAGTTCAAATCTAGTCTCAGACCAGACACTTGGCACTTACTAGCTGTGTGACCCTGGGCAAATCACTTAACCCCAATTGCCTGAAAAAAAGAAAAAATGAAGGGGTCTGACTATATCGGCTATTGCAGCTGGAATCCCTATGACTTGATGAACTGTTTTTCAGCAACAGCCTTTACAAAGAGAAAGGCAGATTGTTTGCAATGCAAAATTTTATGATCCTCTGACTCTGTGGATGAACTTGGTTTGGAGGATCCAAGGTTAAATGTATTTCAATTCTCTCAACTCAGTTTCTCCTCTTTAGGAGAAATTAGGAGGCCATATAGGAGCTGAATAACTCAAAATGTATAAACTTTGCAGTTAACAAAGTGTTTTGCATTCATTACCTAGATTGAACTTAATAACTCTGCTGGGGAAAGTGTATGATTGTCATTATCCCCATTCTATATATGAGAAAACCAAGGGGAAGGATTCAAGCTGAAGAAAGTGAACAAGCAGGGTGGAGCAGGAGCAGGGGGAGGAGGAAAGGGGAGTTAATAAGACAAGAAAAAAGAAATTGGGTGCCGCTATCAAGGCCTAACCAGGGGAGAAACTTCAAGTGAAGGGAGGGGAGTACTGAGAGAGATTTGGCTACAAGAGTTACTAGTAAGAGTGGTGAAGGACTGAGGATCACACTTCCAGGATTTATAGAAAGCACAGACGATTTTGCAGTAGGTTGCTTAGAGCGTATGATTTTCTTTCTACTATACTTAAGTAATTTTACTCTATGTTCAAAGTGCAAGTTGGTCTCCTTCTTAGAAGAAACAATAAAGGGACTCACAAACGTCTCTTGGTTTCCAGCCTAACTAGGAGAAAAGAAATGATCCTATAAAAAGAAATGGAGGAAAGTTTATCACGTGAGAACGAAGAAACGGAAATGTCTGCTGAGGCAAAGGGGAATCCTGTCCCAGATCAGGAGGTTGGTGGTCAGAAGAATCTGACACAGAGGAGGAAGGTGAGAAGAGGGGCCCTTGAATATACGGAACTAAGAAATATGACTGTAGCACCCAGGGTCCTCTTCACATGTGGGTCCCCAGGTTTAAGGCACTTTGGGGATCAGTAACCTCTCAAAATCATAGCTAAATGAACTTTTGACAATATGTTTAATTTTCTAGGCTAGTTAAAGATTGCATTAATTCAATGATAACATCAAGCATTTATTAAGTGCCTAGTATATGCAAAGTAAGTGACAAGAAAGGGCCTTTGCATACACTCTATTACCATTCGCCACTTTACTTTCCATTGGGCCCAAGGGACACGCAGAGTGAACACTCGTGACCAGAAAATACATACACACAGAGAGCCCACATATAGAAGACAGTCATAGGGAACATGGGTCTAACACTGTAGAGACACTGATGTCCTCTGGTGACATCATTTTGCTGCTTTCTTCTGGTCATTTTTTTCTGAATTGCTGTCCCTCTTCTCTGGCTGGTGGCAGCGATTCTGCTTTGCTGAGCTACTGTTTTCTGCTGTCATCTATAGATCTTCAATTACAATGTAGTTTCTTTGTTGAGCTCCTACTGATCTCTGCTTTGACAAACCAGTCTTCAGCTGTGGTGTGGCTTCTTCTCCATAAGGAGAAGTTTCTTCCAGCTCTTTAGTTTGGACTGTTTTTAGTTTTCTTGTGATGCAAACCCCAGGTTACTGCTCATAGCCAACTTGTTGTTGTTGTTCAGTCATATCCAACTCTACATGACCCCTACATGTGCTTTTTCCCACGGAGTCTTCTTGGCAAAGATACTAGAGTGGTTTGCCACTTTTTTCTTCAGTGTGTCCTCATTTTTACAGATGAAGAACTGTGGCAAATAGGGGTTAAGTGATTTGCCCAGGGTCACATAGTTAGTAAGTGTCTGAAGCTGGGTTTGAACTCAGATCTTCCTAGCTCCAAGCCTGGTGTTTTAACCACTGCACAACCTAGCTACTCCACAGCCAGCTAACTAGGCTTAAATTTGAAGACCTCTTTCTCCTACTATCCTTGTCTGAGTTGCAATTCCAAATTCCCTTTACCTCCTACAATTTCCCGGTCAAATCACCCCCAGGAACTCCATTTAGCTAAATTTCAAAGGAATTAGGTAGAGCTGGGATGAGGAAATTCTATTTAACATCCCCAGCCTTAGTACCCAAGTGCCCCAAGTCATCACACATATCAGCTTGGGAACCAGACCGAAATGGGCCAAGTGGAGTCATTAGAGCTGGCCAACTTTTGCTCTTTTCCCCACTAGCAACCAAAACCATTGTGCTCCCTACAATGCCTTTTCCCAAAGATGGGATTGTTGGGCATTCTGAGGAAGAAGCAACTGCTTGTCCTCCAAAGAAGGACTGGTATGGACCCATGTGTGTGCCTTCAGGTAGGACATAGTCCGGTCAGAGGAAAAGAAAGTATAGTGGTGATTGATAACTCCGTTGAGAAGTTCCGGGGAAGCCTTTTATCTACCTTATAATAACATCAGAGAGGTCTGTAGTCTTGCCCATGCTGGGAATGTACTGCTTTTCACTCCTGCCTCTTAGAATCCTTTCTTTCCTTCCAAGCCAAGCTCAGGAGCTGCCTCCTCTTTGATGCCTTCCTCAACTCCCCTATTAGTACTCATTCTCTGAATTTATCTAGTCTTATTTTTACTCATTTGTAATGTATATCCTTCCTAGTAAAATACAGGCTCTTTAAAGGCAGTGATTATTTTGGTTTTGCCCTTCCCCACCTCCCCCAGTGCCTAGCAGAGTACCTTCTTGTGGGTCATTGTACAACTGTTCCCCCATTGAGGAACATCTGAGCTGCAAGGATTGGGGAGATCGTGGGTTCATAAATGTAGAGCTAGAAGGGACCTCAGACACCATATACTCCAGCCCCCCCATTTTACAAATGAGGAGACTTACAAATGATGCCCAAGGGCTGGAAGGCACTCAACCAAGCGAACACAGATAAGTTGTTCTTTCCCTTTCCCCCCTATTACAGAACAAGAATTGGAGGGCCTAGAAACAGTCAGTCCCTCTATTAAAGTAAAATTCATTGAAACTCTCAGTGTCTGTGAATGGGAAATGGATGGAAGACACATCAGGAGAAGACTACCTCCATAGCTGCCATTTGGAGAGCTGAGGGGGCCAGCCTAAGCAAGAAGACAGCTGATGTGACATTACTGTGGATAACTAGGCCACCAGAGCAGTGGAGAAGTCATGCAATCATTGGAGATGAAATGGCCTTTGGTTTGAATGAGGTCTTGGTGATGCTTGGAGAACAGAGACTGAGTCACTGGCCATCTTCAGTGTTCAATACTTGCAATGGTCCCAGCTGATGCAAAGCAGAATAATGGATGAAGCATTCCATCTGTGCTCCAAGCACAACAAGGTGCCATTCAGGGCAAGAACTATTCTCCCACCTTCCTTTTTAAGACCAGTTTTTCAGTTCTTGCCTTAGACAGCGTTGTTAAATGTTATATTTCCCAAAATAGGAAAAAAAAACAGGTTTCCCAGAAGGATGAAGGACTGGTTTCCTTGGAGGCAATGATCAAGAGGGGTAAAACATCAGAAATAGAGGGTTGGTTCTTTAAAAAATGCTTTGTCTCTTTCCTCCCTGTAAATCAGTTGGCCACAACTTCTTGGTTCCATAATAACAACATGATTAGGCATCCCACAAAGAGTACTCTAGGCTAGACCCTTAGCCTCTTACTTGTACTGTTAGGGTTAGTAAGTCAGGAGGACTTGGAGAATGATGCCAACTCCCAGCCAGATGAAAAGTGTCAGAGGAAGTAAGTCAGAGTTAATGGCTACTTCAGAAACCAGCAGACTATGGCAAGAGGTCAAACTCTATGAAATGACTCATGGAATATCGGGTTTCCCATTGTTGATAGTTCTAGGCAGGCTGTGTGGGACATGAAACCAATTCATTCTCATTCTCCCCCAACCGCTGGGTTGGACTAATCAAGATGACCTTTGGACAGCTGCTCAGGGACTTTCTGGGTGTCTGGCACTTTCCAGGAAAAGTGGCTTTACAAGCCTCTCTGACTAGCCACTAACCTGAATCCCAGGACCATAGGATCACAGATATATAGCTGCAGGTTGTCTAATTTAATGCTCTCAGTGTACTACTAAGGAAATTGAGGTCCAGAAAGATTAAATGATTTGTCCAAGGTTACTCAGCTTGTTAGTGGCAGAGTCAGGATTTAAATCCAGGTCCTTTGACACCAAATTCAGCTCTTTCTATTGCATCTCTGGAAGCCCCTTAAACACGACAAATTGACCTGGTGTGATGGCGGAGGTTGTTTGACCTTATTTGTCCTTCTTCCTTTGCATCATTCTTACTCTTCTCTTATAAAGTTCTTCAATTTTATAAACTCTCTCTGTCTTTCTCTGTCTCTCTGTCTCTCTCTCTCTGTCTTTCTGTCTGTCTGTCTGTCTCTCTCTCAACAAAATATCCTCATCTCCCCTATTTCCATTTCCCAATGTAAGCCAGCAAGTAGTGTATTTTTACTGGAAATAGTAGGGGGAAGAACTTGATATTGAGGAATCAGTAGAGCCTGGGATGGGTGGAAGGACCTGAGAGAAATCACCTAATCTTCTCTGGGCCAACCCCTAAAACCCTCCCCAATGAGGAAAACATAACCATCTTCCTATTTCTTTTGTAGCTCCACAAGGGAAGGTGCAATCTGCATTGGCAGATTCTTGGGGACTTGGGATGAAATGGCTCCTGTGAGATATAGAAATACATGACGAATATTGATAATGAGTGAGATAGTCATGGAGGGTGGCAGAAAGGTGTGATGGTCTTGTGCAGTTAGAATGGGAAGAACATAAGGATTTTAGGGAAATCAGTAGCCAAGAGCACATGGAGAGCTCTGGGTGTTTCATAGGGTGATAACTCCCTCTACGTATACTCATGACATCACTGGAACAAATATGAGCAGGAAAGGTGGTGGGTTGGTTATGTAGAATGAGTGAGGATAACAGATGGATAGCCTGAGGACAGCACTGGTATCCACAAAATATTAAAAGAATAAAAGGAAAGCTCCCAGCATGGGCATCGATCCTCTAATTAGGCTCTATAGTAAGACATGGCAAGCAATTATACAGAACAAAGTGCTAGGGTTGGGAAGAAAGGATGAAAGGATGCCCGCATAGATGAGAAGAAATTCTGAAGTCGAACCTTTCATGGCCTACACATGCTAATGGTGTAGGCTCTTTCAAGGGAAACACCAGAGAGTAAGATGATTTAAAGCTGGAGTTCATAACCTATTTTGTGTCATGCATCCCTGGTGAAGCCTATGGACCTTCTATTAAGGTTTTTAAATGCATAAAATAGAATATGTAGGATTAAGAAAAAATTATATTAAAATACAGTCAACAAAATTTTAAAATAAAAAACAAAAAAGCTCAGGGACTCCAGGTTAAAAGACCCCTCCCTGTAAAAGATACCAAAGATGCCTTCCTCACCCACCCCCATGTGCTCTTTCATCCAGTGACACTGGTCTTCTTGCTGTTCTTTGCACATGACACTCCATCACTGGACTTTGGATATTTTCACTGGCTGTCCCCCATGACTGGGATGCCCACTCTCCTTACCTCTACCTCCTAGTGTCCTTCTAGTCTCAGCTAAAGTCTCACTCTCAACAAGAAACCTTTCCTGATAGCCCTTAATTCTAGTGCCTTCTCTCTGTTATTTATCTCCTACTTATTTTAATGGTACACAGTTGTTTGCATGTGGTCTCCCCCATTAGACTGAACTCCTTGAGAGCAGAGACTGTCTTTTTCCTTTCCTTGTATCCCCACAGCTTAGTACAGCACCTGGCCAAAGGATTTTGGGCAGACTGAGAAAAATACAGAGGAAAACATCCTTTGTATGTAGAGGAAATTCTTTGGTGGGCCACAGGTTGTGCAGGACTGCTCTACGCTTTATTTTCCTCTCCTAGCTTTGCTTTCCTCATCTATAAAATGAGGCAGTTAGACTAATATATCTTTTTTAAAAAATTAATAAAGTATTTTATTTTCCCCATTACATGTTAAAACAATTTTTTAAACATTTTTTAAGTTTTGAGTTCCAAATTCTATCCTTCTTTCCCTCCTCCCTGAGACAGTAAGCAATCAGATATAGGTTATACACATGTAATCATTTAAAACATTTCCATATTGTTGTTTTGTACAAGAAGATGAAAGACAGAAAGGAAGAAAAGAAGGAAGAAAAGAGAAAAATAGCATGCTACATTCTTTATCAGACAATATCAGTTCTTTCTCTGGAGGCAGATAGCATGCTTTATCGTGAGTCCTTTGAGATTGTCTTGGATCATTGTATTGCTGAGAAGTTAAGTCGTTTACAATTCACTATGCAATATTGCTGTTACCATGTACACCGTTCTAGACCAATGTATCTTTAAGGACCCTTCTAGCTCTGAGAAGATCTGCGGACAGTAAAAGGTGCCCAGTTCATAGAGCCCGAGGACAGCAACTGGGCCTAATTCTGTTTTCCCAGCACTTAATGTATTGTGGGAAATCAGGAAACAGGAAGAATATCAGTGGCAAGTTAGGGATTCCACCTGTGAATACACTTTCTGCAAAGGAGAGGAGAATTCTAGACAGCAGAGGGAGCCCTTGGCCACGGTATTGCCCAGTCTTTCACATAGCCTCTACTTAAGTCACTCCCTTTCTATGTAGGTGGAAAATGTGGTATTATTTGAAGGCAACCAAACATCTTACTAGACCCAATTGTGTTCCACAGTGGAAAAAACCCTAGATTGGGAGTCTAGAGGCCTGGGTCCTAGTGCTAGGTCTAATCTTAGGTTTGTTAAAATTTGCTGGGTGACTTTAGAGAAGACCCTTAGGACCTCTTAGGGTGGTATGGTGGAGAGAATACTGGGCCTGGAGTCAGGAAGACTCATCTTCCTGAGTTCAAATCTGGCCTCAGACACTTACTGTGTGACCCTGGGCAAGTTACTTAAACTCTGTTTGCCTTAATCTACTAGAGAAGGAAATGACAAACTACTCCAGTATCTTTGCCAAGAAAACCCCGTGGACAGTATTAGCATGCTATAGTCCATGGGGTCATGAAGAGTTAGACACATCTGAATGACTGAACAATAACATGGTGTCCTATCCTAAGAACTCAGTAGTATTCTAAGAGACAGCTTGCTAGTTCCTTATACTCTGACACTTTTAACATCAGTAGGCTGTTTATTATTTTTGTATGTGGGTAGATCATCTATTGAAAACTCATGTTCATGAGTTCAAATCCAGCCTCAGACACCTAGTAGCTGTGTGACTCTGAGCAAGTCACTTAACCTTGTTTGCTTCAGTTTTCTCATCTGTAAAATGAACTAGAGAAGGAAATGACAAACCACTCCAGTGTCCCCACCAAGAAAACCTTAAATGGGGTCACAAAGAGTTTGACATGACTGAAAAATGACTGAACGACAACAAAAGACCAACTATGGAGAAAACCTAGAGAAAACAGTATGGCAGAGAGGAGAATGATTTACAGTGTCAGTCTGCAGAGTAGTCAAGAAGAATGAGGACTGAGAAAAGCTGATTGGATTTGGTAATTAAGAAATCATCGGTGACTTTGGATTTTAAGGTTCATATTAAGGTAATATAGTAGCATATAGATAAAGCTGTCAGGGACCTCGGAGATAATCTAATCCAATCTACTCATTTTACAAATGAGCAAACTGAGGTCCAGGGAGGTTAAATCACTTGACAAAGTTGACACAAGTACTGCACATCAGCAGATGTATTTGAACACTGGTCCTCCGCCTCCAGAGCCAGTGTGCTTTCTATTGTACCAGTCTTCTCCGAAGTGGATGAGTTCTCTGGGTGGATGGTTTTTATGTCATGAAGAATCAATACGGCATAACTGAATGAGTGCTGAACACTTTATGGGGGGCAAAAAATGCAAACAAAGTGAGTCCTTATTGTTTGGGGAATGGCAGAATAAATCATGAAATATACAGGCATACCTTATTTTACAGCACTTCCCAGATAGTGTGTGTGTGTGTGTGTGTGTGTGTGTGCGCGCGTGTGTGTGTGTGGTGGGGGGATTTGTTTTATTTTGTTTTGTTTTTACAAATTGAAGGTTTGTGGCGACCCTGCAAAGAGCACCATTTTTCCAATAGCACGTGCTCACATTGTGTCTCTCTGTCATTTTGGTAATTTACACAATATTTAAAACTTACTATTATTATTATTATTTATATCTGTCATGGCAATCTTTGATGTTACTGTTATAATTGTTTTGGGGCACCGCAAACCACACCCGTATAAGATGTTGTATGTGTTCTGACAACTCCACCAATTGCTCTCTCCCTCTCTTCAGGTCTCCCTATGTCCTGAGACACAACAATATGGAAAATGGGCCCAATAATAACCCTACAATGGCCTTTAAGTATTCAAGTGAAGTGGAGCGTCAATCGATGTAGCAAACTTCATTGTTGTCTTATTTTAAGAAGTTGTCACAGCCACCCCAACCCTCAACAATCACCATTCTGATCAGTCAGAAGCCATCAACATCAAGGCAAGACCTTCCACCAGCAAAAAGATTACAACTCGCTAAAGGCTCAGATGATGGTCAGTATTTTTTAGTAATAAAGTATTTTTTAATTAAGGTATATACTTTTTTGGACATATACAATTACACACTTAATAGACTACTGTATAGTGTAAGCATAATTTTTATGTGTATTGGGACACCAAAAATTTTTGTGTCTCATTTTATTGAACTATTTACTTTGTTGAGGTGGTCCAGAACTGAACTCACAATGTCCCCAAGATGTGCCTGCAATATAATGGAATCCATAAGAAACAATCAATATGAGGAATTCAGAGAAACATGTACAGACTTATATGAACTAATGCAGAGTGAAGTAAGCAGAAGCAAGAAGAAATAACATGCACAGAGACTATAATAGGGCAAACAACGCCACCCCCCCATGAAATCAAAGTCAATTATCATGATTGATATTGGTTATGGAGAAGAGATAAGGAAATGTACCTCCTTTCTTTCACTGGAGAGCTAAGTAAGGAATGTCACCCCTTTTAGGAAGCATGGCTCATTGGTTTAATGGGGATCTCCAAAGTCCACTTGATAAAACTGCAGGATATAAGATGCAAGAAACAGAGTTGCTGAGGCATAAGGCTTTCCCCTTTCAGAATTCAAGTTGCTGCATTGACAGGAACTAAAGGACAAGACCTTAAACCTCATTATCTCTGTTATCTATCCCTTATAGCCAGTAAGAAAGGTTCATCAAGTGGATTGGGGGGACTCAATTCATCAGGGGTCCCCTGATAAATCCCTGGCTACACAAGAAAAGGCATGTCATGGAGAAGAGGGAGGAGGAGACTATCTGGAAATGACTATGAGATTGAAACAGAAGATGTCAAATCACTAAAGCATACTTTGTCTCTTTATCTGTATATATATTATCTATATAGTATATGTTATATGTATACATATAGTATACATATACTGTTGTATATGTATATGTATACATATATAGAATTGTGTACATAGAAAAGAAAGAACATATAATAACATATAATACTGTATAATAACATTTATGTGTATTGTTGTTTGTCCTTCGTTTTCAAAAAGGACCAATGACATCACAGAGTGATGTCTTGACTTGTGCATGAACTGAATTTAAGTGAGGCAGAGTTGCACAAAGTCCCCAGTCTCATTTTCTCTTCCACAATCATTGAAGTCCAGTGGCAAGATAAAAATTAGGACAACGAGCGACAGCCCAGGATGCAGTGGATGACATTGGCACCTTTGTCGTCTGACCAAGCTCTAAGTGCTCCACAGCACCTGGTTCAGCCACCTTCATTGCTGTTGAAGCAAACTGTTCTCATCTGCCCATTCCAGTGGGGTAAATCTTCACACACTTGGGGTAGACACCTCCCAACTCACGGAGAGATTTGTGGCCTGTCTGTTGCCCTCAATCTGATTGAGCCCATCTGTCAAGATGGCTTACCGGGGTGTGGCCTGCACATGCTACAGCTTCTTGGAGCCACAGCTAAGAGTTGAATGCCAGGTGGACAATAAGGTGGATGAGCAGCCCTGAAAAGGGCTTGGCAAGCCCTCACACCAGGGGTGCTAGAACTCCTCGAACACTCATCCACTCCCCCCCACATACATGTGTGTATATACACATGTGCTTTCATACATGCAAGTGTGTATGAACATACATGTACATATATGTATATAGTTTACACACAAAATATACATATATATGTAATGTGTATATATGTGTATAGATATGTATAGATGTGTGTATATGTGTATATACATCCATACCCACCCCAAATATATATGTGTATATATGTATGTGTATATATATATGAATAATAGATCTAGAGTAGAAAGCCCTGACTCCCAAATGTATATCTGCCACTGACTGTGTGATCACTGTCAAGTTGCTTCACTACTTATTTAAGAACCTCAGTTTCCTCATCTGTAAAATGGATTCAATTTGCACCACTTACTGTGAAGGGTCATTGCGTAGAAAAAAGCTTTGCAAACCTTAAAGTGCTATACAAATGTGAGCTTGCTATTATCTTCATAGTCAAGACCAGTTCTGAGCAAAATCAAGGAATCATTAGAGTGGTTTTTTGGTGCCTTCAACTCTTGTTTCTATGCCTTTTTTTTTTTCAACATCTTGGTGGCATTCCCTACCCCATCTCCTGCTTGTCTCAAAGTACCCTAAAGCTCTCTCTTTCTGTCTGCCTTCCAAATAGACTAGGAAAGTTTCAGGAGTTCTCTCATGAAGGGGTAGGGGAAATACTTAGAAATAACTTTGTAAAAACAAAAGATATCACTTTTTTTTAAACCCCTGGTTAAAGCCCACTAGTATGGGACTCTTTCTTTTTTGGTGGTGAAGCCCCTGCTATATGTGAGGGACAGGGATGAGTTACTAAAAAGCAAGAGAGATCCAGTCTTCATGAGTCCCCTTCAAATTCCCCTTTGGTACTCTTCAAGGATGGAGTTGCTTTGAATGCTTCTGTCTTCCAACCTTGAGAGAGAGGATGGAAGAGGCTAATCCTGCTTCAGGTTGTTAAAGGAAAAGTCTCTGGGAAGACAAAATAGGAGCAGGCAGTCTCCATCATGGCCCTATTCTCAGCTTACTACACTACAGACTCCAGGGAATTTCCCTTTAGGTGAGCTTCAGGACACTCTTTGTTGAGCTGAGTTATTTAACTCCCAATGGGAGAGTACCTTCACTTTGTACTGTCTGTTTTTGCTACCAGTTTGAACAAAAAAGTTTTCTTTGCTATTTCGCTATGTGGATTTGTTGTGGAACTGGTATGTGATGAGAAAGGGGTCAAACCTTGGATGTAGATCTTGGGGTCCTCCTTCTCCCCCAAAATGACAAAGTGATCAGAAGTTCGATGGAACCTGATCATGTCCCCTAAATTAATATTTAAGGGGGGCTGATATATATACACTTCTAGCGTGGTACCCTCTCTCTTTCTGGGGAGAGTAGAGTGGTAGTCTCAGGCCCAACTTCTTGCTTTCCCTTCCTGGCAAGAACTAACACCTCTCCTGGAGAAGGGCTGAGGGGAGAAGAGGCTAGAGATGTTTATTCTGCTTCCTTTCAAGCCACACAATGGTAGCCCTTGCCTCTCCTCTATGTGTGGGGCTCTTCTCTACATTTTAAAAAATTCATTAAGCCACAACTTCCTACTCTGTAGTTTCTGCATCCTAGGTCACCCACCCTTTGCCACCCCCCTTCCTCTTCCTATCACTTCCTTCCCTACCCCAGCAACTGAACCAGTTCTTCCCCAAACAAATTAGGTAAAGCTAAGGAAATTGATGATCTGAAGTATTGTCCCAGGCAAAATCTAGTCTTATCATTGCTCCTTTTTCTCTCTCTGAAGGTGTTCAGTCAGTTAATGTATTGTTGCATTATTCCTGCCCAGAAGGGTAGGGCTCAATCCACAGCAGCCTTGGCCTTCCTCAGTTCAGCCTTCCCTCAAGCAGTCACTATTCCTGGACCACTAGCTCCTGATGAACTATCCAGTCCCTCAGCACCATCTTCTATGGCCCTGCTGCCTAGATCACCTTGGCACTGTCCTCTCCAACACTGGGTCCTGCCTTATACCAAAGTCATCCCACTCTTCATTCCCCTCTTTTCTCCTCCACCCAGTCATATTAGCTGTACTCCTAACACTAACTTTCCTTGCCTGTGTTGACCTTTCTTTACCATGCTCTGGGTAGTTTTCAACCATTCTTGACTGGAGACAGGTCTGGAGGCTACTTCCTTATAGCCTTAAATAGCCTGGAGGCTTGCCAACTGTCCTCTCAGGGCCCATAGATGCTGTCTTCTTTCTTATTAGGACCTATTATATCTCCCGAGACCAGACAAAGAGGATCTGAAACTCATTGGCACTGGAATAAATGAGTGATAATATCATGTATTCCAAGAAGACCCAAAGCCTCAAGCTAAAGGGATGACAAAGGTGGGGTTTCAGGCTTTAGTCACAGGATTATGGATGATTTGTGGAGTGGGTACAGTACTTCCCCTGAAATCACATGCTATGGAATCAATTTCATCATTTTCATCCCTGAAGTTTTATGTTTTTACAAGAGTCCAATTGTTATAACTTGTCATCTATGAAATATATCTAGGAGTACACTGGAGGTTATCAAAATACCATAACAGGGAATCTCAAAATTGGAATCTCATTAACTTTTTGGAAGCACACATAACCACCCACTCATACACTTTTAAAGTTTAATCTGCATTATTAATGTTTTCTCCATCACTTTTGTAAGTCTAGGAAATCAGCAAAACAATAAATCGAGACCTAATTCATAGAGTTTGTTAGCTTCAGAAACTTATTACCTGTGTGACTCTGAGCAAGTTACCTAGCCTTTGTCTATCTCAGTTTCCTCCACTGTGCAAAAAGAAATAATGATTGCATCTACCCCACAGAGTTGTTATGAGGATCAAATGAGATAACATTTGTAAAAGTGCCTAGAACGGTGCCTGGCATGTGTGGGTTGTTGTTGGAGGGTTGTTTTTTGGGGGGTTTTTTTGTTTTTGTTTTTGTTTTGTTGTTGCTGGTTTGGTTTTTTTTGGTGAGGCAATTGGGGTTAAGTGACTTGTCCAAAGTCACACAGCTAGTGAGTGTTATATGTCTGAGGCCAGATTTGAACTCAGGTGCTCCTGACTCCAGGGCCAGTGCTCTATCCACCGCGCCACCTAGCTGCCCCTATGTGTTGTTATTGAGTCTTTTCAATTATGTCCAACTCTTCCTGACCCCATTTGGGGTTTTCTTGGCAAAGATACTAGAATGGTTTGCCATTTCCTTCTCCAGCTCATTTTACATATAAAGAAACTGAGGCAAACAGGGTTAAGTAACTTGCACACAGCTATTAAGTGTCTGAGGCTAGATTTGAACGTAGGAAGATGAGTCTTCCTGACTCCAGGTTTGGCACTCTGTCCATGGTGCCACTTATTTATAAAGATAAATTCATTTTCTTTCCACCCAAACCCTCCTCTCTGCCAAACTTAACTCCTTCCATTTTTTCCAGTCTCTTAGGTTGTAACTGTGGTATTTTTTAAACTACTCCTCCCTCTCCCTATATCCAACTAATCACTACATCCTGCTGTTTCTACCTCCACAGCATCTCTCATTTCTGATCTCCTCTCTCTACTCACAGGGTTACCACCTTGGTTCAGGACCTTTTTATCTCTTGCCTAGATGACTTCCCAATTGGGTTCCTTGCCTTAAGTCTCTCCCCACTCCAATCCATCCTCCACACAGCTGCCAAAGTGATAAAGTGATCTTCTGTGAGCACAGATATGACAATGCCCCTCTCTTAATAAGTTCTAGTGGTTCCCTATTGACTCTAGGGTAATACCAAACAGGCTTGGCCTTCTCAGATCTGGAAAGGAACTCTAAAGGCCCTTCCAGATCTAAAACTATGACTCTATTATTGAATGATAACTATTATGATTGAAGGAGGAACTTAGTTTTCTTTTCTCATTTTCTCCCAGTGCCTAGCACATTGGGAAGAACTTAGTAAGTATTTGTGAATATTTCTAAATATTTGTGAAAGAATAAGAATGAAAAGGAAGGGAAGGGAGGGCATAGATAGGCAGAAAATGAGGAAAGAACACTTCAGGGAGAAAGACTAGCTTAGGCAAAGTTGTAGAGATTAGTCTGACAAAAGCAGAGGTTTTATATTGGGGATAAATAGGGATAAAGCTGAAGAGGTAGATTGGATCCAGACTTTCCTCACTGAGGATTTTGTCCTATATGTAATGGAACCACTGAAGGTTTTTTTGAGGAGTTAGTAGTGAATATTGTTTGGGGGAGATTAACCCAATATTAGTGTATAGGGTGGATTGGAGGAGGAAGTGATTGGAGAGGCAAAAAGACCATTTAGGAGGCTATTACAATAAAACCGGCATGGGGCAATTAGATGCTGAACTAGGGTAAGAACAGTGAAAAAGAGAGGGAAGATAAGATATCTGTGGTGAAAGACTAGTTGAGACTATGAGGTCTGGAAGAAACAGTCATCCACAATGACTAAAAATCTGAGGCCTGAGGTTACTGAACAAATGATGACAGATTGGCAGAAATCAAGAAGAGAGGATAGCTCTGTGTGCAAAGATGATTAATTCAGTATGTACCAAAGTTCAATAAAGAGAAGTCACCAACCTGGCTTACTCCAAGGTCCAAAGCAAAATAGAAGAGCAGAAGCAGAGAGGCCAATCAAAATGAACTGGGTCACAATCAGTCCAAGGGCCAAGCGACCAATATTTTCACTTGAGTTGGCTTGGGAGGAGAGATCTCTACCTGAAGGATTAGAGTAGATAAATTTGGGGATGATGCTGTTGCCCCAGCTGGTGGCACTAGAGATAATAGAGTCAACCTAGCCTAATTTACTCCCGGGTGTAGCTTTGAGTTTATGTATGCAAACTGATGACTCCAAAAAAAAATACAGTATTGATATAGACCCTGTGAGGGTGTCAAAAGAAGGTGCCACCACATCCCACACTGCAGCCTGAGAATAAGGAAAGGAATTTTGAGAAACTGTCAGATTAGCAGACATAAAACAGTGACCCAGGGCAGGCTCAATTTGGAATAACTATTCTGTATCTTTCTGGTTTCTATAATCCCTTTGGTCACTAATTCATTTAATAGACAATTATTAGGTACCTGCTGTGTGCAAATAACTTTCTAGCTTTAACAGACATATTTCCTCAGAGATGGCTGATAATTTTTAATTAACATTTCCCTGGATATCTATTAGAGAAATAACACTCAATTTAAAAAATCTTTCTTTTCTTTCACAGGGTTATCACCCTGGATAGCTGAGCTCTCCCCTTGTCCCCTTGGAACAATCTGTAGGGGCCCTTTCCTGATGGACAAAGGTTAGCTGAGACAAATGGGGGTGGAACTCACTTCTCACAGTGACTTTAGCCGTCAGGCTGCTGATGTTGTTGATGCCATTGTTAGCAGTACAATAATACTCCCCTGCATCAGTCTCATTCATAACAGAGAGCACAAACTTCTCCTTCAGAGAATGTCGAGTCTTCTCTCCCAGACTTGCCTTAATGCCCACTCTGTGCCAGGAGAATGTGATGTTCCCTGTGCCCCGAGCTATTGAGCAGATGAGGACCAGCTTCTCTCCTTCAGTCACCTGCCCCCCAGAAGGCTGGGTCTCCATGAGGATGCCAGAGATGGGGATTCCTGGGTGAACACAAAGTGATACATGAGGGCCCCCCTGACTTTGGGGGATGTCAGAGGTGGCAGGGAAAGCTGTACCCAACTTGTACATGTCTGTACAATGGGAATTTAGGGAAATATTTAGTAAAGAAAGAGAAAATGGGTCCTTGGTATATTAAAACTAAACATGTGGAATTATCCTGACTATATTAATAGGGAGGAGTCATCTTTTCCCAGTTTAACACAGCGTCAATTCCCCACCCATAGGCTTCTGAACCACAGCTTTGTCTTTGGGCCATTCCAAGGCAGGACCTAGAGGGGAATTAAGACATTTGAGTGATGCCTCACTGGGTAGACTTTTTTTGTCAGATAGAATGGAGAGGCTACTGAGAAGTGTCAGCTCTATCCTAAAGTGGCATTGTTCAAGTTACTCTGACCACATTTGCCTTCAAGGCCCAGATGAAAACCTTCTTTTATTCCTTTGGTCCATAATTATCTCTCTTCTATCACCTCCTCTTCTAGAATTAGATGATGAATACAGTTCAACATTAACCTGTTCTCTGATTGTTTCCTGGAAATGTCTTGTATCTCCTAATGCCATTGTCAGCTCCTTGCATTCAGAAGCCATGCCTGAAGCTTCTTTGTATATACCATTTCCTCCTGCCCCCACCCAAGAGAGTGATATTGGCAAATGTTCAATAAATACTTTTTTTGGAAGTGACTGGATTGGCATGAAGAACAGTGGTATAGGGTTATAAAAATAATATTAACTAATTCTGCAATTCTGGGACTCCTGTGTTCATTTTAATCTTGATGATACAAGATTCAAGAGAAGCATAAAAAGGTAAACATAAAATAGAAATCATAAGGGACTTAATAAAGTTAAACTGTTTACATTCCTATATAGGAAGATGATATATACATTTCCTAAGACTTTTATCATTATTAGGGTAGTTAGAAAGAGTCTACATAGACAGAGGGCATAGGTGTGAGTCAATTACATCAGATTTATCTTAAAAAATAGAGAAGTGAGGAAGAGGGATGCACTAGGAAAAGTAAAAAGGGAGAGGAAGAATGGAGAAAATTATTTCACATAGAAGAAGACTGCAAGGAAGAGGTTTTTGTGTTTTTGTGTTTTTGTTTTTTTTTACAGTGGAAGGGAAAATGGGGGTGGAGTGGGAACAGGCAATGCTTGAACCTGACTCTCGCTGGAACTGGTTCAAAGAGGGAAGAATATGTATGCACACTGATTTAGGTATAGAATTACATTTTCCCTAACAGAGAAGTAGGAGAGGAAGAGACTAAGAGGAAGTAGGGGAAGGGAGATGATAAGAGGAAAGGTAGATCAAAGGAAGTGGCAGTCAGAAGCAATCCAAACCTTTGAGGAAGGATGGGGTTGAAAAAGAGAAGAGAGAGAAAGATAAACAGAAGAAAATAGGATGGAAGGAAATACACAGTTAGTAATCCTAACTGTGAATGTGAAAGGTATGAACTCACCCATAAAATAGAAGCAGATAGCAGAATGGATTAGAAACCAGAGTCTTACAATATGGTGTCTACACATGATACAATTGAAATGGAAAGACGTGCATATAGAGTTAAAATAAGGGGTTGAAGCAGAATCTATTATGCTTAAACTGAAGTAAAATGGCAGGGGTAGCAATCATGATCTCAGACAAAGCAAAAGCAAAAGTAGACTAAAAGAGATAACCAGGGAAATGACATTTTGCTAAAAAGGTACCAGAGACAATGGAGTAGTATCAATACTAAAAATATATACAATAAATGGCATAGCAAGTTATAAGTTACAGGAAAAAATAGACAGTAAAGCTATACTAATGGGAGACCTCAATTTATTCTTCTCAGAACTAGATAAATCTCAACATAAAATAAATAAGAACAAAGTTAAGGAGATGAATAGAATTTTAGAAAAGGTGGAGATGACAGACCTCTGGAGAAAATTGAATAGGAAAAGAAAGGAATATATGTTTCTTCTCAGCTGTATATGGCACCTTCACAAAAATTGACCAGGTATTAGGTCATAACAACCTCACAAACAAATGCATAAAGGCAGAAATATTAAACATACCCTTTTGGGACCATTATGCAATAAAAATTACATTCAGGAAAGGATCTTGGATGCATAGATTAAAAATTAATCAGAAACAAAATAATCTAATCCTAAGGAATGAATGGGTCAAAGAACAAATGATAGAAACAACTAACAATTTCATTAAAGAGAATGAAAACAATGAGGCAACATGACAAAATTTATGGGATGTAGCCAATACTAGGGAAAAATTTATATCTCTGAGTGTTTACATCAATAAAAGAGAGAAAAAACACACCAATGAATTGGACATGCAACTAAAAAAAAGGACTAGAAAAAGAACAAATTTTAAATGCCCAATTTAGCACTAAAATAGAAACCTTGAAAATCAGAAATTAATAAAATTGAAAATTAAAAATTGAACTAATAAAACTAGGATCTGGCTTTATGAAAAAGCCAATGATTTTTAAAAAAGAAAACCAAATTATTTAGTATCAAAAATGAAAAGAGCAAATGAACCACTAATAAAAATGAAATTAAAGCAATTATGAGGAGTTATTTTGCTCAATTATACACCAATAAAACTGTCAATCTAAGTGAAATGTATGAATATTTACAAAAAAGTTAATTGCCCAGATTAATAGAAGAAGAAAGAGAATAAGTAAATAACTCTATCTTAGAAAGAGAAATTGAACAAGCCATAAATGATCTCCCTAAGAAAAAAAAAATCCAGGACCAGATGGATTTGCAAGCGAATTCCACCAAACATTTAAGGAACAATGAATTCCAACACTATATAACCTACTTGAAAAATTAGGCAAAGAATTACTACTGAATTACTTATGTGACACAAATATGGTGCTGACACCTAAACCAGGAAAAGCAAAAACAGAAAAAGAAAGCTATAGACCAATTTCCTTAATGAATATTGAAAATAAAAATTTTAAATAAATAGAGAGACTACAAAGAGACTACAGCAATATATCACAAAGATCATAAACAATGACCAGGTGGTTTTTATAGAAGGAATACAGGGCTGGCTCAACATTAGGAAAACTATCAGCATAACTGACATATCAATTACAAAAATAACAAAACTTCTATGATTATTACAATAGATGCATGAAAAGCTTTTGACAAAATACAGCACCTATTCTTATTAAAATCCTAGCTAGCATAGGAATAAATGGAGTTTTCCTTAAAATGTTAAGTATTATCTATCTAAAACAAAGAACATTATCTGTAATGTGGCTACATAAGAAGCCTTCCCAATAAGATCAGGGGTGAAACAAAGACTATCACAATTATTATTCCATATTGTACTAGAAATGCTAGCTATTGCAATAAGACAAGAAAAAGAAATTGAAGGACTAAGAATAGGCAACCAGGAAATAAAACTATCACTTTTTGCAGATGATATGATGGTATACTTAAAGAGCCTTGGAGAAGCAATTTAAAAAAGGAGTTGAAACAATTAACAACTTTAGCAAAGTTGCAGGATATAAAATAAACCCACATAAATCATCAGTGTTTGTATATATTACCAATAAAACCCAGGAGGAAAAGATAGAAAAAGAAACTCCATTTAAAATAACTGCAAATAGTACAAATATATATATATATATATAATATGATATATGATAATAGAATATATAAAATATAGTATAAAATAAAAAATAAAACCCTGTAAGAGTAGAAAGTCCATCTGTCAAGACATCCAGGAACACAATTACAAAATATTTTCACACATATAAATCAGATCTGAACAGTTGGAGAAATATTAATTCTTCACAGATAGGCTGAGGCAATAGAATAAGAATGGCAATTCTACCTAAATTAATTTACTTATTAAGTGCTACACTAGCTAAACTACCAAACAATTCTATTATAGAGCCAGAAACAAATAAAAATAAAATTTATCTAGAGAACAAAAGGTCAAGAATGTCAAGGGAATCAATGGAAAAAAAAAACACGTGGAGGAAGGAAGTCTAGCAGTACCAGATTTCAAACTGTTACCAAATTGTAATCATCAAAATAAATTGTTGCTGGCTAAGAAATAGAGTGGTGGATCAGTGGAATAGATTAGGTACACAAACCATAGAAGTAAATGACCATAGATTCTAGTGTTTGATAAACCCAAAGATCCAAGCTTTTGGGGCAAGAACTCACTATATAACAAAAATTTCTGGGAAATTTGGAAAGCAGTCTGACAGAAACTAGGCATAGAACAACATCAAACATCATATACCAATATAAAGTCAAAATAGGTAAATGATTTAGACATAAATGATGATATCATAAGCAAATAGAGAAGCATGGAAAAATTACCTGTCAGGTCTATGGATAAGGGAAGATTTTATCTCCAAATAAAAGACAGAGAGGATTATGGGAAGTTAAATAGATAATTTTGATTACATGAAATTAAAAAAATTTTAACGCAGCCAAAATTATAAGAAAAGCAAGAAATGGGGGAAGGGAATTTATAGCAAATTTCTCTTATGAAGGTTTCATTTTTCAAATATATAGGAGACTGAATCAAATTTATAAAAGAGCAATTCCCCAATTTATCAGTTACCAAAGGATATGAATAGGCAGTTTTCAGTGGAAGAAATAAAAAAAACTATCAATAGTCACATTAAAAAAAGTTCTAAATCACTAAGAATTAGAGAAATGCAAATTAAAACAACTCAGAGATACTACTCACACTTATCACATCAGCTAACACAACAGAAATGGAAATGATAAATGCTAGAGATGATGTGGAAAAGCAAGACCAATTATCCACTGTTGGTAGAGTTATGAACAAGTCTAACAGTTCTGGAGAAACATATATATATATATAATATGTATGTATATGTATATTTGGAACTATACCCTAAGGGGTATAAAACCATGCATACCCTTTGACCTAGCAATACTATACAGTATGTATCCCAAAGACATCAAAGAAAAAGGGAAAGGACATACATATATATGTGTATGTATATGTATATATGTATATATGTCTGTGTATGTATATATACACACATATACACACATATGTGTGTGTGTATATATACGTATATACACATGTGCATATATATACATAAATATACACACATATACATCTATGTATATTTTTATTTATTTGTAGCACTTTTTTGTGATGGCAAGGAATTGGAAATTGAGGGGTGCCCATCAGTTGGGAAATGGCTGAATAAGTTGTGGTATATGATTATGATGGAATACTGTTGTGATATAAGAAATGACAAGAGGAATGATTTTAGGAAAAACCTAACATGAACTGATACAAATGGCAGTGAGAAGAATCAGGAGGACATCATATACAGTTACAGCAATATTGTAATGATGATCACTTGTGAAAGACTTAGCTATTCTGACTAGACAATGATCCATAGCAATTCCAAAGGACTTATAGTGAAAAATGCTATCAACCTCCAGAGAGAGAACTAATGAACTATGAGCATAGCCTGAAGCATATTTTTTTATTTTCTTTTATTTTGCTTGCTTTGTTTTTGCAATATGGTTGATATGGAGATATATTTTGCATAATTTTACACGTATTATGGATATAGTATTTCTTTTCTTCTCAATTGGTGGGGAAGGGGCTGGAGGGAGGGAAAGAATTTAAAAGTCAAAATTTTGAAAAAATACTGTTAAAATTAATTTGAGGGTGCTTACTTAGAATAGAATTCACACCACTTGCTTAGAGCAAATTTCTGTTGCTTGACCCCCAGCAAGTTACTTACAACTCTATCAATATCCTAATGCAAGAGAAGACCCACAGGAAAGCTAGCTGGCTGTCTCCAATACCACTTTGATTCCCAGAGGAAGAGGAAAAGCACATTACAAAGTATCCCAATGTCTAACCTAATGCCAATGCCCTTCCCTAACTTCTCAATCCCAGCCCTGTATTACTGACACTCACTTTTCACACTGATCTTCACATGGTTGCTCTGTTTCCAAATATTCTGAGTCATTGCTTTCGCCTCACACCAGTATGACCCTGAGTCTTTCCTCCAGATGACTGGGATCTGGAGCACCTGAGACTTCTTCCAGCCTGACATGATGACTCTGTTATTTCTGAAGAAGGAGAAGTGCAGCTCTATGTCTGACCTCTGTGGAGGAAGCTGGGTCTCACAGCTCAGGGTCATTGGGGTTCCCTCTGTGGGGTGGGAGGTTGTGGTTTTCAGCTCAGGAGATGGAAACAGTTCTAGAGAGAGGAGACAAACACAATGCCCTGGATAGTGAGTGTCAGAGCTCCTGGGGTGACATGTCTTGTGTTCTCAGATGAACAGATAAAAGGACACATGGATGATTCCATCTCATTTCCCTTCTATGCTCCAGCCATGAGCTCTCCCTTCTGTTATGTGCCTACCCAGCCCTCCACGCATAGACCTTGATCCTGAATAGCCCTTCCCCTTCCTCTTTCTGCCCCCCAAGATTGAAGCTCATACCTTGGACTTGGAGGTTTACTTTTCTCGAACTTCTTTTCTGAGCAAAAAAAGTACCCCTAAAAACTCCTGTGCAGTGATATTTGCCACTGTAACTTAAGCCAACTCGTGGGATGGAGAAATTAGAGTATTTAAGGAAATAAGAAGATATCCTTCCATTCTTATAGTATGTCACATTTGTGGCGGTCTCAACATGATCACGTCCTTGGCATCTCAGGACCAATGTGTCTCCTTCAAATACAGAATATGGGACCTGCAGGATCAACAGATCTGTAAGAGAACCCAGAAGACCTTGGAGACTCAACTCCCATCTTTGTGCCCTGTCCTCCTTCCGATTGTTTCTAAAGGGACATGCACCTGGAGATTATCTGGTGTATCTCAGATAAATCCCAACATATCTGCTTGGGGAAGGGAGTCCCATCCTTTACTGTACTACTCTCAGTGGTCAAGGTTAGCCCCTAGCTGCCAGGGGATCTCAGGGTACCCAACTGCTTTCTAAATCACTGAAGGGGAGTAGTGAAGGTTGTTACCCTCAGCTCTGCTGCTGTCCCAGTGATATCATGTGGCATTCTAGAGCCCCCAGTGCTCTCCTCTTGTCCCTCCCTCCCTGTGGGAGACTGCACTTAGAATGCCCTGAGGCTTGGTGAGGCTCTCTGTCCTCACCAGAAGAAACTACCAGGTTCACAGGGTCACTGAGGGCTGAGTCCTGGGTCTGGCATCTGTATTCTCCAGTCTGATTAGTCTCAATGCTGTTTGTAGACCAACTGTCTCGCAATTGTTGGTTTTCATACCACCATGTTGTCCCTGGTTTGGAGGAGTTGAATCCATGGCAAGTCAGAGTCACTTTCTCCCCTTTGAAGATAGTGGTCCATGGAGGGCTGAGATGTACCACGGCTTTCTTTGAAATGGCTGGGTGGGAGAAAAAGAACAGCAGAAGATGAAGGTGCCTGTACACAATTCCTGGAGTAGAGGAGAGGTAGGAGAGAAGCAGGGAAGTCCTGGCCCCACACTACCGTGGGATGAAACCCTGAAGCTTAGGGTTCCAGATTTAGGTCCCCTGTCTCTGGCTCCCAACACATACACAGTCCACTTACCAGCTTGAAATCTAATAAAAACCAGAGACTAGCACCTTGGCTTCCTGAAATGCTGAGCCTCCATCTGATTCCAGTCCAAACTGACAGGAGAGGTTAGATATTGAATAAAGATTGGTTGGGGGGAGGAGAAATCAAAAGTGCCAGAATGAACCCAGGAGATCAGGACTTGTGTTGCTTAAATGGCAAGCCAGATCCCCAGGAGACTGGGTTGGTTCTGAAGCCTCCTTGGAAACTGACATCCAATCAAATTAGACACTCAAGATGTAGTTTATTTCCACTTGAGTGTTTCCAATGCTATCTGTACATGTTATCATATTTCATCCTCACATATGTGAAAGAGACAGTGTGATTGTTATTATCACCATTTTACAGATGAGAAAATTTGGCTCAGAGGTGAAGTGACTGGTCTAAGGTCACACTGGTAGGTAGTGTCAGAGCCTAGACTTGAGCCCATGTCTCTTGATCCATACTCTTTCCATTGCACCATTTTCAGAGGACCTAAGTTTGAATTCTGGTTTGAAGCTGTGTAATTCTGGACACAAGATTTCACCTAATTGGGCCTCAGTTCCCTTTTCTGTAAAATGAGGAGGTTAAAATAGATCATCTGCAAAGTCTTTTCCTGCTCTAAAATATAAGAGCTTATGATTTAAAGGATGGTCCTTTTTGCATCGGGATGCCCAGGGTCAGCTCCCAAATCCTCAAAATAGCAAATAATTATCAGTGTTCACATCTGGTGGGCAGAAGAATCCTGAACAAAAACCACTGTGGGACTCAGAGCAGCCTGAGCCTGACCCATGGGATCAGTCAGGGAAGAGAGTTGTGGCACCGCAGACCTCAGGCAAGAGGTGCAGGGCAGGCAGGGCCACCTCAGGCAGACCTCTGTGGACATCCGGTGATGCTGAAGGAGACTGCATTACCCAGAGACCCCAGAGAGCAAAGAAAAAGGTAACTCACAAGCTTGTGCGCTGACCAAACCTGAGGAAGAGATAAGAGCCAGAGGTTAAACTGAGTGGAGAGTCCCAAAACTTTTCAACTTTTCCAGCTTCTCAGAAATTCTTCAGATCCTTCTAAGATATTATCTATTTTCTTCAATTCTTTTGCAACACTTGACCTAAAAGATCAAGTCTCTTTTTAAAAAAGTCTTCACAACCTGGCCCCAACCAATCTTTCCAGCCTCACCATATGTTATGCTGTTTCCTAGGCTTTGTGAGCCTGCTAAAACGTTAGTCCATATGTTCTTTCCCCATGCACTGTATCTCTGGACTCTCTCCTTTGCATTGTCTGTCCCCTATGCTTGCATTTCATGTCCTCTTCACATCCACTCATAAAATCCCTGTCTTCCTAATGATTCACCTCAAGAACCCACCTTCAGCATGACACCTTTCCCAATCCCTCAAGTACTACTGCCCTCCCTCATAATATCAAGAGAGGCAAACAATGAAATTCTATTATATTCAAAGGATCCATAGACAATTAACTACTATCAATACTAAACATATAAGTACAAATGGCATAGCATCTAAATATATAAATGAAAAGTTAACTGAATTGCAAAAAGATATATACACTAAAACTATATTATAGGATACTTTTTTATCTTTTTCTTTCTTTATTTTTTTATTCATTTTTAAAATTAATTAATTTATTTTTAGTTTTCAACATTCACTTTCATAAGCTTTTGAGTTTTAAATTTTCTCCCCCTACCTCCCTTTTTCCCTCCCCACGATGGTGTGCAATCTGATATAGGCTTTACATGTATATTTCATATTTTCACATTAGTCATGTTGTAAAGAAGAACCAGAACCAATAGGAGGAACCAGGAGAAAGAAGAAACAAAACAAAACAGAAGAAGGACAGAAAAAAGGGCAAATAGTATGCTTTGATCTGCATTCAGACTCTATAGTTCTCTCTATGGATGAGGACAGCATTTTCCATCATGAATCCCTTGGAGATGTCTTATATCCATAGGAGACTTTCATACTTCTTTCTCAGGGCAGGACAAATCAAAGAGAAAGATAAACAACACAGACTAGATAGTGCTGAAAATACAATTGGATAACCTAGAGCTGAAAAACTTATGGTATAATTAAAGGGAAATATATTTCTCAGTACTATCTGTTGCCTTTATGAAAAAAAAAAACTATATGCCAGGAAATATTCTAGTGCCTCCCTCACAATTTAATGGAGAATACAACAGACAAATAATTGCATGCTGATAAGCTAGAGATACGCTCCATAAGAAACAATCAACAGAGGGAGGCACTAGAATTAAGAAGGATTAGGATAAGATTCATGTAGAAGACAAGATTTTAGATAGCCAGGAAGCCAAGGAAACAAGCATAGGAGTCACAAGTGAGGAGGGAGAGCATGCCAATCATGGGGGACAGCCAGGGGAAATGCCAAGCATTAGGAGACATGGTGTCTTGTTTGAAGAACAGCAAGAAAGCCAAAGTCACTGTATCAAAGAGCAAGTGGGATTTGGCTTGGGGTGCGAATGACACATAAAGGGTAAGGAGAATGGATGTGTATGTGTGTGTGGTTAGGAAGGGCTTTCAACAACAACAACATATACTAAAATAAAGTGGAGTGAGCAAAAACAGGACACAATTTATGGAAGTACAGAAACATTGTAAAGAAAAACAACATTGAAAGACGTAAGAATTCTGATCAATGCAATGACCAACCATATCTCCAAAGGAAATGATGAAATATGCTACCATCCTCCTGACAGAGATGGCAGACAAAAGGTACAGAGAGAGAAGTGCATTTTGGACATGCCCACTATGTGTATTCATTTTGCTTGACGATGCTTATTTGTTATAGAGTTTTTTCTTTATTTCTTTAATGTTTTAATTGGGGACAGAGGCAGATGGGATTAGAAATAATGATGACATAAAACAAGAGTGCCATTGAAACATTTTTTAATGCTAAGAAGAGAAAAGGAAGTTCAGAAGGGACCACAGACAAGCAAGACAGTTTTAAAAATAGCATGTAAGCATACTTTTTTTTTTTTTAAAAAATCAAGCAATATAAAAGGGTGATTCATCAGCTCATACAGAATAATCTTTTTGTGTTCTGCTATGTGTATGGAAATGCTCTTTTTTGATGTTTTAGTTTAGAATTTTAATTAAACTCCCCCCCCCCAAATATCCAGTAGTTAATCTGCCAAAGCACACTCAAGACCTATATTTATACAATGACAAAGTACTCCTTAAAGAAATAAAGAACAGTTTAAGTTATCAGGAGGCATATTTAGTGCTCCTGGATGGGCAGTGCCAATATCATAAAAATTGTGATACTCCATAAATGAATGTACAAATGTATTGTTATACCGGTTAAATTGCCAATGAAATACTCTATACTCAAAATAATAACACAATTCATTCAGAGGAACAGAAGATATGATCTCTCAAGGAAAGTGATGAGTAGAAGTAAGCATGATGGGGGGATACTACTTCCAGACCTATAAAGAAGTATAATAATCAAATTTATTTGGTAATGGTCCCCTCCCTAATGTACTCACTATCCCATTCACCATGACAGTTTTTTCTAACCTTTTCATTTGTCCTCATACCTTTCATAGTTCCCCCTCCTTCTCCCCTCTCAGTTGAGAACCTTGCCTCATATTTAAAAATTGAGGCTATTCACTAAGAATTCCCTCTTCTCTCCTCTTTATGTCAAATCACTCAGATGTCTTCTGCTACCATCTCTTCCTTCACCTCATCTGACATGAAGAAGTGGCCCTTCTCCTTGCCAAAGGAAACCCCTCTCTATCCACAAGTGACCCCATTCCTTCCCATCTTCTCCAGCAGGTTTTCTCCTCTATCATCTGCACTCTCACTGATCTTTGACCTTTCCCTGTCTATTTGCTACTTCCCTACAGGTTACAAACGTGCCCATCTCTCACTAATCTTCAAAAAACCCTCAATTGGTCCATCCATCCCAAGTAGTTCTTGTCCTCTATCTCTCCTCCTTTTCATGGCTAAGCTCCTTGAGAAGGCTCTCTTCAGTTGATGCCTCCACTTCCTTTCCTCTCACTTCCTCCTTAACTCTCTACAATGTGGCTTCAGATCTTATCTTTTTAATGAAACTGCTCTCTCCAAAGTTAATAATGATCTCTTAATTGCCAAATTTAATGGCCTTTTCTCAATCCTCATCTTTCTTGACCTCTCTGTAGCCATTTACATGATCAGTCACCCTCTTTCTCCTCGATTTTCTTTTCTGTCTAGGTTTTTGTGATGCCACTCTCTTCTGATTCTCCTTGTACTATCTGACCACTCCTTTTACCCATTTGACTACTTCTCAGTCCCCTTTGTTGGATTTTATTCAGCTTGTACCTACTAACAATGGGTGTTCCACAGGGCTCTGTCATTGGCCCTCTTCTCTTTTCCCTCTATATTATTTTGTTTTGTGGTTTCATCAATTTTCATGTATTCAATTGTCTTCTTTATGCAGATGACTTTAAAATCTTATTATCCAGCCCTAAGATCTCTCCTGACCTCATGTCTTGTACCTCCAACTGCCTATTAGACATCTTAAACTCAACATGTCCAAAACTGAACTCATTATCTTTCTACCCAATCCCTTTCCTCTTGTTAACTTTTCTATTGCTACTGGGGATACTTCTCATTCTCCCAGTCACCTAGGTTTACAACCCAGTGTCATCCTCAACTCCTTGCCCTCTCTCACTGCTCATATCTAATCTGTTACCAAGGCCAGTTGATTTTACCTTCCTAACATCACTCAGGTATATCCCTTTCTCTCTCCTGACTCTGCCACCACCATGATGCACATCCTCATTGCCTCATACCTGGACTATTTTAATAACCTGCTGGTTGGTCTCCCTACCACAAGTTTCTCCCCACTCTAATCCATCCTCCAGTCAGCTGATAAAATGATCATCCTAAAAGCAAGATCTGACCACATCAAACCCCCACTCAATAAACTCCAGTGGCTCCTTATCACTTCTGGGATCAAATACAAAACTTCAATCATTCAAAACCCTTCATAACTTGACCCCTCAGATTTTCATTCTTCCTACCCCCTACATTCCCCTCCTCCCAAACACACTCTGTGATCTTTTGTCACTGGCCTCTTTGCTGTTCCTTGCACAAGAGACTCCATCTCCCAACCCTGAGCACTTTCACTCAATGTCCCCCATACTGGAGCTCTCTCCCTCTTCCTCACACCACCTCATGGCTTCCCTGGCTTTCTGCAAGTCCCAATTAAAATCCTTCCTCTTATAGGGAGCCTGTTCTGATCCCCCTTAATGCTAGTGCTTTGCCTATCTTGTTTGTGCATAGTCATTTGCATGTTGTCTCCCCCATTAGATTGTGAGCTCCTTGAGAGCAGGGACTGTCTTTTGCCTTTCTTTGTATCTCTGGTGCTTAGCACAATGCCTGGCACATAGTAAACAATAGCTGTTTAATGACTGGCTGACTACCCTACTTCAGATCTCAGGCAGAGATCACTGCAATAATTTCCTACTTAGCTTCTCTTCTTTCAATCTCTCTCCTTTCTAATCCATCTATTCCATAGCACCAAGTTAATTTTTCTCAAACACAAATGAGACCACATAACTTTCCAGCTCAAGAATTCTTAATCACTCTTATCCCTCTAGGATAAAATAATAAAAAAAAATTCCACCTGGCATTTAAGTCCTTCACTAATTTGCCTCCCACTTACCCTTCTGTTTTTATTTCCTATTGCTAGCTTTGGTGTACTTTCCATTACAATAAAACTGATATGATGGTTGCTGTACCAGGACAGAAATGCAGACAGAAATACATACTGTTTGTAGAGAATATGCACCATTTCTATGTCTCCTGCCTCAGTACCTTGGCACAAATGGCCCTCTCCATGTAAAATGGGTTGTTTCCTCTTGGAATCTCTAGGTCCTTTTAAGACACAGCTCAAGTTTTGTATCCTATAGCAGGTCTTTCCTTAGCTCAGTCGTCTACAGATTCACCCTCTTGAAAATACTCTCTATTATTATAAACATATTTTGAATTTAGCTATCTGTGAAACCTGAAGACAGGCCCCATTCAATTTTTGCTTTTGCAACCCCAGTCCCCTCATTCAGTGCCTTGCTTCAGGAAAAAAAAAGTCTTTTGAATTAAATTGGTTCCTTTGCAAAAGAACACAGATCAATTAGTCTTTAAAATCTGTATCTAGGCAATTTTCTGGAACTTTTAAAATTAAAAATGACACATTGGTCACTTAGAAGCTGATGTCAGTACTTTTTTCCACAATATCAAGGTTGTCCATTTTCTCGTTTTCCTAGCATCCCAGATTTGCCTTGTCCTCCCTCTCTTCAGCTTTGCCCTGGTCCCATGGTCCTGACCTTAAAGAAGAGACTAAGTTTTCCATCTTCTTGAAGAGATAGATTATCTTTCTATCCCAGCTTCCTTAGGACAGACTCTTCTGTTCCAGAAGGAAGTACATTCTCAGAAAACCAGGGTTCTTTCTGGCCCCACCCCAGGTCCTCCTCTGAGTCATTGTACTCACCAAGGATCAATAGCAATGCCCACAGCAGCATGAGGGGTAGTAGGAGGGAGATTCTCCAAGCAATAGAAAATGGCAACTTGAAGATCAAAATTAGTGAGTTTCCAACATGCTCTTCAAAACAGAGCTGGTGAAATTAGAAAAAGAGAAGTCAAAGAGACCTCCCTCTGCTATTAACCAACATTTCCTCCCCTGTAGACACTGAAAAATCACAAGACATTCTCTTTAGTAGAACAGCTGCAGTAGACATTTCGTCCTCCCCTAACCTGCCTTGGCCTGTAACAATCATTAACTTTTTCATCTGCTACACCCCAACAGAACAGGTTTCTTCAGGTCCAGTTTCCCAGGAGAAATTGCCTCAACTTACTCTTCCTGATTTCAGGGAGAATGTCAGACTGCGATCCTTTTTGAATCTCAACTATATCTGCTTTGCATCTTTCATGGGGCATCTCCTTCCACTATTTTGAGACACATAGTGTTTCCTTCCTCATTTATAGTCATCCCTGTGAAAATCTGATCGCTCACTTGTGTAATGACTAAAAAGTTCACAAGAGGGGCAGCTGGGTGGCACAGTGAATAGAGCACTGGCCCCGAAGTCAGGAGGACCGGAGTTCAAATCTGGCCTCAGACCAAACACTTGATGCTTACTAGCTGTGTGATCCTGGGCAAGCCACTTAACCCCAATTGCCTTAAAAAAATTAAAAAAAAAAGTTCATGAGACATAGTTTCTGGGTAATTTAATCATTTTATCAATAAGTCCAGGAAGTTATTAGGATGGTCAATTTGGCCATCTCTCTTAGACCAAAGACCCCTCATGGCACTATGATCTTCAAAGAGGAGGTGTTCCCAGGAGGTTCATACTCAGCTCTGATTGGTTAAGCAAATGAGAGGTGGGCTGTCTTGGGGTATGTGACTTAGGATACTCAAAACTTTTTCAAAGAGACATTTCCTTATCACCTGTCTTGATAATAGGGAGAATCAACATTTTCCCAGGACCTGTCTGAGCAAAAACAATGAGTAGGAATATACCCATTAGCCCAAACCTAGAATTTATTTTATTGTCTGATTAAATCTTGGCCTGGGCAAATCATTAAGAGAGATTTCCCACACTGGTTGGTTTCTGGATGAGGAAGGAGAAAAGGGGAAAATTTTTTCTCCTAATATAATAATTAGTTATTAAATATAAAAGAGAAATATTCTTTTCTCACACTTGAGGGTCACAGTATAATGGGTCTCTCATTCTGATGTCAGGTCAATGAGTTTTCATTTTCATCCTTTTTCTCTTTCTCCTTGTCTCCTCTAACACTCCAGTTAGTCACCTAACCATCACCCTCCTGATGTCATTGGTCTTCTTCGAGAACAAAGGACAAACAACAATCTGTGAGTCATAGTAGCTGCCCCCCTGGGGACCCAACCAGCCAGTCCCAGTTGGGCAATGCTGCTATTTTCTCCTCCTTCATCTCTTCCTCTGCTCCTCCTCCTTTTTCTCTTCTCCCTCTATCTATATGGGGGAGTCATACCCTTATATGTGGATCCTCTGTCTAAAGGAATATAAATTTTAATCATTTATACTTTGCAAAGTATCTTGGCTTTTGGGGGCAAGATTTTTTTTCCTTTCCTATTTTATTCCTTCTTGAGAGTTTGAAATTTTCTGACCTACTCCACCATCTTCCCAGAATCCTCTCCTCATGTAGTTTTCATTTATGATTTCTTGAAATATAGCTCTGGAAAACCAGGCTTTGATAAAGTCCATTGGGATTCAAATGGAGCTACTTGACTATGCCTTTAAACTCAGATCACTCTGGCTCTCATTGAATGACAAATAATAGGTCCTAGTCCAAGCTTCACTTCCTCATTGTTTGGGTTTTGATGACTCAGTGAGTTTAAATAGCAATTGTTTCAGTTCTGGCCAGAAACTCTGAGGGTCTTACTCTCCCAGATTGATTTTTTTGTGAAGGCCAATTAGTCCATCTTTCACCTTCATTCTTACCTAGCCTTTAATTATTGAATGGCTGTTGCCTCAGACAAACTGAGACCTGGGAAAGACCTTAGCTTAAAAAGGCCAAGTTCTCCCACTGCATCTTGGGCCATCACCAATCGTCCTGACTTCCATCTGGCCACTGGATTCTGATGACTCTAGAGGCAAGAGTGAGGCTGATGAGTTTGCACAGCTCTGTCTTACTCCAATCCCATTCACTTGTAAGTCAAGACATCACCCTCCTCATGTCATTGGTCTTCTTCAAGAACGAAAGATGAACAACAATCTGCTGTGCCACTGTTATGGAGAATAATTAGCCAGATTCCCTGTCCATAGGGATCCTACAGTCTAAGAAAGGCACACTATTAAGTGTACATATGTCTAAGGCTAAAGGAGAAGAAAACATTTAGCTAATACGTAAACAAGCAAAATAAAAGTATTTAAGTGACATGCTTCCAAAGCAGATGTATATTTGAGGCGAGGAGATAGGAAAGAGGCAATGGAGCTCCATGACCAAAGAAGTCAGAAGAATCTATGAGCTTTTTTCTTCCAATCAATACAAGAAGGTGTCTTGAAGAAGACAGGATTTCAGAAGCTTTGAAAGTTAAGAGAGGTTCTGGCTTACCAGGCTAAGGAATGTGTTTTATGTATATAGGATAGATAGTGAGGATGTTTAGGATAGGGAGGAAAACAAGATATGAACAGGGAACCATATTTTGGCCTCCTATATATCCCCTCTAAGGCAATGGCATGCCTATGTGAGGTGTGACCCTTCAGGAGGACTACCACAATATTACTCTTCTCATAGGACGTGTGGGCACTGACTCATTTTTCTATGTTGGCTCACTTGTTCCAATTTTCCCTCACCCTGCCATGTCTAGATTCCCAGTGATAGAACTGTTGTTTTTGAGTCATTTTCAGTTGTGTCTAACTCTTAATGACTGACCCCACTTTCTTGGCAAAGATACTGGAAATCGTCGTTTCCTTCTCCAGCTCATTTTACAGATGAGAAAACTGCAGCAAACAGGGTTAAGTGACTAGCCCAGGTCACACAGATAGTAAGTGTCTGAGGCTAGATTTGAACTCAGGTCTTTCTGACTCCAGGCCTGACACTCTATCCACTGCCACCTAGCTGCCTTAGATTCGCAGTAGTAGAATACCGCCATACAATCACACTCAAACTCTCTGGCTCTTGGTGGTATTCCTGTTACATTCCACCTATTCACCATTATAGTTCTTATGTTCTTGTCCATACATGTCTGTTTACACATTCATAATACATCCACACAAATGCATGGGATAATAATGATGGTGGTGGTAATAATCATAATAGTTAACATTGACATAGCCCTTTAAAGATTGCAATGCTTCCCATAGGTATCTTATTTGATAAAAACAACCCTGTGAGTTAGGTGTTATTACTACCCCCATTTTACATATAAGGAAACTAAGGCAAAGAAAGGTTAAGTGACTTGCCCAGGGTCCCACAGCTGGTAAGTATCTGAGGCTTGCTTTGAACTCATTTCTTCCTGACTCTAATACTCTATGCCACAAATATCAGAGGACAGCACCTTGACTCCCTCACATGAATAACTCGCACCTAATTCTGTCCCAAACTGGTAGGAGAGACAAGATACAAGGCAGAGATTGGTGGTGGAGACCGAACTGTGACAAAGTGGACCCAGGGGATCAGGACTGATTTTGTTATAACAGCAGAATGTCCCCAAGAGGCTGAGTTTGTTCTGAAGCTCAAGTCTCCAGGGCAACAGATAACGATGCTGATGTTCATGTCTGATAGAAAGGACCATCTTCAGCAGAAACTATGTGGGAGCTCAGCAACCAGCCCATGGGAGCAGGCAAAGTAGTGAGACTGCAGCCCTCAGCCAAAAGGTGTAACAGAGATAGATTTCAGCCAGAACACCATGGGAATCCATTGGTCAGGGGAATGACATTACCCAGAGAACCTAAGAAGTCTAGAAAAGGGTAACCTTCAACCTTGTTCACTGATTAAACACTATGAAAGAGATAAGAGTCAGAAATTAACCAGAGTGGCAATCCCTAAGCCCTTTCAAATTCCAGTCTTTTTAACATTTCCTTAGTTTTCCATATAAGTAGTATTATCCTTCTTTCAGTCTCCTCCCTTCCCTTGGCCTAAAAGAAAGGTCTGGGATCATGACTCCCCTGTTTAGCTTTTAAGCCCTTCACAATCTGCCCCCAACCTCTTTCCAGTCTCACTATATGTTTCTTTCCTTCCCATACTCTATCATCCAGGCAAACTGACTTCTTTGTGACACATGACGTTACCTTTCTCGATTCTGAGCCTTTACCCAGTGTTTGTCCCCCATGCCTAGAATGTACTCCCTCCTTAACTGCAACTTATAAAAACCTTCTCTTTCTTTAATATGCAATCTGAGCAATGCCTTTTGCATGAAACTATATCTGATTTCCCCAAGTGCTAGTTCCTTCCTTCTCTAACTACCTTAAAAAAACTACCTTATGTTTATGTAATCCAACTTCCAAAGCGCTTTGATGTGAGACTCTCTCCTCACTAGTAGAGATCACTGCCCTGTGCTTGGGTGAGAGGTTGGATGGAGTTTGTGTGAGCAAAGAAGAGGAGAGATTTGGTCTCTTCAAGCTCTGTGAATCTCTATAGCTTTCTTTGGGTTCTTCAGGCTTTCTGAGCTTTGAGCACTTGTGGCTTCCAGCTTCCAGAAAGAAGATGGACAATGCCAACCCCACTTCAGGTTGCTGGAGAAAAAGACTCTGGGAAGACAAGAGGGGAGCTGGAGGTCTCCATCTTGTCTCTCTTCCCATGATTTGTGACTCAGACACACTCAGATGGTCTATGGATGTCTCAGTACCTTTCAGGAAGTATCTCTGTACCCTGGGAATCCTTGTAGCTAATGTGCTAGGCAGGAAAGGTATTTTCTTTGCATTCAGTCCTCTCTCCTCAGCTAAGTTGGTTGGTGGTTGTCATTGTAGAAACCCTCTGGAGACCCAACCTACCAATTCAAGCAGAAATAGGAGAAAGAGTTATGTGCTCCAGCACGTAGTAGTAGTAGAGAACATGGGTAGAAGGAAATTTGGGCTATAGTTTTTGAGGGAGTCCTACACTATGGGGCTGATGGTTATAGCCTTCTTGTGCCTGCACAGGTGGGGATGAGGCTAGGGCTGTTGTAATGAATTTAACCCACTTTATCAGTGATGCCCTGCCTCCAATGTCTGATGGTGGGAGTATCCACGGATGGGGATTGGGGTCCTTGATGACAGGAGTTTCTGACAAAGAAGTTGTCCCCATCAATTCCAGTAGCTGGTAACTGATAAAATGTTGGATTCAAAGTCAGGAAAACCTCAATTTGCTTACCTATAAAATGGATAATTATACCATTAGTACCTATGTTAATACAGCATTGTGAGGTCCAATAGAGATAATCTAATAAGAATATTTTGTGAACTTTAAAATGCCATGTGTCAATTGTTGCAGTGGTCATGGTTGTCGTTGTTATAAAACCACTGAGTTTTTCCAGGTTCAGGGGCATAGAGCCCACAGCATGTCAGGACCTGTGAGGTTATTTTCTCTTGGTGAAGACTAGCTTCCATGGAGGACTGGGCAACAATATAGTTTTCTGTGTAGTAGTTGAAGTTGAGAATGGACAAAGGACTAAGATGAAGGTGTCTGCAGCCCCATCCCTAGAATTGGGGTAGTTTAAGAGAAAGACAGTACTGGATCCACATTTCTTGAGGGTGGAACATAGTAGCATGGAGAGGTTGTTTTTTTTTTCTCCCTCAACACAATTCCCAGTCATTCCTTAAAAATGAAATTGTATACAAAATGAATGAAAGAACACTATTATTAATAATGTCACATTCATGCAACATCTCAAGGCCTACAAAGTGATTTCCTAATAATAATCTGTGAAATACTTGGAAGTATAATATAAAGAGTCCTAGATTGGAGGATCCTGGCTCTACCCTTTACTTATTTTATAATCTTGAGCAAGTTGCTTCATGCCACTATGAGAACTCTGGCTCTCAGTATTCTTCTATATAAAATAAGGCATGTGTGTGTATGTATATGTGTATACACACATATTTACACATAGATATATGATTTTATATAATGTAATATGTTTATACAATTTTTATTTTATATATTATATGTGTGTGTGTTTTATAATGTATATAAAATGTATTTCACTCTTTCAGGTGAAAACAAATGGCCGAAAACAAAAGGCCTTATAGATACGTGGTTGGAGGAAAAAAATTTTCCCATCTGCATACTCTGCTCTTCCTTTGCAGGTGTTTCCACCCTCCCTAAATGGTGATTTGACAGTAAAAAGCTCCTATCATAGACTCGTAGATGTGGAGCTTGAAGGGACTTTAGTGACCCTCTCTGGTCCAGTACCTTCATTTTGTAAATTTTAAAAAAATAATTGGCAGAGAGAGATGAAACTATTTACACAGAGTCACACAAGTAGTAAAAGGAAGAGCTGTTATTCAAACCCAAGTTTTCTGTCTCCAACTTCTGACACCCCAGAAATGCCTTGAGAAAAAGAGTGTAAGTTCTATTCATCAAGTATGACACGTGGGTCTCATGAGCAGCATTAGAATGAGTGTGACCACAGACATAGGTGTGCATTGATCTCGGATGGGTATGTCCACATGCTGTGGGTCAGGTATTACCACTGACACTTCTCGGGGGAGGCTGCTTCTGTAGAAGGGCCAATGGCAATGTTCTCCCGAGAGTACGTTGGCGTATTCAGCACCTGGTCTACCCCAACCCCCGGGAACAGGGGAGAGGCGTGACACTCACATCCCCAAGACATTACACAGAATGGACTGGACAAGAAGAGGGACCCTTTAGATGGGGGCCTCCATAGGCAACCTGTGGTTTTCACTGTAAGTGTAAGTCTCAGTGAGAAACTCTAAAAAGCAAGCAAACATGGGACTCACGGACTTGACGAATGACCACAGCTGAAAGAGTCAAGAGACTTAAGTTAACACAAAGCAGAAATTCTCCAACCTTTCTGACTTCTATACCTCTCACTACTTCCTAAAGTTCTCACCTTATTGTCCTATTTAGTTGGACTATCTTTCCATCTCAGAAATGAACTGAGGAGTCCCTTTGCTACTCTGTGCTGGGTTTACTTGTTTTTTCATCTACAAAATAATGTAATTTTTGAGTGCTAGAGTTGAAGGGATCTCAGAGGTCATGTGTTTCAAACTCTCCATTTCATGGAAAGGGAAACTGAGGTTCAGAAAAGTGAGGCGACTTGTCTAAGGTCATACAGAGTCAAGCCCCAAACCCATGTCTCCTGACTCTTAATTCAGTCCTGTCCAGTATGCCATTACACTTATACGACTCAAATCCAGGGGCAGGTTTCTCAAATCTAGAAAGAAATGTGAAATGTCAGAGAAAGGGCAAGGGATTTTGAAAATAAACAGGAAAGACAAAAATGATAATCAGATTGGATCAGAACTCTCCCTATAACCTTCAAATGGCCTCCTTTCTTAGAATTTCAATAGTGAGACTGCTTCTGCCTTTGGGCATGGAAAAGATCCAGGTGAAGAAAACTAATATCTCAAGATGAGTGAGAAGCAGGCAGGCATTGGGAACTATAGACGCAAGCATAGCGGAGCCATACTGAGAGCAGAAATGGATTGCCAACCACCAAGAAGAGCGTATATAATTGCCAGACCACGGAGATACTATGTATTCTTCAAAGATGGGGCAAATAAGTCTCTTAAGCTCTGGCTACACTCCCTTCTGTCCACGCTTGAGGGATTTGGTGGAACAATGGACAGCGTGAGTTGGGAGGTTAAAGATTATTTATGGTTATATGAATCATGATGACCCTCATTTATACTTTTGTTTTATAAGGTTTTTAATATTTTGACTAAACATAAATTCTACTATTCATGGAATCTTGAGTAATTAGGTAACATAAAGGGCAAGGGTAAGATTGAGGTGAAGGGGAGTTTTCCTAGGGTAGGACACAAGCCCTGAGATTTGACCAGGTAATTCACATGTAGCAACCAGTCCTTCAGTCAATAAACATTTATTAAACATGTAGTGTATGCCAAGTACTGACTACGTTCCAAGTTCAGCATTTATAGGTTTGTGGGTTCCAAGGAACTGATTATTCTCCCAAATGGGTCCATACCTATGAGCAGTAACCAATAAGTTTACCTTTAATGGTTAGTCCATAGACAGAATTACCTAAAAATAAAAGTATTTACTAAGATGGCATAGTAAGATGAGTAGCTACAAATTACTCACACACACATCATAATCCTGGTGTATATTCTCTTGCAAATGTGTGCAGTGTCAGTGGGAATAGTGGGAATTAATTTAGAGGGCACTGTTAATGAGGCAGTGATATAGGGAATAAATGTGACTAAGGCATCTCATGCCTCTGATAGAGCAGTGCTCCTATTTTTTTTCTCTTCTCATGGGGCCATTGTGCTGCTCACCCTGGGCACAGCGTCTCTGATGGGTGGGTCACTCAGTTGTGTTCTGTACTTGCTCCTTTCCATAGTTCAATTCTCCAATTCCAGAGTTAGTTCTCTTTGGAATACTGAGTCAACTTTCTTCTTTACTGCCAAAAGACTCATTCTTTGCATCTGCTTCCTGCCTTGAATGCTACTTCTGTGTCTGAGTGTATTTGAAGAGCATATGCCTGTGTTCTCTGCTTCTACCATGAGAATCTATTGCTACATTGCTAGATGTGGTGACTGCTACTGCTGCTAGATTCCAAGACCAATTCAGGGGTGAGAAAATCCTCTTTCCTCACCATGTTGCCTTCTGGTAGAAACGCAAAACTGCTTTCTGCCTCAAAGCACCTTGATCTCTAAGACTGTACTGTCTCTTAGGCCCGGTAGGCTTAGCTTTTTAAAGATCTCCAGGGGTGTGGCCAATCTTTTCTCAATTCATGACCAGTTGCCCTTCCAGTTCAAACATAGAACTCCTCACTTCACAAAGGGATAGCAGGACTTAGATACATCTTTGTATTTTGTTATCATATTACTTCCTCACTTATCTTACCTGTGACTTTCTGTGATTCATTAGCCTGGCAGTGGAAAAATAAATGTGTTTTCCTCCCCCCACTAGACTTGCATCAATCTCTAGGGAAACTTTTGTTGTGTGTGTCATGACCTTATTTGTCAACCTGATAAAGCCTATGGGCTCCTCAGAATAATGTTTTTAAGTGCATAAGTTAAAAAACATAGGATTATAAAGAAAACCAATTATACTGAAGTATGGTTATTAGCATTTTTTGAAAAACAAGTTAATGGACCCCAACATAGGACCCCTTGTCCTAGACCACTGAAAAAAATGATGCCTATCACAAAAGGATGGCATTAATCAATCAATCAATAAACATTTACTGTGTTGAAATGGACCAGGTAATGCATTGGTAAATAAGGCTAAAAAAATAAAAATGAAACACTCTCTGCTTTCGAGAATCTTGCATCCTATTGGAGGAAACAACATACAGACACACTTCTTTTTTTATTGCACTTCATTTATTATACTTCACAGATATAGCATTTTTATAAATTGAAGGTTTGTTGCAACCCTGCATTGAACAAGTCTGTTGGTGCCATTTTTCCAACAGTATGTAGTCACATCATGTCTTTGTGATACATTTTGGTAGTTTTCTCAGTATTTCAAACTTTTTTATTATTATTATATCTGTTATGGTGATCTGTAATCAGTAATATTGATTACAAATCAATAAAATTTGTAATTATAGTAATCTGTAATTGTTTTGGGATGCCACAAACCATGCCATATAAGAGTGAACTAAATTAATTAATGTCGTTCTGACTGCTCCATCAACTAGCCATTCCCTCATCTCTCTCCCTCTCCTCAGGTCTCCTAATTCCCTGAGACACAACATTGTCGAAATTAGGCCAATTAGTAACCCTAGAGCCCGTTGGCTCTAAGTGTTCAAGTGAAAGGAAGAGCTGAATGTACCTGAATTTAAATCAAAAGCTAGAAACAATTAAGCTTAATGAGAAAGGTATGTCAAAAGCTGAGATAGGCTGAATGCTAGGCCACCATCCTGATCAGTCAGCAGCCATCAGCATCAAGGCAAGACCTTCCACCAGAAAAAAATTACAACTCACTGAAGACTTAGATGATGGTTCACATCTTTTAACAATACATTACTTTATAATTAAGGTATGTACATTTTTTGACATAATACTATAGTACACTTAATAGACTATAGTATAATATAAACATAACTTTTATATGCACTGAGAAACTGAAAAATGTGTGTGTCTTGCTTTATTGTGATAATCACTTTATTGTGATGATCTGGAACCAAGCCTGCAATATCTCCTAGGTGTGCTTGTATACACATGGAAGTACACACAAAACGTACACAAAGTAAATACAAGGAAATTCAAAGTAGGGGAAAGCAATAGCAAACGAAGTTGGAGGATGGGGATCAAGAAAAGCTTCATGGAGGAGGTGGAATGTGAGCTGAGCTTTGAACAAAGACAGGAGTGCTAAAAGATAGAGGTAAAACGAGTGATTGGGGACAAACAGATTGTTCCAAGGCAAGGAAACTAACATAGTATGTGCTGTGGGAAGAACAGCAAGAAGACTGAATGTGGAGTGTGTGAGGTGGAAGAAGGTGTCAGAAGACAGGAAGGCCAGTCTGGACTGGGTTGAAAAGGGCTTTCACTATTGCACAGAGAAGTTTGCCTTTCATCCTGCCTCAGGAAGCTGATTGAGTAGGAGAGCGGCTTGTTTAGACATGTGCTGGAGGGATATCATTTTGGCAGCAGTGGGGAGGATAGATTAGGAAAAGGAGACACTCTAGGCAGGGCAAGAAATTAAGAGGCTATTTTTATGGTCTAGGGAAGAAGCAATGAGGGCCTGAAGAAGAGTGGAGTCTATGAGAAAACAGAGAAGGGGATGAATGGGGGATATGTGTGAAGGTAGAATTGGCAAGACTTACCAAGTGATTGGATTGAGTAGGTAAGGAAGAGTGAGGGGTCAGTGACTTGGAGATTGCAAACTTGATTGACTGGAAGGATAATCCTGATGAGCAGAGACTTATAATCCTCTGAAATCCAGAGAGAACAAGGTGGTTAACCATATGCTGGTTACTGCATATGACAGGCATGTATAACTACATTGACAGCAGCTGGTCTTTACTGGTGCTTTCTAAGGAGAAGAGTTCACTGGGCATGGCTCCCCCCGTTTCCCCAGTTTCTACAGGTAACTCAGGCAAGGTTAAAAAATAGACAACCACTGGCTTGGGGATTAAACAGGGATATGCTGGAGCCAGCTTGTCTTTGCTCAGAAGAGACCATTGTTAAATTTTCACCATGACCATTTAAACCTTAAAATCTGCAAACACCACGGGTTTGATTTATTGTTTTGTTTGTGAGGGATTGTCTGATGTTGGCTACTGCCATGTGAGAGTTGTGGCAAGATGGGGTAGGAACAAAATATTAGGAAGTAACCAGAGCTCACACTCCCGAGGCAGGGGCTGTGCTAGGCAGAGTTGTGGTGAACTGGAATGGGAACTGGATACGGAGAAGTAACCGGAGCTCACGCTCCCGAGGCAGTGGGCAGTGCTATGTGGAGCTGTGGTAAGCTGGGGAAGGAACAGGATACAAGGAAGTAGCTGGAGCACGTGCTCCTGAGGCAGGGGCTGTGCACGTGGGAGTGGGATGGCAGAGAACGAGTTCCCATTGTCTAGTCCTCTCCCTAGGTGCAACGTTAACCCCAGACGTCTCCTTCCTGTGTCCAAACCTGACTTCCTGGGTCACATACTTTCCCTTTGTGTAGCTCTGACCCCAGACGCCTCCTCCCGGTATCTGGGCCTGACTTCCTGTGTCACGTACTCTCCCTTTGTCTATGCACTAACCCCAGACGTCTCCTTCCTGTATCTGGTCCTAGCCTCCTGCGTCACGTCCTCTCCCTTGGTGCAGCACTAACCCCAGACATCCCCTTCCGGTATCTGACCCTACAATCAATGACTAGTAGGCGGGCTGAGGAGGAGGGGCTAAGAAGGTACTTAAGGGACAGTAGTGGTCGGAGCTCCTCTCTCTTTTGCTCCTGCTCTCTTGCTCTGGCCTTCCTGCTTGGCCTTGCTGTGATGGCCTCTGAATAAAGCTCCAGTGTTGGCACCTCCTGATCAGCTCGTCTCTGTGTGTTTATCCGGGTGGGCACCGAAGACTGGTAAGTATGACCTTGGCAGCCTGCTCCTTATAGGAGGAGAGTGCACGGCGCGGCCGGCACATTTTGTTGATCATCTAGACTTAAGAAATTGATGGAGAAATGCTTAATAAGGCAGACTAAAATTAAAAGTGTGCCTTGCATACATCCCCCACCCCAGACCTGGTCGTTATACATTTACAAGCACGCCCCTATGACTAAGAGATATAGATGCTAGTCCTGGTTCTGTTGTGAGCCAGCTGTGTAACTTTCAAGTCTCTTCATCTCTTTAGCATTGTTTCCTCATCTGTTAATTGAGAGCATTGTTTTTATTCCTGTTTTTACCTTTCTTTATCTTCCCAGCACTTAGCATAGTGCCTGACATCATACAGTAGGCTGTTAACGAATGCTGGTTGACTGGCTGACTTCCAGCTCTAGCATTGTGTGACTTCATGATTCAAGGTACTGGGAGGGCTGGGTCGTTCTGTGCACTGTTGTTGGGTTACGTGGATTCTTTGACTCACAGTAGCAGCAGCCAGGGATCAGGATTGAACTCAGTGCCTCCATCTTGTTTTTCCCTTCCCTAAGTTCAGTTTCTGATGGTTCACAAAATCATAGACCACATTGCTTCACAGTTACCTAGTCACACCCACCTTTGAGCAAGAATTCCTCTCATGATTGACAGCCTCTTTCCTTGGAGATATCTAGTGTAGGGGAACCTACCACATCCTGAGCCTGCACATTCAGTCTTGGCAAGGCTCTAATTGGTTTTTTTTTAATGGTATTTTATTTTTTCCCAATTACAAGTCAAAACAATTTTTAGCATTCATTTTTACGAGATTTTGAGTTCCAATGTTTTCTCCCTCCCTTCCTCCCGTCTCCTCTTCTAAAAATGGTAGGCAATTTTAAATAAGTTATACATGTGCTATCATGTAAAACATATTTCCATATTAGTCACAATGGTTAAAGAAGAAACAGATCAAAAGAGGAAAAAAAACATGTAAAAGAATAAAGTAAGTGAATATGCTTCAATCTGCATTCAGAGTCGATCAGTTCTTTGTCTGGTTATGGAAGGCATTTTTCTTTTTCTTTTTTTTTTTAGCAATTTTTTTGAGGGTTGGGCAACTGAGGTTAAGTGACTTGCCCAGGGTCACATAGCTAGTAAATGTTATGTATCTGAGGCCGGATTTGAACTCAGGTCCTCCTGAATCCAGGGCCGGTTCTCTATCCACTGCACTACCTAGCTGCCCCCAATGACATTTTTCTTTGTGAGTCCTTTGTATTTGTCTTGGATCATTGTGTTGCTGAGCAGTTGCCTGTTTCCCTGGGGCTATGCTGAAGCATGTGCTGCTTCTCCAAGGCGGAGTCTGACGTTTCCCTGGCTATGCTGAGGCACTGGGGGGTCCTGGTGTGGGTATTTGCTTGCTCCACCACACTGAGGCTTAGGATCTAGTGCTGGTTTGCTGAGGTGGGACTTGCAGGGATGCTTCTGTCCTGGACTTCACTCTTCTTTTACCTAAGTGAGACAGACCTTTCCTTTCAATCTTCCAAGTTTCTTGAGTTCAATGATTGCTTCACCCTGTCTTTTGGCTGATTCTGGTGTTCCAGGATTTGTCTTGGGGAATTATTTTGTGGTTGTTTAGAGGTGACTATGGGAGAATTATGGCAATTTACTGCTTACTCCACCATTTTGGCTTTTAGAAGTCCCACAAGGCACTGTCAAGAAGTTTTACCTTATATTGATCTGAAGTCTGCCTCTCTCTGCAACTTTAGTTAATGACTGAAGGCTTTTTGGTCCAGAGTGAATCAGAAAATGATTTCCAGATGTCAGCACCCTGAATACCTTTTTGTGTGTTGAAACCTTTCATGGTATCCATTTCTTGAAAATAGATGTTGACACAGATGACACTATACCAAACATTTCCTCTTTATGATTCTACCATTTGTTATTGTACTCTTATTACAACAGAGGGGAAAGGAAGTGACAGCAAATGATGGAGAAATTTGGGCAGAGTTCTTTGGCCTTGACACTGGTTAGTAGGTTCCCTATTGTCATTTATGGATAGAGTCTGGGCCTCCTGGGATGTCTGCCCCTTGGAAAGGTCACTATGGTCCTAGAGTTTGGTTCTCAGGTTTATTGCATTTTACCCATTCCCTCAGGGACAAATTAGGTTTCAAGAGTTATGGTACCATTCACCAAACTCATAGAAGGCTCATCTATAAACCAGAATAACAACATTTAAAATTACCATAGTTTTGTAAAGAAATATTCCAGGCTGAAGATGGGATAGTTCTCAAAGTTGTATCCTGGAGCTACCTGATGTTTCCCTATATTCACTAACAGACTTCCACCCTAGAATTTTTGGAGAGGCAGGCCCTTTGTCTATCACTGGAGCCAGTCCCACCATTGCCTCTATAATAACCCAATTTCCCCAGTTCTCCAGGTCTAGATGTGAATATGTTAAGACTAGCTAACACATGCTGTCTTTGTAGATAAGATGGAGATATGTTGGCTAGCCCAAATAGATAGGTGGATTTATAACAGACTGAGTAAGCCTAAGAGCAGTGATTAATGTATCAGTGCCAACTTGGAGGGAGGCCTCTAATATTATGTACTTGGAATCTCTTTTTGACTCTTGGCTGATTAGCATTTTTATCATTGAATTATAAGATGACCTCAAGGTTACACTTACCATAAGTACAAATGACATGAAGCTAGGAATGATAGCTAAACCTTAAAATAAGTCTAGAAGAATCTAACACAATGAGTAGATTCTAATGAAATGAAACTGAATAAGAATAAATGTAAAATCTGACACGGGTTGAAAAAGTTAGCTGTACAAGTGTAGCATAGGGCAGCTAGGTGGCACAGTGGATAGAGCTGTGGGCCTAGAGTCAACAGAACCTGAGTTCAAATTCAGCCTCAGACACTTACTAGTTGTGTGACCATGGGCAAGTCACTTGACCCTGTTTGCCTCAGTTTCCTCATCTGTAAAATGTGCTGGAGAAGGAAATGAAAAACCCCTCCAGTATATTTGCCAAGAAAACCCTAGAGTGGGTCATGAAGAGTTGGATACGCTAAAACAAAAACAAGGGGAAAGAAGGAAGCACATAGAAGAGGAACTGTGAAGGTAGAAATTATAAGACTTGGAAAAAGATTGTATATGTGGTGTGAGTAAGAATGAAGAGTCAATGATTGCTGACACAAAGTTGAGAGCTTATGGGATGGGAGGATGGTGGGATAGGTTTGGGGGGGAAAATAATGAGTTTTGTTTTGACTGTGTTAAGTTTGAGATGTTAGCAGAACATCTAGTTTCAAATGTCCAATAGGAAGCTGTGATGCTAGGCTGGAAATCAAGAAAGAGGAGACTTCTACCACTAAGACACACACTATACTAAAAAAAGATAATATATACAGTAATACAATATAGCACACATTATATTAAAAACAATATCAGATAAAAATTAAAAATAGATCAGTGGAAGGGGTTTGATGATAAAGCAGACAATAAACAGAACCACAGTGGTGTAATGTTCAACAAAAATGGGATCAGAAAATAGTAGGGAATGCTAGGAAAATTGTTTATTATTTGATAACTATTGCTGTTTTAAAAATGGATTACAGTCTGGTGGAATGGTAAACAAAAACCAACATTTCACTCCATACATAATAATAAATTTCAAATGTGTCACCATGCTAATTATAAAAACAAACAAACCAAAAGACATATGTTTTCTGTGTCTTTCACAACTTTGAAGAAAGGATAAATTCTGAAGTTGTAATTGGGAAATTTCTAAGAGGCAAAATAGATGGATTTGTTTGTTTTAAATTAAGGATTGTTTTTCCAACAAAGATAAATGTGTCATAAAAAATCAATGCATCATAAAAATTAGTCTGGAATAAGAAGGATAAAAAAACTAGGGGCTTTTTTTTTGCATTAAATACCTCCAGCAAAAGTTTGATATCCAAAATGTATTAACATAAAAGTGTGTGAGTTAAAGCCAGCTCCATAATAAATAAATGGTCAAAAGATATGAGCAATCAGTTCTCCAAAGAAGAAATAGAAATTTTCAGTTTACTTTAATGCTTTGATAAGATCTATAATCTGAGGTTTCATAAAAGTGACTACTTCCCCCTGCTGATATAGATAAGACCCATTCAGGCTGGAGTGTTGGTAAATGTTTAACAGCCTGCTGTCTGAAAAAAAAATGTTCTTACAAAATCCATTTAAATTTAATTTGCATTATTAACATATTCTCTATCACTTTCTTAAGTCCATTCAATCAACAAAATAATAAATCAAGTCCTGATTGGTACTATCTGCTGATTCCCAAGGTATAAACATTCACACAAATATTTACAATTGACTCTTACCAGTCAGTGTGAGTTGGCTCTAGGACCCCCCTGCTTCATATTCTCTCATTATGTAAGACTTGTTCATATCTTCTCACATATATATCATGGTGGATCCACTCAGTATATTGGGACCTTCTTCTAGCTCTCTTAATATGGTGTGTATATCACTGTGCACATGGGTTTATTCTTCCTCAGAATGCATTGCCATACATTCTTTTTCCAGACTTGCATTTTGGTGACAACTTTTACATCTCTTCCCTTGCACGATCCTTGTGTAAGGCATCTATGGTGCTATTGCGCTTCCAGAGGCTAAGAAGGATCAGATCTAGCCTGACAGTTAAATAGAGTCTACAGGCTTTCAAATGGAGTATTTTCTGGTTCTCATTGGTTTGGGGAGTGACAGAGTCTTCTACTTCTCTAGGCACTGGTGTTGAGAATTTGATGTTGAAGACTGAGAAGAGTAGAGATTTGGAACTTGCTGGGGAACCCTAACTAGGATCTTTATGCTTAATAGCACTGGGTTGGGTGACAGACAAATTATCTTTTATCAAATGAGATAATAACAGTAAAGTTCTTAGCTTGGTGCCTGGCATATAGTGCTATATACAGGTTAATAATGGTAATCATTATTATCACAATAATAATCATTACCCTTCCCCAACTTTTGGATAAGCAAACACTAAAACAAAATGAAAAATAAACCAGATACATGGAATGCAGAAGAGACACTTCAGAGAATGCTATAGTCAATATGTTATGAAATTATTATGTTATGAAATCTCATGGTTCTATTAGTAAGACTAGCTTTGGTGAAGGTTGGGGAATGAATCTCTCTCTAGGAATGGAAAGCCACTCCTCCCTTTTATTTCACATAATTTACTTCAAGGATTTTTTTTTAAATCTGTATCAACTTAGAATAGAAAGAAAGGAGAAAAAGACCTTAGCTGCATAATGAGTAGTTAGCACTATACTTTTTTTTACACAATTTAAAAATATCAATATTAAATTTTCATACACTTAATTACATACAGTTAGGGGTTTTTTTTTAGCATATTAGTTCTTAAAGGATATCTAATTGAACTACAGGAAGAAATAGATAACAAGACAATAATTATCAAGGACTTCAATATATGCCTTTCAGAGCTAGATAAATCTGACAGAAGGATAACTAGAGAATAAGTTAAAGACTCAAATAGAACTATTAGAAAGTTGAATAGTATAACCTTCTTGTGATTATTGAATGGGAGTCATAAGAAATATACATGTTTCTCTGCTTTGAATGACACTTTCACAAAAATCAACCTTGTATGGTGTAAAAATCCCATAAATAACTGTAAAAAAGCAATTTGAAAAAATAATTTTTATATCTATTGTTTTTAAATCATTTACATTTCCTGATATGTCCCTCCCTTACCTAGAAAACCATATCTTATAGTTTTGATTATTTGTTGTTATTTTGATTTATATTGTTGTAGTAATTTGTTATTGTCTTCCTAATTCTCGTTACTCAATTTTTTAAATAATCTGCATGTCTTCCCATGCTTCTCCACATTCATTATATTCATCATTTATTATAGCACAGTGATATTCCATTACATTCTGTGACCATTCCCTAGTCCTTGGGGAGCTAGGTAGAGCAGTAGATAGAGTGCCAGGCTTAGAGTCAAGAAGAATCATCTTCCTGAATTCAAATCTAGCTTCAAACACTTACTAGTTGTGTGACCATGGGCAAGTCACTTAACTCTGTTTGCCTCAATTTCCTCCTCTGTAAAATGAGCTAGAAAAGAAAATGACAAACCACTCCAGTATCATTGCCAAGAAAATCCTAAATGGGTTCACAAAGCATCAGACATGACTGAAACAACTGAACAACAACAAAAGTCACTGGGCATCCACTTCATTTCTGGTTCTTTGTTACTAAAAACAAAAAAGTACCACTACAAATATTCTGGCATATATGAGGATCTTTCTCATCAATCATTAACTTCCTTTGACCTTATATTGCTACTCCTAAGTCTATATTCCCAAAAGGTCAAAGATGAGGGAAAAGACTCATACATATAAATATACTTACAACAGAACATTTTGTTGTTGTTGTAACAAAAAGAATACTTATCAGTTTGATAGTGACTGAACAAATTGTGGCATATGAATGTAATAGAATATTATTGTCCTATAAGAAATGAGACATGAAAATTTCAGAGAAACCTGAGAGCACTTTTGTGATGATGCAGAGTGAAATGAACACAAGCAGGAAAATAATTTATTCAATAGCTACCATTATATAAGGGAAATTAACTTTGATAGCTAAAGAATTCTGATATACTGTTACCAACCCTGATTTCAGAGCACTGAGGATGAGGCATGCCACTCAGCTCTTAGCAGAGAGGTGATGGACCAGACTTTTCCAATTGGACACACATTTTTAGATGTGGCCATTGTGTAGAATTGTTTTGTTTAACTATACTTACATTTTACAATGGAAGGATTCTGGAGGTAGGGAAGCTTAAGAGATAGTGGGAGAAAGTCAGAAGAAAGGAACATCAATAAAACTTTTAAAATAACCACAATATGAGGGAGGGGAGTTCATAAGGAGCACGAACAGGGAAGTTTTGTTCCAACTGTATTAAATGAAATATACTTTAAAAATGTACCTAACAGAAGCTCCCAGTTTCATTTTCAATCCTTTTTGTTCTTTGCATAATGAACTGTTCATGTTTGTTGATGATTACATGCATAATTTTGAGAAAATTAAAAGGAGAGAATTAGTTTCAAGAAGACCTACTGCCTCATCATGAAAGTTGATCCAGGCCCTGAAGACTCCTTCTGCTTCCCCCAGTAACTTTGGGAGCATCCTTATTTCAGCCAATAGTATCGACAATCTGTCTTCCTCATCCCACCACCCCCACTAACCGGTAAAGAGACACATAAGTAAAGGAGAAAGTGGAGTAACGTAACTAGCTGGTGGAAAAGCTGTCAAAAAAAAGAGAATATAGAATGGGTTCTACAGGGTGAGTTGAGGAGCCCCAGGAATTGGGGCATGAAATTGAAGGGCCAACCTTTAGGATGCTCACATTTGAGGTTTCTAGATCCCACAGTCTGGCTACCAGACAAACCTGAGGAGACTTCTCTTCTGGTTGATGATGCAACTGCACCAATAGTACTTGCTTTCAGCCAGCTTTTACAAAATCACCTGGAAGAAGTGAAAACAAAAAATAATGATGTCAACCTTGTTCTCCAAAGCAGTAGGAGGCTCAAGGTTTCTCAGGATGGGTAGTTCTTCACCATTTATACAAGACCCACATCATTTTCATCTTCCTTCTCTTGAGGCCCTGAACCAGTGCAAAGGCAAAGAAAAGGAAAATGATGATAAGAAATCTAGTTCAATGTGTATATTAGATGGGAAAGGAAAAGAATGACAAGTGAGAAAGAAGAGAAGGGAAGATATTACTTCCCATATACATAGTAAGCATTGAGTTGAATAAAATACAACTGAATGCTTTACAGAATCAGGTAGAAAGGAAAACATTAATTTGTCCATTTTCTTTTTGAAAAAAATACATCAAGTTGGGTGCCAATTGAGAAGGTTCATTGTTGAGACTTAAAGAGGGCTTCACAGAAGAATTAAATGGAGAAGTGCTAAATAGCAGTAAGTTTTTCATTTAGTACATTTTGGATAAGACTATGGTGACTTAACTGAAGATATCCAAGGGCATGAGGACAAGAATGCAACCTGGATTCAGGCAGGTCAAGAAATCAATCAATCCAAAGTAATATTAATTTTACACTGTGTGGTAGGTACTTACTTCTGTGGCAGAAACTGGGGGTTAGTATCAGATCTCTAAGCTCTGGATAGAAGAACTTTTTTTGGCCCTGGTTCACCAAAGCATGTCCCAGTTCAGGCCCTATGTTGAAAGACTGTGTGCAACATCCTCTGGCCTAAACCTTGTCCTCAGGTTTCACAGACATATGTCTGTCTATCTATGCAGAACTGGACTGGGGGAAAAATTATTCATTGTGATTTTCCCTTGGATTTCCCAATCAGAACTAATTCTGGTGCCTTTTTTAGACCTAACTGCTTCTTCCTACTCCTGAGTTCAATGATTTAACATTATCTCTCATTGATCTATTTTCCAGATCAGTTGTTTTTTGATATCAGATATCCAATCCAATACACATTTATTAAGTACTTACTATGTGCCAGGCACTGTGCTAAGCACTGAGGATACAAGTAATAAAAAGAAAGACTGTCCCTGCCCTCAAGGAGCTTGCAATCTAAAAGGGGAGACAACACACAAAAGAAGACAGGAAAGCAAGAGTAAGGGGGATGCAGCAGCAGGGGGTACCCGTTGCAGCGGCATCTTGTTATTTGGAGCTGAAACCAGACTGAGCAGGAGATGCAAAGTGGAATGAGCTGAGAATCCAGTTTGGGTATAAAGGAAGGCATTGGGAAGAATTTAGTACTCTGACCTCCAGCCCTCCAATCAGAAGGGAGAGGAGGCTGAGGGGGGTGGTATCAATCAAGGTCTAGTTAGCAGCTTGGTAGTGAGTTTAGAAGTGATGAGGTTATCCTGGGATGGACATCTTGTTCCACAGAGTTGAAACCAGGCAAGGCAGCAGATGCAAAGTGCTAATCTCTTAAATTTTCTTCTCTTTTTTTTTCACTCTTTTGAATCTTACCAGCTGGGTGGCTCAGTTGATAGATCACTGGACCTAGAATCAGAACAGAAAGAATTCCCTGGTCACTTCCAGAAAAAAAATGCACAAAATAAGAACTCCCAGGACTCTTATATCCAAAATCAAGAGCTTTCAGGTCAATGAAAAAATAAAACGAGCACCTAAGAAGGAACTTAAATATCAAGGACCTGTAATAAGAATCACCTAAAATTTAGCAGTTACTGTTTAAAAAAAAAAAGATAATTTAAGAATACAATATTCTAAAAGACAAGAGATGATGTTTTAGAAGTAAGGATAAGCTCTCCGGGAAAACATTTATGTTTCTAAATACTTTTACTGACAAAGAGCGAAAAGAAGAATAAATGAATTAGGAATTAAATTTTCAACAAAAACCTGAACAAAATCAAATGAAAAGTCTCCAACTAAAAAATAAAGGCAACCTAATGAAAATTAAAGGAGAGATTACAATTTTGAAAGTAAAAAGACTACCAAATTGATAAAGAAAACTAGGAGCTCAAAAAAATTTATCAAATAAATAGTTAGGTAATCTGATATTTAAAAAAAGAGAGGAAAATCAAAATTTAACAAAAAGTAAAAAGAAAACAAGAAGTCACTATAATTGAAAAGAAAATAAATCATCATAAAACATTTTGCCCAAATAATATGCTAACAAAACTAATATTTTAGAAAAAAAATAGAATACATACAAAAAATAAAATACCCAGATTAACAAAAGAAGAAATAGATTATTTAAATAACCATGTATCAGAAAAGTAAATTGAACAAGTCACAAATAGACTCCTAAAGAATAAAAACTTTAGTATCTGACGCATTAACAAGTGAATTATATAAAACATACAAGTAACAATTAATTTCAGTACTATATAAACTATTTTCAATAATAAGGGGGGGGGGGACCTAGGTGGCGCAGTGGATAGAGTACCAGCCCTGAAGTCAGTAAGACCTAAGTTCAAATCCAACCTCAAACCAAACACTTGACACTTACTAGTTGGGTGACCCTGGGCAAGTCACTTAACCCCAATTGCCTAAAAATAAAAAATAAGAAGAAGAAGAAAAGAAGGTATTCTTCCAGTCTCTTTTTATGATACAAACATGGTCTTGATAACTAAACCAAATAGAGACAAAGCCAAGAAGGAAAATTACGGACTAATATTCCTAGTGAACATTGATACAAAAAAAATTTAATAAAATTTCAGCTAGTAAGTTACAATAAAATACTAGTCAGTTTACATGCTATGATAATATTGGTTTTATACAAGGAATACAAATTTGGTTCAATATAAGGAAGACTATAATATAATACCTTATGTCAATAATGTGATTATAAACAATAAAAACCTATAATTATATCAATAAATGCTGAAAATGTTGTTGACAAAACCCAACACCTATTTCTATTAAAAACTCTAGAGATCATAAGAATAAATGGAATTTTTATTAATATAGCAAATAATATCTATTTAAATCTAAGAGAGAAAACATTTTATATAAAGGAAAAAAGCTTGAAGCCTTTCCAATAAGATCAAGTATGTTTTTTATTACCACTGTTATTTAATGCATTATTAGAAATGCTAGCTATAGCAAAAAAGCAAATAAAGCAATTAGGGAAATATACATAAACAAGAAAAAATTATTGCTTTTAGAAAATAATATAATGGTATGTTTACAAAACCATAGATAGATAGCCCTGCCTGGTTTCAACTCCATGGAACAATAACTTCAATGCAGGATATAAAACAGATCTATATACATCCTCAACATGCCTGTACGTTAACAATAAAACCCAGCAAAAAAAGTTACAAAGAGAAATTCCATTCAAAATAGTTACAGAAGTTGTTAAATATTTGGGGAGTGTATCTATGATGATTCATGCAGGAAATATATAAATCCAAATATTAAACACTCTTTGCAGAAATAAATATAACAAATTATTTGCTCATGGGTAGGCCAAACCAATGTCATGAAAATGATATAACCACCTAAAATAATATATTTTATTTAGTACTGTACCAATCAAACTACCAAAGTAATATTTTATGGAGTTAGAAAAAATAATAAAATTCACCTGGAGGAATGAAAGGTCAAAAATCTCAGGGACAATAATAAAGTAGAAAGGAAGGGAATCTGTAGCATCAGATTTCAAACAAAGCAGTAAACATTAAAATTATTTGATACTGGTTAAAAAAAGTAAAGATCAATAAGCAGAACAGATTACATACTCAATGAATAAAAGCAAACAAACATGGTATCCAATAAATCCAAAGACCACAATTATTTGGCCAAGGACTCACTATTTAACAAAAACGTCTTGGAAAACCTCATGGCATAAATCAGTTTTAAACCAACATGTTATATACCAGGTGTCCATTTGGATACATGACCTACATATAAAAAGTTACATTTTAAAGAAATTAGAGAAATAAGGAAAAAAATTACCTTTTGAATCTATGGATAGAGGAAGTGTTCATGACTAAACATGCTTTAGAAAAGATCAGACATTAAAATGGACATTTTGGAATATATAATTTTTAAAGTTTTTGCACAAATTGAATGTAATTAAAACTGAAATGAAAACAGGTAACTGGGGAAAAATCTTCCTAGCAAGTTTCTCTGATAAAGTTCTCAGATACATAAGGAACCAATTCAAATTTCTAAGAACAAGAGCCATTCCCCAACAGAAAAAAATGGTCAAAGGATATGACCAGGCAGTTTTTAAAGGAAGAAATCCAAACTAACAACAATGATACGGAAAAAATGCTCCCAATCATTTATAATTAGAGAAATATAAATTAAAGCACACCTCACACTATCAGACAAGCAAAGATGACAAAAAAGAATAATGGTAAATGTTGGAGGGGCTGTAGGAAATATGCCTACTGATAGTGGAGCTGTGAATTATTTTAACCATTCTCAAAAGTAATTTGGAACAATGCCTCAAAAGTTACTAAACTGTGTATACTCTTTGACCCAGCTATTCTACTACTAGGCCTATCCCTACAATAAATCAAAGAAAGAGGGAAAGGATGTATATATACAAAAATACTTAAAGCAGCTTTTTTTATGGTCACCAGAAACTGGAAACTAAGGAGGTGTCTTCTTAGTGGGGAATGGCTAAACAAATTGTGGTATATGAATGTAATGGAATATTATTGGATCCCAGGGAACAATTTCAAATGGAACTAGGATAAATTGATGCAGAGGGATGTGAGCAGAAATAGGAGAGCAATTTATTTGTGAGAAGAAATAGGACAGCAATTTATAAATGAAAACCACATTATAGAGAAAAACTTTAGAACTGTAATCAACTTAATAGAAATCATGAGTCTAAAAGGATGAAGATGAAACATAGCACTCACCTATTGTCAGAGAGGCAATGAACTTAAAATGCAGAAAGAGAAGTAAATTTTTGGACACACAATGTGGGAATTTATTTTGCTGGACTAGCATATATACATATATACATGTAAATTTTTTGCTGTTGAAAACCCTAATACGTAAGAATAAATGAAACTTTCTGTAACATAATAAGTAGTATCTGTCTAAGTAGCAGCATAGTGGATAGAGCGCTGGGCTTGAAATCAGGAAGACACCTTCCTAAGTTCAAATCTGGCCTCAGACACTTACTAGGTATGTGACCCTGGGCAAGTCACTTAACCCCCTTTGCCACAGTTCCTCATATGTAAAATGAGCTAGAGAAGGAAATGGCAAACCACTCCAGTATCTCTGCCAAGAAAACTCCAAATGGGGTCACAAAGAGTCAGACAAGACTGAATAACAAAAACAACATCTGTCTAAACCAGCCAGAATTTCATTGTCATCAACACTATCTGACATAATGTTAGAAATGCTGGCTATAATAATAAGAAAAGAAAAAAGAAAATGGAGGAATAAGCACAGGCAAATAAGCACCTTATCACTTTTTGCAGAGGATGTGATGGTTTACTTATAGAATCCTAGAGTCACCTAGAATTAGGTGAAATAGTGAATAACTTTAGCAAAGTGTCAAGATATAAAATACATCTGTATATTACCAACAAAATCCAGCAAGAAAAGAAAGAGAAATTCCATTTCAATTCACTATAGAATATATATAGCATTTGGTATTCTTCCTACCAAATAATACATAAGAACTATATGGATACAATGATGGAATATTAATTATCCATGGGTTGCTTGAGTCAACATCATAAAAATTGTAGTACCACCTAAATTAACTCACTTCATATAGTACTGAAGAATTACTTTTAAAGCCATAAATAATAATATTGAAATTCATTTGGAGGAATAAAAAGTCAAGAATTTTCAAGGGAAATAATGCAAAAAAGTGGAAAGGAAAAGGGCCTACCAGTGCCACATCTCAAAAATATGCTACAAAGAACAGTAATCATAAAATTGATTTGACATTGATTAGAGAGGTCTGTCTATGGAAGATGGGCAGCCATGTGGCACAGTGAGTAGAATGCCAATCTGAAGTCAGGAAGACTCATCTTCCTGCATTCAAATCTGACTTCAGGTACTTACTAGTTGTGTGACCCTGGACACTTAACTCCCTTTGCCTCAGTATCCTCATCCATAAAATGAGTTGGAGAAGGAAATGGCAAATGACTCCAGCATCTTTGCCACAAAGAGTCAGACATGACTAAAACAACTGAACAACATCTGTGGAACATTACATACTTTACTTTACATACAGAATCAAACAAATCTAGTAGTCTATTGTTTGATAAACATAGAAACCCCTAGTTACTGGGATAAGGAGTCACTGATCCTCAAAAATTTTAAGGAAACCTGGAAATCAGTGTAGGAAAAATTAGGTTTATTTCTGTGATTTTAATAATGAGTTGAATACATATGTATGTATATATATTTGTATACACACATATAGTATCTAATGTATGTATGTACATGTAGGTCTTATAAAAATTCATGTGATCTAAAATTTTATTGTAATTAATGTGGCATGTTATGTTTATAGTATTTCTAATACTGAACTAGTTTTGTATTCCTAGTAAAAGTCCAACCTGACTGTAGCATATAAGCTTTGTGATAATTTGCTATAGTTTTCTTGATGTCATTTTATTTAAGATATTTGTGTCCCCACTCACTAATGACATTAGTCCTTAATTTTCTTTCTCTGTTTTGACATTCCCTGGCTTAGGTATTAATATTATATTCTTATTACAGATGGGATTTCTTAAGATCATTTTTTCACATTTTTGGAAAGAGTTTATATAATATTAGGATTGTTTTTTGAATCTTTGATAAAATTTGTTTATAAATACAACAGATCCCAAAGTTATTTTTTTCTCCCCCCAACTCCACCCCTTCCATTTGGTAACCTATTTGTGACTTGTTTAATTTCTATTTCTGAGACTTGGTTATTTGAAATTCTCTCTTTATTCTGTTAATCTGCGCATTTTATATTTTTGTAAATATTCATCCATTTCATCTAAGTTGTCAGTTTTATTGACATATGGTAGGGCAAAATTGTTTCTAATATTTTCCACATTTCTTCATTATTATTAATTCTTCTTTATCTATGATGCCAACAATTTGGGTTTTGTTGGTTTAAAATAAACCTAGTCATATTTATTAATTCAAGAAGGTATTTTTTGCTTTTACTTTTATTATTATCTTTTTGATTTTCAGAATTAGAATTTTGGTTTTTAGTTTGGGTTTTTTAATTTGTTAATTTTCTCATTTTTGTTACTTTTGTCATTTTGTTTTGTTTCTTTGTTTAATTGCATGCCCTAAGGACTTTGGCAGCATATCAAAAATTTTGGAATGTTCTCATTGTTGTCATTATCTTTAAAGAAGTTTTCTCTTGTTTCCATGACATTCTTTGACTCACCAGGTCTTTAGAATTTATTTAGTCCCTATTAATTTTCATTGTTTCTTCAATGGATCTTTATTGAATATATTTTTTGCATTGTCATTAGTAAAGGATATGGTTAATATTTCTCTTTTGCTGCATTTGTTCATGAAGTTTTTATGCTTTAACACATAACTACTTCTTGTAAAAGTCTCAGTAACAGCTGATAAATGTGTATACTGTTTTTCATTCCCATTCAATAATCACTAGGGTTCTATGAAATCTAATATTTTCACAATTCTGTTTCTCTATTGGGTTGAAAATATTCCTGCATCAAATTGTGTGTGTGTGTGTGTGTGTGTGTGTGTAAGTGAGAGAGAGAGACAGACAGACAGACAGACAGCTGTATCACTGCCCTCCCAACCCTTTCCTCATTTATGTAGACTTCCGCTTGTGCATCCTACTCATTCTCCCACCCTTTCTTTATCTTTCTTCCCTAGTATATCACTTTTCTGCCTCTCTTTTCCTTCTTTTTCTAAGATTATCAAAACATAACAAAACCACTCCCAGGTTCTCTGTCTTAGTTAACTGCACATATGATTCCTGATGATATTAGGGTTCTGGGGGCACACTTTATCATTTCTCTCATTAGAATGTAAACATTTTATCTTTGCTTAACTCAAAGAGGCAGCTAAGCGGCACAGTGAGTAGAGTACTCAGTCTGGAGGCAGGAAGACCTGAGTTCAAATGTGCCCTCATACACTCACTATCTATGGGATCCTGGGCAAGTCATTTCGCCTCTTTCTACCTCAGTTTCCTCAACTGTAACATATGGATAATAATAGCACCCACCTCCCATGATTGTTATGAAGCTCAAATGAGATAACATTTGTAAAGTGCTTAGCACAGTGCATAGATACAAAGTAGGTGTTTAATAAATGCTTGTTTCATTTTTTCTTTCCTTCCTTTCTTTCTTCCTTTCTTTTCTTCTTTCTTTTTTTCCTTCCTTCTTTCCTTTCTTCCTTTTTTCCACTGTTTTCTCTGGATGGTCTTCAAGTGGCATTCTGATCAACTGCATGGTCTGATAGCCTTTCCTTTGAACGGTTCCCTTTCTAGGATCCAGACCCAGATTTGGGTCTAGGTGAAACAACTGAACATTTGTCCTCTGAATGGAGATACAGTACATGGTTGTCAATCCTGGTTCTTGTTAAGGAACTAGAAGACTCTGTAAATTCAAAGTGACATCAGTTCTGGTCTGAGCCTGGAGACTAAACCTGAGAATTCAAGAAGCCACTCTGGGATTAGTTATAAAACAGTTGGCTTGGCCTTGGTCTGATGCCAAGGTTGGAATTCTTACTTCTACTGTATGGTTAGAAGTACTGGCCCACCTTTATTCCACAGTTCCACCGAACAAATAGCTTCTTTGTTCCTAGTTCTTTGCTTTACTAAAAGGTAGATATTGGACTTATCAATCTTTAACCATGGCTTATATGCCTGGGAGTGGTAACTCTAGGTCAAAATATGTGGATATTCCAGTAACTTTTTTTTCACTATAATTCTAAATTAACTTCCGGAGTGGTTGGATCAATTCTCAAGCTTTACTAGCAATACTTTGGTTCACCTACCCTTTCACAGCTCTTCTAGCACTGACTATTTGTATCTTTTGTCATCTTTGCCAGTTTACTGTGTATGAGGTCAACCTTCAAAATTATTTTGATTTTCATTTCTCTTTTTATTAGTGATTTGGAGTATTCCTTAATATGATTATTAAAAGTTTATAGTTCTTTTAGAAACTGATTGTTCATATCATTTGGTTATTCTGGAGGTTAACTCTTGGTCTTTTATGTTTGAGTTAGTTCTCAATATACATTCAATATCAAACTTCTATATGAAGATTTTTCCTCAATCAACAGTTTTGATTTTGTTTATTCAAAAACATTAAAATTTTGGCCAATCAAGATTATCTATTTTATCTTTTGTGATTACTTTTATCCCTGATTAAGCTCAGAATTCTCTTCTAGATATAGATGTGAAAGGCTTCTGATCTGGTTCTCTTCAAGATCTTTTTTTTTTAATTGGTATAACCTTTAATACTCAGGCCATATGTCCATTTTTAGTATATTCTGACATATGGCATAAACTGGGTCTAAATCTAATTTATACTGAACTGCTGTCCAGTTTTCTCAACAGTTCTTGTAAAATTGGCACTTCTTCCCCAAATAATTTACTGAACACTGGATTATTGAGATTAATTTCTTTTGACTTTTCCTCATCTAGTCTTTTCTGCTTTTCTATTTTTTAATGTGGACCAAATAGTTTTGCTTGTGTTCTGGAAGTGTTATTTCTTCCTTATTCCTACTTTTTTTCTTCTATTAGTTCACTTGTGATTCTAGGTCTTTAGTTCCTCCAAAGGAATTTTTATATAATTTTCCATTTCTATTAAATATTCCCTTCTTAGTTTGATTGGAAAAATACAAAACTTATGAATCAATTTAGGTAGGATCATCATTTTTATTACATTTTGAGGAGAACTGAAAATTCTCCCCTCAATGCAGCTTACTTGAATCATTCTTTATTTCATTGAAGAGTGTTTTGTACTTGCATCTGTACAGGTCTTGAGTGTGCCTTTGAGATTGGCTCTCAGATATTTTATTCTTTTGTTGTTGTTGTTGTTGTTGTTATTTTAAATGAAATTTCCTTTCCTATTCTTTCCTACTAGATATACAGAGATGTCATTCATTTTTGTGAGGTTATTTTGAATCTTGCTATTTTACTGAAATTTCTTAGTTAAGGCTTTCTTAGTAAACCACCTGTTTTCAATAAATGAGGATTATAGTCTTTCATCTTATGTTTATGCCTTTATTTTTTTAGTTTTATTGCTGATTGATCTAGTTGTTAATTCTCTTTCCCTTCTCTTCAAATATTTTGCATATGTGTATCTGTTTACATGTGTGGTCCCAAAAGAATGTAAGTTCCTCAGAGATGTGATCCATGCTTTTTGCTTGTCTGTTGGTTTGTTTGCTTTGTATTTGAATCTCCAGTGCTTAGCATTATGTCTTACTGACACTAAATAAATATGATAACTTGGACTTGGTTAGATTGATTAGATTGACTGGGGAAGGCAGAGAAAGAGAGAGACAGAGACAGAGACAGACAGACAGAGAGACACAGAGAGAGACAGAGAGAGGCAGAGAGACAGAGAGAGAGAGAAACAGAGACAGAGACAGAGAGAGAGAGAGAGAGATCTACTCCCAAGGTGTCTGGTGTCTGAGCAGTAGTTGGTACCGTTCCTACATATCTAGGGTCAGTTTTCCAGTAACACTTAAGGTTATGACGAGAATGCCTTTCAAAGATAACTCCAATTATAGCTGAAATAATATTTGCCCTGAGACTGCACTCCATTGACACAATGACATGTTTCACAGGAGAACTAAAATGTAACAATCACTTCTTAAAAGACCATGCTAAAATCTTTCTGAGCCTAGTGGAGGATTAGACGGTTGGACACAATTCTTCCCATAGTAGCTCTGAAAATACATGGTGAACTTTTCCCTAGTATGTTATCCTCACTGCAGTAGGAGGTCAGGGCAAAAAAATTTTACACAGGTTTGAAAAGCATCAAGACCTTATAATAGCACATAAACCAGAGCTAAGTCTATTACCAGTAGCTTTTGGATATTTGTATACAGTTCTGTAATATCTAAATTATATGTTTTTAGGAGAAAATCCTCCCCAGCTTATCACCTTCCGAATGGCCATCTGGACATCCTTGTTCCTGAGACTGTAAACCAAAGGATTCAATAAGGGAGTGATGATGGTGTAAGTCACTGTCACCAACCGATCCTTGCCAGATGTGTACCTGGATGAGGGCCTCAAGTAGACAAAAGATGCACATCCATAGTGGACCACAACCACTGTGAGGTGGGAAGCGCAGGTAGAAAAAGCTTTCTTTTTCCCTTCAGTTGATGGGATCCTTAAGATAGTTCTGACAATGAAGCCATAGATGATACAGATGAAAGTCAAGGGGACCATGAGTATCATAACCCCACCAATGAATATGATCACCTCATTGATGTAGGGGTCCCCACAGGCAAGATGAATAACAGGTGCAATGTCACAGAAGTAGTGATTGACCCTGTTGGAGTTGCAGAAGGGTAGGCTGAAGACCAAAAACGTACCCACCATTGAAATCAGAAAGCCACTCACACCACAAGTGGCTGCCATCAACTTGCATAACCACCAGCTCATGAGAATTGGGTAGCGCAGGGGGTGACAGATGGCAGTGAAGCGGTCATAACCCATCACACCCAACAACAAGCAGTTGGTGATTGCAAAACCAAGAAAGAAGAACATTTGGGTGGCACAACTGATGAACGATATTGTCCTGAGCACAGATAGGAGGTTGAGGAGCATCTTGGGTAAGATGACCAAGGTGTAGCAGGTCTCAGAGGCAGAAAGAATGCCCAAGAAGAAATACATGGGGGTGTGGAGGCTGTTCTCTAGGTGGACTGTGGTGATAATGGTGATGTTTCCACCCAGTATGACCATGTAGAGGCAGAGAATGACAGCAAAGAGAGCAAATTGCATTTCCTGAAGGTCAGAAAAGCCCAGCAACCAGAACTCAGTGACCATGGTGAGGTTCTCTAAAGGAAGCTGCCTCCAGGGAATGACCTAGAGTGAGGAAGGGGAAAAAAAGCCTCGATTCTCTGCACTGAGGAAGTTGGGGTTCATTCATTCATTCTGAACGGTCTAGGCAATTGTTTCCATCCCAGATTTCTTCGATAAATATTTCATTAGAAGGTGAAGAAGGAAGTATGGTTAAAGGAGAGTGGCTCAGAGGTCAGGGTAACATAAATTGTATTTATGGCAGAAATTATTAGGGGTATCAGTCAGAAGGATTCTAGTAAACTTGTGGACCATATTCACAAGAAATGGGCCAAGATTCTGAGAAGGCTTAAGCCATGCCATCAGAACATCAGTTGAAGCACCAAAGATGTTTTTATCTTGAAAGGAGAAGGAGGCTTGTTTGTCATACAGCCTTTGAGGAGCTAGCATGTGTCTGGAACCATAGAGGGCGTCTAATCTATGTTCTTACAACCCACAAGGATACTTCCTCTAGTATTTCTAACTGGTAGCTGTCTAATCTTTTCACATTTCCAAGGATCAGTATTTCAATACCTCCTTCAACCCCCAAGGTAGCCCATTAAATTTTTACACAGGTTGAAGTTTTAGGAAATTCAGTCTTAACTAGTCTAAAAAAAAATCTTTCTATAACCTCCAACTACTGGTAACAGTTCTCTCTGTTAAATCCTAATTACTATTTCCTATTTACAGTTAAGATATCTCCCCATCCTCAACAAAACATCAGTGTCATTTCCTTCGGAGTTCTTTTTATTATCTTTCACATAGAATCCTGTCAAATCATTTTCAAAAGTTCAAATAAATAATATTCAGGAGCTCTCCCTAGAAATATGCTTACAAATTCCTAAGAACAATCATAGATTTTTTTCAGCTGGATGGTGCAATGCATAGAGTACTAGACCTGGAGTCAGGAAGGCCTGAGCTCAAATCCAGCCTCAGATTCTTAATAGCTGTGTGACCCTGGGTATGTCACTTAAATTCTGTTTGCTTCAGTTTCCTCAATGATAAAATGGAAATCATAACAGCATCTATCTCACGAGGTCTGTAAAGCGTTTAGCACAGTGCTTGACATATAATAGATGCTTTATAAATGCTTGTTCCCTTCTCTTCCCCATGCATTAACCATGTTGACTTTTCCCCAACAGATTATGCTTCAGTATACAATGATAATATATGTTTATCAATTCCTGACTTCTATCATAGTTCACTACAGTCTGTAATTCCCAAGGTCTCCACTGAATCTTTATCTTGGATGAAGGCAAGGAGAAGTCCTAGAGGTTATCTGATAGTCCTGCAACAAAATGGAGACTGCTAACAGCAGGTTACTCATTTTAGGCAGTGGCTTCACAGTTTTACCCTGACTTCATATTGATACCATCTTGTCCAGAGTATTTCTCCACATCTGCCCTATAGTTGAGGTTTGGGATATTCTCTTGACTGTTGTAATTTCAAAAGAAATTTAGGACTGCTAAGAAGACAATAAAATTAAAGAAAAGGAATTAGGCTCCCATAACTAGAGCTAAAAAAAATAAAAACAAAACCAAGAAAAATTAAAAAAAGAAAAAAAATTGTGCCCAACATCACACAGGTAATAAGTGGCAGAGATGGAATTGAAACCTAAGACCTCTGACTCCAAATCCAGCAATCTTTCCTCTATACCAAGGCTTCTTAAACTTTTTCCACTCATGATTTTGCATTTCGGCAGTGTTTCATCTGTATTGCGTGGCCTGAGGGCATGCACAGTGCAAAGTGTGCATGTTGTGAGTTCATAACCAAGGCTTCAGTGAAGTTACATTATGCAACATGGGCAAGAGCTCCCAGAAACACTTCAGATTCATAATGCATTTGATTTTGAATTAATTTTTGGTAGTCACATATTCAGAAACCTTTCACTGTTGCCAAAATTTTTGCGACTCCATATGGGGTCATGATCCACTGTTTAAGAATCACTGCTTTATACCATGCCAGCACCAAATTAATGAGGTTTAGAAAAATGTAAAATAGAAAAGAATTGAATGATTATATTTCAATTATTCAAGAAAATTTCCCAGAATATCATAAAAGCTAAATAACAAATACGCATCTTACACTTAACTGCAAAAATTATTTTTCTTAAAGTATAGGTATGTCCATGACCATTTACTTAGAATAAAACTCTATTTTGTGTGTGTAGTGTGTCCTTCATTCTAGAAGAGGATCATGACATCAGGGAGATGATGACATGACTTGCAATTTATTGCCTCTATTACCTCCAAGATTAAACACAATGTCCTCTGCTTGGCATTTAAAACCCTTCGTAACCTAGCCCCTTCCTACCTTTCAAGTTTCCTTATACATTCTTCTTTTTCTTACATCTATGACCAGCTACAGTGGCCTCTTTGATGTTCTTCAGACAAAACACTGCTTTAGTGTTGCTTTTTCCTCATGGCTAGGATGTACTCCTTCTTCATCTCCACCTCACTTTTCTGACTTTCTTCAAGAGTCAACTCAAATCTTACCTTTTGCAGGAGGCCTTTTCAGAGCTCCTCCCTGCTAGTGCCTTCCTCTTCGAGAATCTTTTTCATCTAACCTGTATGCATCTCGTTGTCCACCCCACTATTTTCATGTTGCTTCACCCATTAGAATATGAGCTCTTTGAAGGCAAGGACTATTTTGTTTTGTTTTCCTTTTACTTTCTTTGTATCTCCAGCATTTGGCACAGTGCCTAACATATAATAAACACTTAATAGATACTTGTTGACTGAAAAACAAATGCAATCCACAAAACTCTAACCACTGAAGTTCACAGAAACTTAAAATTCAATTCACTGCAGTACATCATCAAACTATGACGAACTACAATGAGAAAGAAAATTCTTAAAGCCACTAGAATAAGAGATTATATATATATATGTGTCTGTGCACATAGATGCACATATATAATCTACATATCTTACATATCATTTATGTTATACATCTAATCTATGTTATATTGAGCTATTTTATTTATATGCTACATATATACACATAGACACATGTATAAGCTATCTATATATCTTAGATATAATCTATCTATATTATATATCTAATCTATCTATATGTATATAGATTATATATAATATATAGGTATTCTTATTTATATACTACATATATACACACATAGGCATGTAAGCTACCTATATATTTTATATATCATCTGTCCATATTACATATCTTATCTACCTATATACAGATTATATGTAATATATGTACATGTATACATAGATTATATGTGATACATTGATTTTATTTATATACTACATATACACAATAGTCACATACATATAAACTATCTATATGTCTTACATTTCATCTATCTATATTACATATCCAATCTATCTAGATTATATATACACTATATGTAATATACAGAGAGATTATCTATATATTATATATATGCATATAGACACATATATTATATATCAATTATCTATATGTCTTATATATCATCTACATTACATATCTAATTTATCTATAAATGCATATAGACTATATATAATATAAAGAGAAATTTTATTTATATACAATAAAAAATCAAATTTCACAGACTTTTTTCTGAAAAAATAGAAATACCTGCTGATAGTATAATATAAAATATATAAAAATTTTAAATGTGGGTCCCTTAAACCCACCCCTCTCTTAACCTTCCCTATTTCTGTCAAGACCATTACAAGGTTTGCAACCATGGAGCTGCGGCTCTCCTACACTCTTCATTCTCCTTCACTCCACATAGCCAATCATTTGCCAAGTTCTGTCGATTGTAACCCACAACACCTCTCCCCATCTTCCCTTTCTCTCTACTCATAGTGATTACTGTAGCTTATACCCTCACCGCCTTTCATTGGGACTATTATAATAACCTCTTAATTGGTCTTCCTTCCTCAAGGGTTTCCATGTTCAATCCATTCTCTCCATGGTTTTCCAATTGATAATCCTAAAGCATGGCCCTGACCATGTTGCTCCCCTGCTCACAAAGCCTCAGTGGTTTTCTATTGCCTCAGCAATAAAATACATGCTCCTCTTTGGCAGTTAAAGCCCTTCACAATCTGATTCCAATCTGTCTTCTTAGGTTGATGTCACATTACTCCTCCTCATGTACTCTATACACCAAATAGATATAGGAAATCAGTGTTTCACCAACTAAAGATTATAAAACTTTCAGAGAAAGGAATAAAAACTCTTGTAAAAGTTATATAGGCATTTGACAGAAAAAAATGGATTTAGAGCCACAACTCAAAATATTTCCTTCTGATAACAATAACATGAGCGCAAAATAAATTATTAAAATGGAAGAAAAATAATAGTTTTATTTCATTTGTGGAGAGTTAGAAAACATTTTGTCTATAAAATGTATAAAAATTGCTGGCAGAATAAATGAATTTAATATATGTGAGAAAAAAAGATGTCGTGCAGCAAAATAAATATAACCAAATTTAAAAAAAAAACATGTTGGAAATTATTATAATAAAGTTATCTGATAAAAATCTGACAGCTTGGTTCTATAAAGATGATAAAAATTAAAACAGTAATTTCACATTGGATAAATGGTCACAAAATATGAACATGTAATTTTCAAAAGTGGGAATATACATTAGTCATTTAAAGTTATTTAAACTGTCTTAAAATCGTAAATGTGAATTAAAACAACTCTGAAGTACTATATTAAACACATCAAATTGTCCAACCAAAAGTTTAAAATAGCAGTCATGAAAATTGGTGAGGCTGTGGAGAAGCAGGTGGTCTATCACATCACATATCATAGCAGTGGAGAAAGGAATAGGAATCAATGATTCCATTAGTGTAGGAAAGAGCCCAGTAAAGAAAGCTCCCTCTAGTGATGCAGACTGGTATTTCCTCTGCAATTCATAATCTTGGAGAGTACTGAGAGATTAAGCTATTTGTCTAGAGTCACACAATCAGTTATGTGTCAAAGACAGGGTTTGAACCTAGGTCTTTGTGGCTTTAAAGCAGTTCAATACCTGTAGCATAATAGGATCACAAAAAGGTGATCTTTTTGGAGGGCAATACAACTGTACAACAACTTACAAAATTGATTGTATCTCTGCATCCAATGATCCTATTACTGGGACTACATTCTAAGGATGTTAGTAAAGCTCCAGCATAGGATCTGGGTTTGCTACTGCTGTTGTTTTTGGTGGTAGTGTTGCTGCTGCTGGGGGTGTTAATGGCGGTGGTATCGATATTCCCTTTCTTATTTCAGACCAAAATTCCTCTCTAGTTTAGAAAGTAATTTCGAAAGTTGCTGTACAGAAAGACCTGAGTTCAAATTTAGCCTCAGACACTTGACACTTACTAGCTGTGTGACCGTGGGCAAGTCACTTAACCCTGACTGCCTCACTCCCCCAAAAAAGTTTCTGTAGTCAAAATTTCTTCATCCTATGGGCAGACTTTTGATTAGAAAGGTTAGTCCTAAGATAATAAACATGCAGTCCATCATTTAATTTTTACTTGAAGCAACTCTAACTTCGTAGATTCTATCAGAGATTGTGAAACTTCTGAGAACAAAGGTCACTTCCAGGCTGCAATGAGATAAATGACGGGTATTTCATTGGAGGTGAAGTTAGGAAAGGAAGTTATTAAAAGGGGAGGGAAACTCTTATCTGTCCAAAAATGTACATGGCTGCTTTTTTTTAATAATAAAAAATTATCAATAGTTGACATGTTAAAAGACTAAACAGTAGTGTTGCATCAAAGTAATAGACTATTATCTACTATTAAAGTGACAAATATAGAGGATATAGATAAATATGTTAAGATTTATGCATCTGGACTATTGCAATAGTCTGCTGGTGGGTCTGTTTGGCTCAAGTCTTTCCACACTCCAATCCATCTTCCATTCAACCAAAAAGTGGTTTTCCTAAAGCACAAATCCAACCATCTCAATCCCCCTATTCAATAAATTCCAGTGGCCCCTATTGCCTCCAAGAGCAAATACAAAACATTCTGTTTGGCATTTAAAATTCTTCCTAACTTGGCCCCCTCCTACCTTCCCAATCTACTTATACTCCTCCCCCCCGCCCAAATACTCTTTGATCAGTGACTGTAGCCTCCTGGCTATGTCACAAATAGGACACTTTATCTTTCTGTTCTGGGCACTTTCTCTGGCCGTCTCCCATGCCTTGAATGCTCTTTCTTCTCAACTCCTCCTACCAAGTTCATTAGCTTCTATTGAAGTCTCAACTAAAAATCTCATCTTTTACAGTAAATCTTTTCAAACTCCTCTTAATTCTAGTGCTTTCCTTCTATTAATTGTTTCCTATTTATCCTATATATAGCTTGTTTTGTATATATTTGTTTGCATGTTGTCTCCACTATTAGTAGCAAGCCTCTTGAAAGCAGGGGCAGTCTTTTTGCCACTTTTTATATCCCAGCACTTAGCATAGTGCCTGACACATAATAAATGTATACTGATCAATTGATTCTCTACTAATTTATTTAAAGGGCTTCATATTGTTGGCTTTGAGTTCCATTAAAAGTTGTTTTTTGTGTTTTGTTTTTTACTTTGGAAGCAATGGGGGTTAGGTGACTTGCCTAGGGTCACACAACTAGCTAGTGAGTGTTTGAGGCCAGATTTGAACTCAGGTCCTCCTGACTCCAGGTCCAGTGCTCTATCCACTCTCACCTAGCTGCCCCTAAAACTGTTTTAAAAACAGAAGTTCTTTCTGCTTTCTAAAATTCTCTTGCTGTTTTGGGGCAACTTTCAGCAAAGTTTTAGAGTGGTGATCTTTATTTTTGGTCCCCACTTCATCTTTTTATGCCCTTATCCCCTTATAATTTACAACATTAATGTACCATTTTGCAGTAGTGGATTTCCAGGTGCTTTCTAGAATCTTACAATGTTAGAATTGAATGAGATCTTAGAGATTTTCTAGACCAATCTTTCCCAAAACCTTAAATTTCTTTTATTGCATTCCCAGGATGTAGATTCTATATGCACACTTCCAGTGACAAGAAGCTCAGTACCCCATGAAGCAAAATAATCCATTTTTACATAGTTTTCATAGTTAGGAACTTCTTCCTTATATTGAGTTAAATTATGTCTACACCTTCTACCCCTTAGTTTAAATTGTACCTTCTATGGTCAAGCTATGAGAGTATCAACTCTCTTCTCTGTAATAGCTCTTCAAATAGTAGAGTACAGTTATCACCACCCAACCTCACCCCTAACACTGTTCTCTTCTCTAGGCTAAACATCCCCAGTTCCTTCCATTCAATGCACAGAATAAAAAAAAAATCTCATAACTGTATTGGACCAGAAACTGACCAAGAATCCTCACAATAGCATTCTATAAATGTAAGTTACCAACTTCTACTTTAAGTCTTCCCGTGAGGGGGAACTCATTACTTCCTGAGGAAGTCCGTTGCACTATGATACAGTCCTAATTGTTGGGAAAGTGTTTTTTAAATTACAGCAAGACTAAATCCGCCTCCTTGAAATTTTCATCCATTTTGCAGTTTTATCTTCTAGAATCAATCAAGACAAGTTGAACCTGTCTTCCACCTTATAGCTCTGCTAATTCTTGAAGAATATTATTTTAGCATGTTGGACTTACTTCATTATACATCTTAATCTGTAGTCTCCATAATGCTGCCCATTGATGTCTGACAATTTTTCTTCTCATGGAAGATGTTCCTTCCTTATATCTCTCCTTATGAAAATGCCACTTTTTCAAGACCCACTTGTAATGCTACCTCTTCCACAAGGCCATTGTTCAACTTTCTAACAGAGAGTTCCTCTTCCAAACTCCAAAAATACTTTGTTAGCACATCTTTCATAGCATTTACTGCTATTTCATACTGCATATAATCTCTCCTACTGAATTTTAAGCAGTGATTATGTCTTCTCTATCTTTGTATTTCCAATGGATAACACTCAGAAATATTGTTGAATGAATGAATGGATTTTTGTATTTTGAAAAGAAGACCCCTGGATAGGTCAGTACCTCGTCCAAAGCATGGAACAAAATGTTAGAATTTTAGGCCACATGGCATCCAAGCATATGGAGAGGGGTCAGGTATTTTGGGGAGTAGGGACCTTTCTAGGACTACTCAAAACCCACCACAAAAGATAGTTCCTAATTTACATCCTAATTTACTGGAATTCCTGTTCTCAATTGAGCTGTTTTCTTTTTCCACCTTTCCTCAGCAATAACTTTTTCCTATTTTGCCAATTGGACATGCAAGGCTTTTTCTCCCAATTTGGTCTTCTGATGCTTATAGACTCTTGTAGAGTACACTGTTTGCCAGAATTGTGGTTTTATTGGCCTAAGGAACTCCTCTACCAAAGCAGATCAACAACTCTTCTGCTATTTCTTATGTGTTGGGGAGTTGCCTGGAGGCACTGAGAGGTTAAGTGACTCGTCCCTAGTCAAATGTCCAGTATGTGTCAGTGGTAAGACTTGAATCCATATCTTTCTGACTCAGAAGCTGGTCCTCTATTCATTTTGCAATGCCTCCTCAGTTGATTTGAACAAATAATGCCTCTCTCTTTTCATTGGCATCCATATTTTTACCGGTACCTCTCTTGGATTTATTGAGAGACAATCTGTTATAGTGGAATAGGGATTGGAATCATGAGATTTGGGGTTGGATACCCACCCTGCCGTTTATTAACTATGTGACCAGTTTACTCATCTGTAAGATATGAGTGATGATGCTTACACTACATGCCTCACCAAAGTTTATACTTTTGGTAAAGAAGGGGAGAGCGACTGAAGCTACAATTTCATTGAAACATAGATGTCCCAAATGAAAAGTTATTATCTCTACCAATATGGATCAGCATCTTTTCTGTAACATACATTTTTGGGAAGTTGCCTAGAGCGTGGAGAGATTAAGTGACTTGGCCCAGGGTGCCCCTGCAGTTAGTGTGAGAGGCAGGACTTCATCCCAAGCATTCCAGAGTCAGAGCTCAGCTCTTCATCCACTATGCTATGAATGACTCTCAGTAAAAGAAACACTCTATAAATATTGTCAATTGAACCTATTACTATTATTCTAGGTTTGCCTTTTCTCACCAACATACAAAACTTAGTCCCATTGGGATGATTATTATAAGGTGGCTCACAATAGCGAATTCCTTTACCAGATTCTATTCATTAATCAGGATGAAGAGCAGCATGTATCTTTTCCTTGTGGGATCCATTCCTGATTATTCTAAGTAGCAGTCAAGCACCATATGAAGACTTACTAAAAGGCAAGGAGATGTAGTGGAAAGGATGCTGAATCTGGAGCAAACAGACAAATCTGAATCTTAGGTCTGCTTCTTATTAGCTATGTGACCTTGATGTAATCTCTTAAGCACTCTCTACCTCAGTTTCCCCATTTACAAAATGAGTTTGTTGCACTAGATGATCTCTATAGTATCTTCTATCTGTCTGGCTTACCCACTCCTTTCCTTGTTTGGTATGTAGGGTGATGATGCTAATCTAGGTGGAGAGAACCAAAGACTCTCTTTCCTTGTCTTCTGAGATAATGGTATAAAACACTCTACACGCTGCATGGCACAAAGTAGGTGCTTAATAATTGCTTGTTTCTTTGCTTCCTTCCTTCTTTCATTTTTTCCTTCTTTCCTTCCTTCATTTTTCCTTCCTTCCTTTGATAACCAGTTCCATATATAGGAGATATATTTGTTCAAGTACATTATAAACTCTCTAGGTCTTCTATTTCCTTTGTTTCTCCCACCATTAACCCCAATACTCGATAATAAGAATGCCTTCCTTGTACAGATATAGTACTTGACAGATTTTTCAAAGTATTTTCAAATCCATTAACTGATTGGATTCTTGTAACAATCCTACTGGGTTTACAATACAAGTGTTATTTCCCCCAATGTACAGATAGGGAAATTGAAGCCCTAAGAAGCTCTTGCCTAAGTCACTTGCCTAAGCTTAGGTATCTGGGCAGTAGGTAATAGGCATAAACAGTTTCTGCACTCCCAGTTCTATGCTCTTTCCACTTCCATCTCAAGCTGGGACCAGAGTTATTTATTGAGTTAGCATGACCCCACTGTGTTCTGTGCCCAAAGAGAATAAAATCCATGCTGCTGTTGGCTGAAGGACCAAATGACTGACTGAGAGACAGTTTGATGCATCGGGTACTACCATGATTTTCCTCATCCCAGTGGGCTCCCTTACCTCATCAGTGATCTGATTCTTCATTTCTGACATTGAGTCTGCAGTAGATTCATTCCCAGATTTAGACAGGAAGGTAGAATCCAAGGACAGCAAGGCTTTCTAGATCAAAACAGTCATGTTACAAACTTACTTCACCATTATTTTCTTGGACTTTTTGCTTTTTTCAATTACACATTAGATTGAGGCCACTTCCCTTTGGCATTAAAGAGTGGCAACAGTAGAGAATTACTGGGGAAAATGCATTTCACAGAAGAAGTTTGAATAAGCCATTGCTACTCACAACATCCTAGGGAGTCTTACTAGAAGGGGCATGTTTTGAAAAGATGTTTAAAAGATTAGAGAGGAAGCATGGCATAGCAGGTAGAGGGCTTGCCATGGAGTTATAAATGTCAAGTGCCAACTAGCAACTATGAATGCCAACTAGCTATGTTCCTAGGACAAATTACTTAACCTCTCAGTGACCCAAGGGAATTGTCTGAGACTTTAATTTACAGACCTATTGCCAATTTGCTTCAATGGAGAGTTTCCACACTGGAATTTCCCCAAACTCATGTCAGCAACACACAGACACACAGACACACACACAAATTTAAGAATTAAAGAACAAGGAGATACAATCTTTGCCTTAGAAGAGCAATGCAAATGTGTGGACAGACTGGGAAAAAGTTTTTGAAGAGAAGAGATTGAATAAGAAAAGAGGTTAATAAGGGATTTTGTATGAAAGGTAGAGGGAGCAGGTAAGGTAGAAAGACTTAAAGTTCTCTTCAATAGAAAAGTTTTTGAGGGACTCACAAAACTAGGAGTAATTAAAGATGGGTTGGAGCTACTCCTATTGGCCATAAAGACCTCAGTGTGAGCAGTTCAGCATCATCAGTTCTGCCCTCCTTCCAAGCTGCTTCCCTCCTGTCTCTCTCATTAAGACTCACCCCCATTATCTCTCTTTCCCTTAGCCTCCTGCTTTCCCTTAGCAGTTTGCTTCTCTCTCAGCAACTCACCCCCCCACCATCTACTTAATTTATTGCCATCCCTCACCCACAATCCAACCAATGACTGAAGATAAACAGGCACTGGCTCAGGGAAGAGCTGGGCTACCCATGAAATGAATAAAACACCTTTAAGTCAAGAAACTGATTTTTCTATTTATTAATGGTTGGCAAGTCCCAATGTGAGTGAAGGTCCCTAGAATCCTTAGCAAACCTATACCTGCAACTTCATTCCCAGAGAAAGAACCCCAAGACTTCTAGGTAAGTGTGTCTCAAATCCCCACAAATGTGAATACTTGGTTGCAATGGCTCCTGGGTATGTCTCTCTTTCTGCTCCAGATCACTCCCAAGTGAGATTCCCCAAACCATCCCCACTCTCCAGCTCTTTTGTCTCCCTCAACCATATTCACAAATCCTATAGCTGAATGAAAGAGACCTAGCTTCTTCTAACTGTTTTGCTGCTCTACTGTTCTCACCTTACTCCCTTCCATAGTGTCCCTCCCCAATCAGCCTCCTCTCCAAGGACATTTCTCTAAGCAGTGTCCCAATGAGTATCATCAATGTTGTCTTCTTTTGTCTTTTTTGTCAACAGTTATCCCCACACCCCATTCAGGAATTGTGTTCCCATAACTCTGGGGAGGCCATTACTACCCAGGTCCTTCCTTTCCCTAATTAGTGACTAGGATTCAGTGGGGACAACCAAGGCTAGAACAAAGATTTGTGGTCAAATTGGGAAAAGAAGACACTTAGATAGAGAATTTCTTGGCTTCCTCTCATAGGTTTCTTTGGTTTTCATTGGGGAGCTGGCTCTTACTATGTGTAAAGACAACAAGAAGTCTATGCCAGTTCTCTCCATAAGATTTTCCTATCTCCTGGTCCCTACCTTCTCAAATTATGAGATCCCAGGTTGACTTGGGTAATCCTCATCTCCATGTCTATGTTTCCCCTTAGAGTGGTAGCTGAGCATAGTGAGTAGGGCAGTGAAGTTAGAATCAGGATGGCCTAGGATCTAATCCCACTTTCAGCACAAACTAGCTGGATGACCCTCGGCAAGTCTCTTAATCCCTCTGTGTCTCAGTTTCCTTATCTGTAAAATTAGGAGGTTGGATTCTATAGCATCAAAGGTCCTTTCCCACTCCAAATATATGATCCTATTATTTTCAGAACTGTCTAAAACTAGCAGAATAGAGCCTGCAGAGATAGCAATAAAGAGCAACTGGGCAGCAGAGAGAAGTAGGATACATCTAAGATCAGTGTACAAAGTGATACCAAAAGTTGTTGTTCAGTTTTTTCCCCCAGATGTTGAAGGTGGGAAGGGGAGGGGGAAATCTTCTATAGGAAATTAGGTAGATAGGTGGCAGCAGGCAGATTTCCAAAGGGGGCTCATACATCCCTCCCAGCTAATTGGCCTCCACAGCCTCAGCCTCAGCCTCAGCCTCAGCCTCAGCTCATTTCAGAAAAGCTGCAGTGATGGGCAGGAGAGGCAGGGGCACTACATCCAGGAAGGCCAATCGAGGCCCACAGCTATACTCATGAAAGAAAGCTAAAGCCTGCCATTCAAGGGAAGGCTCTCTTCAGGAAGAGAGAGGTTCAGTATTGTGGGCCCTAATGATTTAGGCCAGAAAGGTACAAGTTCACTACCTCTGTACAAGCAGAACCAGATGGCCTGCGCAGTTAGTTAGGGCACCGTAGTGTGGCGGAATAGTACTAGCTTTGGAGTCAGAAAGCTTCAGGTAGAGTCCAAACTTCGACACTAATTAGCTTGCTTGACCCTAAGTTACCCATCTAAACCTCTCTGGACTTTAGATTTCTCATCCACAGAATGGGGATAATAATATACTACTTGTCTCATAAGGTTGTTGTGATGAAAGCAATGTGGATATATTTTGTTTATCATTACATAAATGTGACTTATTATGAGCACTATTCTTATCATCAAGGACTTTTTTCTTCTGTGTTGGTGTCCTGCGTTTTCACCTGGACATGTATCCCTGATAGGTGATGAAGCTACCAAAATCCCTATGCATGCCCTCTGATGTGGTATATTCATAGTTTACTTTTATTGTCAGATTCCAGGACAAAAACCAGGTGCCTTGTGGCAGCCCAGATGCCATAGTCAGGCCTTCGTACCCAAGCGACCATTGATTCACCTTCTGCACCTAGAATCTCAGAGTTGGAAGGCACTTTAGAAGCCAGATAATCCAACCCATGCCTTAATATGAATCCTCTCTACAATACCCCTGAAATGCAGTCATCTAGCATGGACTCACTAAGAGTGAGTGGATGGGGGTGGATGGGGAAGAAGAGGGAGAACAACCATTATCTCCCAAGATAAACCATTCTACTTCTTGGCAATTCTGTTAGGAAGATTTCCCTCCTCCTCCCCCACCCCCTTAAGGCAACTGTTTTTTATCTTTGCAGCATGCTACCTCAAATTTGGGCAGCTAGGCAGTGCAGTGGATAGAGCACTGGCCTAGAGTCAGGAGGATTCATCTTCATCTTCTTAAGTTCAAATCTGGCCTCAGACACTTGCTAGCTGTAAGACCCTGGGCAAGTCACTTAACCCTATTTGTCTTAGTTTCCTCAACTGTAAAATGAACTGGAGAGGTAAATAGCAAACCCCTCTAGTAACTTTACTGAGAAAACCCCAAATAGTATCTTGAAGGGTCAGACGCAACTGAACAACAACCACCTCAAATTTAATCCCCCTTTTTCATAAGGTCCAGGAACCAGAAAAGGTTAAGACCTTCTGCTATAGGATAAACATCCTCAGTTTGTTCAACCAGTCCTCAAAAGGAATGGTTCTGATGCTTTCTATCATTCAGGTAGTTCTTTCAATGTTCTTCCTAAAACATAGTGTCCAGAGCTGAGCACATATGCCGTAGCCTGACTGGGTAATAATAAATGGGACAATCGTCTCCCTAGTAAGGGACAATATGTCTTTCTTGATATGCCCTAACATCACGTAAAATACTTTTGGGCTGCTGCATCATATTATTGATTCATACAAAACTTGTAGGAGAGTAAAATGCACATATGTAGATGTACATATAAACATATATGTATATACACATATTGCAATAGATATGTGTGTATAGATATACATGTAAACATATCTGTGTATTGTATCTGCATATGCCTATGTATGATGCAGATATATAAATATACACATATGCAATAATGTATGTATACACAAGCACACATGTATTTTACATGCTCACAAATAAATGAATTTTGTGACATATATGGACTTAACACACATATGTTGATATGTACATGTGTGTTTAATAATTTTTTCTAAGCAAACTACTATCTAGCTACTTTCCTCTCATCTTTGATTTCTGAAGTGTTTTTTTTAAAGTAGAAGATTGTACATTTATATTAAATTTCAGAGTCTTTAATTCAGTTTATCAATGCACTCTGTCAAGATTTTTCTGGTTCATTGTATTTACACTTCCTCTTGGCTTTGTATAAGCTGTAAATTTGATGAATGCCCTATATATCTCTTTATCATAGTCACTGATAAAAATGTTAAAAGCACCAAGGAAAAAAAATCCTAGGGGTGTTCTCTGGAGTCCTTCCAAGTTATCATCAATGCATTAGTAAGTACTCTTCAGATACAATCATTTGATAAATTTCTAGTTCATCTAGCTGTACTATTATCCAGACCACATCTTTTCACCTTCTTCACAAAAATAACATGATACTTTGTCAAACACTTTCTTGAAAAATATGTTAATTTAGCTCTAACATACAGTAGTGTACCAGTCCAGTAACTCTGAAAAATAAAGTTAATTCTGGCACAAATTGTTTTATATGCATATGCCATTATGTATGCGTGTCATGCATGTATAATATACATGTATATATCATTTTGTATAAACAAAATTGACATCCCAAACATCTTGAATTTTTGTTACAAATATACAATGTGGTCCTAGGGAAAAATCAATATATTTATGTAGCTACTTTGATAATATTTTTCTTAATATTTTGAATATGTTCATTACCTATTAGAAAGAGAACCTTGAAGGCAAGGGTTCTTAGCCTTTTTATGTCATGTCTTCTCAGAATAATGTTTTGTGTGTGTGTGTGTGTGTGTGTGAATTGGTATGATCTTTTATTTTTTATTTTTTTAATACTAAATTTATTTATTTTTAGTTTTCAACATTTACTTCCACAAGATTTTGAGTTCCAAATTTTCACCCCATCTCGCCCATCTCCCACCCCAAGATCGCATACATTCTGAATACCCTTTCCCCTAGTCTGCCTTCCCTTCTATCTTCCCCCCACCGCCTTCTCTTATCCCCTTCTATTTTCCTGTAGGTTAGTATAGATTTCTGTACCTCATTTCCTATATTTCTTATTTACCAGTTGCATGTGAAAACATTTTTTTTAAACATGTGATTTTAAAACTTTGGGTTCTAAATTTTCTCCCTTCCTCCCTCCCCACCCACCCTCATTGATAAGGCAAGCAACTCAGTATAGGTTATACATGTGTAGTTATGCAAAACACTTCCATACTAGAGATGCTGTGAAAAACTAACTCTATTTCCCTTAATCCTATCCTGCCCCCCCCATTTATTCTATTCTTTCTTTTGACCATGTCCCTCCTCAGAAGTATTTGGCTCTGATTACCCCCTTTCCCAATCTGCCCTCCTCTCTATCATCCCCCTACTCTCTTGTCCCCTTTCCCCCCTATTTTCCTGTAGGGTAAGTCAGATTTCCACACCCAATTGAGTGTGTATGTTATTCCCTCCTTAAGCCAAATCCTATGAGAATGAGATTCACTCATTCCCTCTCACCTTCCCCCATTTCCCCTCCTCTGTGAGAGCCTTTTCTTTACTGTTTTTTTCTTTGTGAGATAATTTACCCCATTCTACCTCTCCCTTTCTCCTTCTCCTAGTATAATCCTCTCTCATCCCTTAATTTTATTCTCCAGATATGACCCCTTCATTTTCAACTCACCCTGCGCCCTCTATCTATCTATCTAGCTAGCTATATCTATATATACGTACATATAATTTTTTTCCCTCCAACTACCCTAATACCCTAAAGAAAAAGGTCTCATGACCTTTATGTCTCATGACAAATATTATCTTTCCATGCAGGAATGTAAACAGTTCAACCATAATAAGTCTCTTATAATTTTCTCTTTCCTGTTTACCTCTTCATGTTCCATCTGAATCTTGTATTTGAAAGTCAAGTTTTCTATTTAGCTCTGGTCTTTTCATCAAGAATGCTTGAAAGTCCTCTATTTCACTGAATGACCATTTTTTCCCCTGGAGGATTATACTCAGTTTTGCTGGGTAGGTGATTCTTGGTTGTAATCCTATCTCCTTTGCCCTCCAAAATATTCTATTCCATGCCCTGTGGTCCCTTAATGTAGAAGCTGCTAAATCTTGGGTTATCCTGATTGTGTTTCCACAATACTTGAATTGTTTCTTTCTGGCTGCTTGTAATATTTTCTCCTTGACCTGGGAACTCTGGATTTGGCTACAATATTCCTAGGAGTTTTCCTTTGGGGATCTCTTTCAGGAGGAGATTGGCAGATTCTTTCAATTTCTATTTTGCCCTCTGGTTCTATAATATCAAGGCAGTTTTCCTTGATAATTTCTTGAAAGATGATGTCTAGGCTCTTTTTTTGATCATGGCTTTCAGATAGTCCAATAATTTTTAAATTCTCTCTCCTGGATCTATTTTCCAGGTCAGTTGTTTTTCCATTGAGATATTGCACATTGTTTTCTAATTTTTCATTCTTTTGGATGTGTTTTACAGTGTCTTGATTTCTCATAAAGTCACTAGCTTCCAATTGCTCTATTCTAATTTTTAAGGAAGTATTTTCTTTAGTAATCTTTTGGACTTCCTTTTCCACTTGGCCAGTTTTGCTTTTTAGGGCATTCTTCTCCTCATTGGCTTTTTGGACCTCTTTTGCCATTTGGGTTGGGCTATTTTTTTAAGGTGTTATTTTCTTCAGTATTTTTTTGGGTTTCCTTTAGCAAGCTGTTGACTTGTTTTTCATGATTTTCTTGCAAAACTCTCAGTTTTTCCTCTAATTCTCTTACTTGTTTCTCAAAATCCCTTTTGAGCTCTTCCAAGGCCTGGGACTGATTCACATTCTTCTTGGAGGCTTTGGATGGCTTCATTGTCTTCTTCTGGTTGTATGTTTTGATCTTCTTTGTCACCAAAGTAAGATAATATAGTCTGACTCTTTTTGCGCTGCTTACTCATGATCCCGGCCAATTACTTGAGTTTTAAACTCTTTGTTAAGGTAAAAGTCTGCTTCCAATGTGATGAGTGTACTGTCCCAAGCTTCAGGGGTTTGTACAGCTGTTTTCAGAGATACTTCTAGGGATCTGAAAATTTTCAGTTCTTCCAAGGTGCTATGATAAGGGGCATGGTGTTTCCGTTCCACCACCACCACAAGCTCCATCACACCAGCGTTCCTCGTCTCCCCAGGACTGCCCCTCAGAACCATGACCCAGATCCAAGAACGGGCAAAGCAAGAGATTCCTGCCTCAGCACTGGCAAAGAAATCCCTGCAATCCCCCTCTGATCAGCCACTCGATTCCCCCTCAGTCTATGGGCCAGAAGCTCAGGAAACAGCCGCGGCCTTGCGGGTGGCTGAGACCTAGCTTCTCTCTCCCCACAGTCACAGACTTTTCCCACTGGCCTTCTAAGTTGTCTTTGGTGTTCGTAGATTGAGAAGTTTGGAAACTGCCACAGCTTTCTGTGATTCAGTCCTCTGAGGCCTGCTCCAGGACCACTGAGGCCTGCACACCCACGCCAAACTGCACTCCTCTCCCTGCCCAGCACGAGATACTTTTCTGATCAACCATCCAGGCTGTCTTTGGCTGGAAATTTGTTTGACTCTGTCTTTTTGTGGGTTCTGCTGCTTTAGAATTTGTTTAGAGCCTTTTTTTATAGGTATTTGGAGGGATTTGGGGAGAGAGCTCAAGCAAGTCACTGCTTTCCCTCTGCCATCTTGACTCCACCCCTAATAGTTTCAAAAGTATGTTTTTCAACTGCAGTTTGCATCTGGCATAACTATTAATTCTTTGAATCAGTTCTTCAGCATTGGGATGAATAAAAACAAACACAATGGGGAATGTTTGAAGGACTGCCCCTCCTCCTCCACACCTCTAATTGCCCATTTCCCACTTGATGATGAGTATCCTTAACCCTCTGGATGCTGACCTTTCTCCTATCCTTTTCTATTTCTCAAGATAACCACCAGCCCTATTCTGCTAAGACCCTTGGGACCACTAATGCCTTTGCAATAGTCATCAGTCAAGGCAAAACCACTGTCTCTGCTTGGATGAGCAGAAAACTACCAGCTACAATCCTTCCAATAAGCTAAGAGACTGCCGAGCCTTGCCATCTACCCCGCTGATTCGCCCTCTTGATCCATTTCCAGGCTTTTCCATTTGCCCTTCATCTAAAACCTCCTATATTTGAGCTCCTTGAAGCTGAATCCATAATTAGAAAGTGATGTCCTCAAGAACAGGGACTATCTTGCTCTTCTATTTGTAACCCCTACTATGAGCTCAGTGTTAAACACATAACAAGTGCTAAATAAAAATCTTTCCATTCCACAGCTGTCTTTTCTTTTTCTTTCTGACCATTTTCCAGAACTGAACCTGGCAACTTCAATGATCTTCACACCTCATTCCTTGACAGTATCTGTAGAGATTTTGTTGCACATATCAAATCATTTTCCATGTAATTATGAGGAAATTATGTGTGTGAGAGGATGGGGATGGTGGAATTCAATTATTTCTCAGAGACTAAAGAATTTCTCCTCTTGCTTGATATGTGGAGAAAAAGGTAAAGAAGGGATGATAAATTGATATAATAGTGATTGATAAAGGGTCAGGTGGTTATAATAAGGGCTAAGAGTGGGCTCAGTTTGAGTGAAATAGTGAGTGAGAATAAAATATAGGAGACAGTGGTTAGAACAAGTAATTACAAAGTTCTGTATCTGAAAGCTGGTATAATCCTGAGAGATGGTAAGGTCTAAAATATTACCATGATGGTATGAAGTAGACGTGGTGGGCAGAGGAGGAAATCACCAACATTAAGGAAGCTTAGGAATTTTATAGACTAGATGTAAGAGAGGTTGTCACCTAAACATTGAAGTCCATGATGATAGTGTCAAGGGATGAGGTAGAGAAGAAAATCATGAGATAGGTACTAAAGTCAGTGAAAAAGTTGGGAGAATTTCTTGTAAACTGGTAGATGATAGTAAAACAATAGCTATATGTGATACAAGAGAATTGCAGTGATCTTTAAAGAGGAAAGGTTATTGGGTGATAGTGGTAGAGGAATAATTAGTAAGTGGTACTTGGGAACAAGGAGCAAGTTCACCCCTCATCCTGGCCCAGTAAGCTGGCTGTAGTGGGAGGAGTAGCAACACTAATGATGGTTGTAAAGTGTGTTGCATCCTTGGGGAGGAGCCACGCATCTGCTAAAGGAAAAAGGTGCAAAATTTGAAGTTCTTTGAAAAGACTGAGGATGTAGGTGAATTTGTTGATGATAGAATGGGAGTTCCAAAGAGTATCACATTATTGACTAGATAATGAGTGAACCTTGTTGGAGTCAGAATGGGGAAATGTACGCATCATTCAAATATGAGTCAGAGTTTGGAAGTAGGGAGTATGGGAATATAACCTCCTACTAAGAACATGTAACACAAACCAGAAAGCAACTGATCTGGTATGATATGTGGTGATATTGGTTGTCCTAGAGATAAAATCAGATTTACTGGTGAGATTATTAATTGTACAAACTCAGTTGCTAAAACATCTAAAGGAGACTATCTTAACATTACAAAACAAAGACAAATAGGAAATAAAAAACAATTCAGTAGCCAAGTACAGGATCTGAAATCCTCAGATGTTAGTTGAGTACATGTCTGGTTGTTTATTGTTGTTGTTTAGCTGTTTCCTGTTGTGTCCACCCTTTCATGAGCCCTTCCAGGGTTTTCTTGGCAAAGATGCTGGAGTAGTTTACCATTTCCTTCTCCAGTTCTTTTTATAGATGAGGAAACTGAGGTAAATAGAATTAAGTGACTTGCCCAGGGTCACACAGCAAGTTAAGTGTCTGAGGTCAGATTTGAACTCAGGTCTTCCTAACTCCAGGTCTGGTACTGTGACACCTAATTTCTTGCCTGGTGTGTTAAAGAAGAATAGTCCATCTTTATACTTTTTCTTCACAGTGTGGGAGTGGGAGAGTTAATTGTACCCTGAACTTTCTGGAGATGGATCCAGCTTGTCTCAAACAATTTTCCACACTGCTTTAGTTCTTTAGAGACCTGTCCAACCCTGGCAGAGAGTTCCAGAGATTGTGTTCCAACCAATTGAAGAATTTTTATTCTATTCAGGTACCCTAGATGGGTTCTACCAAAATTTCAGTTGGTTAATGTGCTAATGGAAGGAGTTAGATTGTCCCAGGTCCTCAAACTTCTATGGAGTAGGAATCAAAGAAGAATAGAATACAGATCCGAAAGGGATGTTAAAACATTAAAAAAAGAGATGAGAGGAGCTTAGAAATCATTTATTTCAACCCTTTTATTTTACAAACAAAATAACTGTGGTCTAGCAAGATGTTGTTGTTGTTTGCCCTTTGTCCTTAAAGAGGACCAATGACATCAGGAGGGTGATGTCTTGACTTGAAAGAGAATTAGATTTAAGCGAGGCAGAGCTGTGCAAAGGTCATCAGCTTCACTCTCTTCTCCAGAGTCATCAGGGTCCAGTGGCAAGACAGGTCAGGATGGCTGGTGATGGCCCCAGTTGCACTGTAACACCTTGGCTTTTTTACACTAAGGTCTTTCCCAGGTCCCAGTTTGTCTGAGGCAACACCCATTCAGTAGTTAAGGGCTAGGTAAGAACTGAGACAAAAGATGCCTATTTGCCTTCACGAAAAGAATCAATCTAAGAGAGGAAGACCTTCAGAGTGGTGAATGAGGATGTGGAAAAATTGGGACACTAATGCACTATTTGTGAAGTTGTGAACTAGTCCAATAAATCTGGAAAACAATTTGGAACTATGCTCAATGGGTCATAAATCTGTACTTTGATGCAGCAATATCACTACTATGTCTGCATCCCAAAGAGATCATGGTTGTTGGCCTTTCATTTTCAAAGAAGACCATGACACCAGGGAGGTGATGCTGTGCCATGAAACTGAATTGTGAAGGAGGCCTGTCCAAAGTCACCAGCTTCACTTTCTCCTCTAGAGCCGCCTGGGTCCGGTGATGAGATATAGATCAGGATGACTGGAGATGGCCCTGGATGCAGTGGGAAACCTTGGCCTTTTTAAGCTAAGGTCTTTAACAGGTCTCAGTTTGACTGAGGCAACACCCATTCAGTGATTAAGGCTAGGTAGGAAATAAGGCAGATAATGGCCTCTTTTACCTAGTCAAAAAACAAAAATAAAATCAATCTGGGAGGGGAAGACCCTCGGGGCTTCTGGCCAAAACAGAAACAATTGCTATTTACATTCACTCTGAGCCAACCAGGGCCAAAACAATGACCAAGTGGGGTTTGGCCTAAGACCTATTATTGGCCAATAAATGAGAATCCAAGTGATTTGGGTTTAAGTCATGGGCCTTGAGAAAGAAATCTAGCCTGTAAACCCCAAGATATCTTGCAAGGTTTCAGTGATCAAAATTTACATTCCTTTGGGCAGAACACCTGCAGGTAAGGATATGATACCCTATGTGTCATACGGGAAAGGAAGGGAAGGGAAGAGGAGGGGAGGGGAGGGGAGGGGAAAGGAGAGAGAGAGAGAGAGAGAGAGGAAGAAAAAGAAGAAGAAGAAGAGGAAGAAGAAGAAGAAGAAGAAGAAAGAAGGAAGGAAAGAAAGAAAAAAATAAAGAAAGAAAAAAGGAAATAAAGAAGTAACTGTGTTGCCCAACTGGTCAGTTCCAGTTGGGTCCCCAGTGGAGCAACACCTACTCATGGAGGTTGCCAAATGGATCAAGTAGCAAGATATAGATCAGGATGACTAGAGATGGCCCTGTATGCAGTGGGAGTCCCAAAAAATTTTTAAAAAAGGGAAAAGAATTTATTTGTAGATAAATATTTATAGCAGCTCTTTTTGTGGTGTCAAAGAATTGGAAATTGAGGAAATTGCCCATCAATTAAGGATTGGCTGAACAAATTGTGGTGTATGATTGTGATAAAATAGTATTGTGCTATAAGAAATAACAAGCTACACTTCACTAGCTGTGTGACCTTGGGCAAATCACTTAACCCAATTGCCTCACCAAAAAAAAAAAAGGTTTGACTGGAAGAAATGACAAGCAAGATGATTTCAGAAAAATCTGGGAAGACTTATATAAACTCATATAAAGTGAAGTGTGCAGAACCAGGAGAACATTGTACACAGTAACAGCAGTATTGTAATGATGATCAACTATGAAAGATTTAGCTACTCTGACCAAGACAATAATCCGAGACAATTCCAATGAGTTCATGATGAAAAATTTTATCCATCTCCAGAGGAGATGATGAACTCTGAATGAAGATTGAAGCATAATTTTTTTTACCTTCTTTATTGTTATTGTTTTATTTTGTTAGTGTTTTCTTTTACAACATAGTTAATATAGAAATATGTTTTGCATGGCTTCTTGTGTATAATTGACATCAAATTGCTTTATCAGGGAGAGGGGAAAGCACAGGAGGGAGGAAGAGAATTTGGAACTCAAAATTTTTAAAAATTATTATTAAAAAATTTACGTGTGATTGGGAAACATTTAATAAAATAAAATAAAAATAATTTTTAAAATGTTTTCGTAGAATAAGAAAAGAAGGCTCCCCAAAGTCCTACTTCAGCTGTGAAAAGCCCACCTCCCCCCAGACGCTGAGAAAACATGAGTTGTTCTTTGTAAAACTGATCAAGCATATCTCCTGTACAACTTCATATATTAGAAGGCATACAGCACATGTCTGGGTGTGTCAGTACACTTTAACCATGCTCTGCGCCCATCTGTAACTCCATGTATAACTTGCCTATTCAAACACATTCACTCATTTATTTAAAAAAACAGTGGAACTTGCACTCTATGTGTTTCACTTCTGTTTTCTGAGTGAGGGCTGTATACAGAAAGGAACAGAAAGATGAGTTCTAGAAAAAGAAGAGAAGCAAAAAGAATTATGAAGGTGATTTGGAATCATGAGGGTTTCATAATTGTGAGAAGGGCCAAATAAGAACTTGAGTAAGAATTCAAGGTGGAGAAGGAAAAATAGAAGGACTTGAGTAGAAGGAGAAAGATTCAGTTAATATGGAGAGCAGAGCAACTGTTGCAATGACTTGCAATGAGTGAGTGACATTTGTTTTTCTGACACACCTGATAATAACTATCTACGTTCCAAATGTAAGCTGGTCTCTTTGTGAGAAGAGGGTTAGGTAAAACACCTTTCAATATGCTAGGTTACCAAGGACAATGAAGTGTGTTCCTTACCCCCCCAAAATGGAAGGAGTTCAATGGAAAACCAAAAATCGATCTAAAGTGTCAGAAAGTAAATATGACCTTTGTTAGGAGGTCTGAGAATAGAAGAAGGTCAAACAGATAAGGCTGGGCAGAAAAAGGATAAGTATAGTCTTGGAGATAAAAAATGAATTGAAGGTGTTTCCTATAGAGGAGAAATGTGGGTGCTCTGGGAAGCAGGCAGTGGAGCTACAGAAGCTATTTGGTGGGACATCATCCAGTAAGGGCTAGAGGGAGAACCATAGAGTAAGGAGGAGTTGGTGACCTCACTCACTATTTAGGGGGACCAATTTGAATTTGTCCATCTGAAGTACCATGGGTGATCCTCAGTTTTATTTGCTGAATTAAAGTACCTCCCATGTAGCTAAGCATTAACTAGATTCCTTGTTGAAGGACACAAGCTTGCTGGTAGGCAACCGGGAACTACTAATTAGTCCCCACTGATTGGGACTTGCTCAAAGATGATTAGTGACAGAATCAGGGAGACTAACTCTTGTTGACCCACTCTGTGGTCTATAAGAATGAGGAAGAATGAATCTACCTTACTCTTTTGGTGAGGAGATGGAGGCTCTTCACCCTTCCCTCATTCTCTCTTGGACTTCTGGGTGGGGTAGAGAATTTTATCCACTGATTACAAAGTTTTGAGTAAGAAACAGAAGACCGTGGAACAACAGATTAGATTTCCTTACTGCTACTTATTGAAAGTAAAAGGAAAAATGGATGAGGAGAACTGAATAGCTAACTAAAAAGCTGAAGTCTTATCATGGGATTTCGAAATCAGGATCTAGTCTTAAAATAGAAAGCCAATTGGCTGACCAGACATGAAGTACAGCTAAGAAAGGATGGTGCGGACATATTTTCTGAGTGTTTTGCAGATCTTATCAAGAGGATTTTAAACAAAAAAAGAAGAAAGAGGAGGAGAAGCATGAACGGGAGGAGAGAAAAGACCACCTATGTACACTCAACAACACTAAATATCATTGAGAATAGCTACAATGAAGGAAGAACATGCCACATGAGGAAAAAGGTTAAAGGAACTGGGCATGTTTATCTTGGAGAAGGGAAGACTCAGACTTTAGTTGGGTTTGCTGTTGTTATTCTTTCAACTTGCATGTTTTAGTCATGGTTCTACTTACTTCACTTTGCATCAGTTTATAAGTCTTCCCATATTTCTCTGAATGTAAAACTTTTGTTATGGCACAACAGTATCCATTTCATGAATGTGTCACAGTCTGTTTAGCCAGTCCCCAGCTGATGAGCATCTGCATGGTTTTTAGTTTTTTGATATTACAAAAAGTATTAATATTTTATGTATGTGGGACCACTCCTATCTTTGATTCCCTTGGGGTATACACCTAGCTGTGGGATTTCTAGATCAATGGGTATTGACATTTTATTCCTTTTCTTAGAATAATTCCAAACTTCTTTCCATGAGAATTTGATGTTTTCCACAGTATATTAGTGTTCCTATCTTTCTGCTGTTGTTGTTCCATTTTTCAGTCACGTCCGATTCTTCATTACCCCACGCACTATACTGGGATGGTTTGCCATTTCTTTCTCTAATGTATTAAGGCAAATAGAGGTAAGTGACTTGCCCAGGGTCACACAGCTAGTAAGTGTCTGAGTCCAGATTTGAACACAGATCTTCATGATTCCAGGCCCAGTGCTCTATACGTTGAGTCACCTAGCTGCCTTCTATCTTTCTAAAAAACCCTCCAACACTGACTACTGTCGTTATAGCATCCTCTCTGGAGCTTCTTCAACAAATTGTACTTCCATTGGTGGGCCAGGGCTCCAGAAGGCAGCTGATTGCTTTAGAAATCTAGTGGCAATCTCAAGGGCCTGAGGTTTCTAGTACTGATGTTTATGGGCCTCCCATAAGCATCTAGCATACTCCCCATGGATTATGAATTAGCCAGCCTTAATTAGAGTTTGGAATAAGGATATTTACTAAATTGGTATAACAATTGATACTAACAACAATCCCTTAAAAGTCTGGAGTATGCTCTCCCACAAATACACAAAGGGCCTATGAGAAAACTGGGCTTAATTTTAGAGAATACATGTAGCAAACTATAACTCCTGGTATTTTTTTTCTCCCTTTATGCAGTTCTCAATGAAGTTCCCTTTAAATGTTGTTATTGTTGTTTGTCCTTCGTTCTCAAAGAGGACCATGGCATCAGGAAGGTGATACCATGACTTGCAAGCAAATTAGATTTAAATGAGAGAGGGCTGTGCAAAGTTACCAGCCTCAGTCTCTCCTCCGGAGCCATCTGGGTCCAGTGGCAAGATATAGATCAGGACACCTGGAGATGGTCCCAGATATAGTGGTAGACCTTGGCCTTTTTAAGTTAAGGTCTTTCCCAGGTCTCAGTTTGACTGGGGCAATGCTCATTCAGTGATTAAGGCTAGGTAAGAAATAAGGCAAAGAATAGCTTCTTTTACCTCTGCTAGACTCCGGGAGTTAATCCTGAAGCTGCCCTTCCTCAGCTGTTTAATTTGCTCTCAGTGTGCTTCTCAGGTCCTAATACAGGGACACAGATGGTTACTACCAGTTACTAATGCTCCAGGGGCACTGCTGTCAATGTGCATGAGAAATCCAAATCTTCTGATCTTTCAAAGTTCATGAAGTCATCCTCTGGTCAACAGAGAATAAAGGAATGAGTACTTATGTAGCACTTTCAATGTACGAGGCACTATGCTTTAAAAATATATTATCTCATTTGATTCTCCTTTCCCAAAGGCAATTCTCTTAACCTTGCTTGCTGCTGCAAATCTCTTGTTGGAATTCTCAGTCCTGAATCTTCAATCCTGGCTTACTAGAGTATGCATAAGCCAAATATATGTCACTTCTTTCAATGAATATCAATGTTTTCTGTACAGTGTCATCTGATTTCATCTAACAATCAAAACTTCTCATTCTTCAAAACTGATTAAGGAATTGTTCATACACAGTTTATGCTTTTGATTGGTTTACTTACTAGAGAAGTCCAGGCCTTTTGCATTTAATTGGGGTAGAGTGGAGCAATCTGGTCATCTTTTGTCATTTTTTGTCAATGAAGTGAAACCTTAGAAGTTTTTTTCATATGCATTTCTCTTAATAGTGCTTTGAAGCAATCATTCATATAACTTCATAGTTTGAAATTCTTTTTTGGATTGTTTATTCATATCATTTGACGATTTAACTATTGAGGAATGACTCTTGGTCTTACTTATTTTATGAGGTTTTTTTCCCTGCATCTTGAGTATGAGATCCTTGAGAGAGATATTTGGTGGAAAGATTTTTTTCCCCCAAGTCATTTTCTCATTGTCCTATTTGCATCAATTTGGTTTGTGCAAAAGCTTTTTAATTCCATGTAATCATAATTATCTATATTATCTATGGCTTGTTATTAAGACTTCTCCCCTAGGCATAGCTGTGAAAGGCACATGATCTGATTCTCTTCTATTCTTTTCTATACCATTTCTAAAGATGCAACCTTTAATGTTAAGTTGCCATATCCATTTTGAGCTTATTGTGTTACATGGTATAATATGTTGGTCTAAACCTAATTCTTGCCACGCTGCATGCCAATTTTCCTGGCAATTCTTGTCAAATAGAAAGTTCTGTTCCAAAGATTGTATGTTATTTTATTTACTGAATTTTTTAGTTTTATCAGTTCTATGTCTTTTGTCTTCTAATTTCTCTTCTGTTTTTAAAGATTTATTCTTTTTTGTGGATTTTCTAATGTTTTACTTGCATATTCTTTTCACTAATTTTCCTTTTTCTATTTTATTGATGTATGTTCTCAGTGGTATTGTTTACTTTCTAGTTAAATCTAAAATGTCAGAGAAACAAGCCTAAAAGCTTGTCTTTCTAGAAACTGGTGAAGTTTTAAAAAATTGGTTTCCTAGAAAGTCTTGTGCCAATAAAATTTTACTTTTTTCTTATGAAATGTTTCAAAGCTAGGAAATGTTTTGTATTATATAAAGTACTGCCCCCTTAGGGTTTGAAGAATGTTATTCATGGAAAGGGGAACGAACAGACAGAATCTTTGTGAGGGAAGCACTCAGAGAGAGGTGTTTGGGAGAAATAGATAGCTCTGAGGACCTGAGAAGAAACAGTCCCTTAGACAAAAGTACTAAGAGGACCCAAGAGAAAACAGTTCCGCAGAGGCCAAAGTACTTACTGCACCAAAGATAGTTGAAGTGTCTTGTTCCGCAGCAGCTAATTTACATATTACAAGCACTTGGAAGTTGAAAACTGGGAAATCCTGCTAACTAGAACTTTTCAATCATATACAAATATGTATATACATATATAATATTAAGGTAGGATGTAGGGTGTTTAGAGAAAACTAGTACCTCTAGCACGAGGACTGCCAAGCCCTTTTCAGGGCTGCTTTCCAACTTTGGTGTCCACCTGATTCACACAACTCTGACCTGGGGCTCCAAGAAGCCATAGCATGCTCTGAGACCCCACCCAGGTAAACCATTTTGGCAGAGGGGCTAAACTTGGTTGAGGGTAAATGAGGGGTCTCAAACCTGTCAGTGAATTGGGGGGAGTGTCTACCCCAAGTATGTGAAGGCTCCCCTTGATGGAATGGGAGGATGATAACAATTTGTTCCAACGGCCATGAAGGTGGCAGAAGCAGGTGCTATGGAGTGCTTAGAGCTAGGTCAGACATCAAAGATGCCAAGGTCATCTACTGCAACCTAAGCCATCACCAATCATCTTGACTTTTGTCTTGCCACTGGATTTCAATGACTCTGGGAGAATGAGGCCTATGACTTTGAGCAACTCTGCCTCACTTAAATACAATTAATGCCCCAGTCAAAAGACATTACCAATACCATTTTACCATCAAGACTAAAGGGGAGAGAGAGTTGGTGTGTGACATTTTGTTTGCAGACAATTGTGCACTCAATGCAGCCTCTAAGGCTGAGATGCAACAAAATATGGATCAATTCTCTGCCACTTGTGTTAATTTTGGCCCGATAATTAACACCAAGAAAACAGAGGTTCTCCACCAGCTAGCACCATACCATCCATATGTGGAAACCATCTGTTATAGCAAATGGAGAAGTTTTTAATGCTATGGATAATTTCACGTATGTTGGCAGTATACTTTCCCGGGATATACACACAAATGATGAGGTTGATGCACACATTGCCAAAGCTAGATCAATATTTGGGAGTCTCTGAAGGAAAGCGTGGGAGAGAAATGGTAGTAGGCTGCCAACCATATTGAAGGTCTACAGAGCTGTTGTGCTGATCTCATTGTTATATGCCTCTGAAACATGCACAATACACCAGCACCATGCCTGGAAACAGAATCCCTTCCATTTGAATTGTCTTAGGAAGATTCTGAAGATTACATGGCAAGATAAGGTACTGGACACTGAGGTCCTTTCTCGAGTTGAACTGCCAAGCATTCAAACTCTGTTTCAGAGAGTGCAACTTCAATGGGTTAGCCTTGTTGTTCAAATGCCAAAAGTATATTTGTCTAAAAGACTATTTTACAGAGAACTCACACAAGGCAAGTGCTCACACAAAGGTCAGAAGAAGTGATACAAGGACACTCTCAAGATCTCTCTGGAGAACTTTGGAATTGATTACTAGACAGGGGAGACACCATCCAGTATGACATGCCCACATCAAAGAAGGTGCTCTACTCTATGAGCAAAGCAGAATTACAGCAGCTCAAAAGAAATGTGAGGTGCAAAACATGTTCATATGGACTATTTGTGACTGACTTGTGGTAGAGCCTTTCAAGCTCAAATTGATCTGATCAGCCACAGTCAACATACTACACCTTGACCCCAACATAGTGATGTCATTTTGGTCCTTTCTGAGCATAAAGAACAACTAATCATAGAGATGGTAAGATACATGTATTTCCTTATACTCTATTTCTATTAAAATGTTTTAGTAACTTTGGGGTTCATCATTTTTTTGGTCTTGCATTCCTAAAATCCAAGGAATCCCTCCCTGTCCACTAGTTATAAGTCCATAGATAGAGAAGCCGTCTAAAAGGTTTTCCCTACTGCCTTGGGACAACGTATAGATAAAGGTATCACTACTCAAAGTTCCCCAAAGGTAGACATGGAAACAGAGGCAACAGATGAAACCCTTTCTCTCCACTTTTGAAGGGGCTATAAAGTTCAAAGTGAGGTTGAGAAATGAGGAAAACCATTAGTAATATCACAGCCTACATGATAAGATAAGATTCCCCTAATATATACAGGAGTTCTAGGAGATCTTTGGGCTCCTATTTTATCTGTGGATTTCTGTGCTAGTTGTTGGTGGAAGGGACACATCAACATTTGAAAACACTCTGGAGCCCCATAAGCAGCTGTGTTTAAGTACTTCAACAGACTCAAAGACCAGCTGACTGTACCCTAAAATATTATTCTAATATCTTTGGTTTAAGGTATATTAGTTTGGTTGGGGCTTTCTGGTGTGGCTCTTGACTTGACACAAAATCACCTATTTGGGAAGTTTGCAACTAAATGATGAAAAGAACAAACAGGAGAGCATGATCACCTCCTCTACCTCCAATAACCTTGCTTTCCCCGAAACCTAAAATATTAAGGGATTTCCCTTGCATTGGTGGAGGAGTTTGCAAGCAGATGTATTTGGAGGACAGGATGGAAGAATGTCAGGAGGCAAAGTTAGATGTGATGATGCCTGGGCCACAGTGGTGCACTGGAGCTGATACCAGCTCACAAAAGCCTATTGTTAAATTTTCAGAAATTTTGGGAGTCGGTTATTAAACAAGGCCATTATTAAAAATTAAAGTATATGAACTTATAATTAAATAAATTTATTAAAAACAAAAGTAACAAGTACTTTAAAGTCATTACTTCCCAATTATTTTTGCTGCATTTTACTATTATCTATGCTCTTGAAGTTATTTACATATATTGTATCCATATATTGACAATACTATATAATGACATGCATCTCCTCCCAATTACTTGTAGCTTGAAATTGGTCAAAGTGAAAGTATGTGCTCTGTGGATATAAGCAAATGCTACAAATCAGGGCTTGATTTATTATTTTGTTGATTGTATAGACTTAAGAAAGTGAGGAAGAAAATATTAACAATGCAGATTAAACTTAAAAGTATCATGTCTATACCCATTGCATTGTGAATAGCACAAAAAATTGTGGAAATATTCTTCCTATATTCAAAAACTATTATCTAATTCATCAAAGAAGTCATATAATTGATATTCTTTATGTCAGTAAAATGTATAATATGTATACTTATGTATATATACACATGTCAGGATATACAAACATATGTATACCTTTTATGTGCCCACTGTGTGTATATGCATTGTGCACATTCATACATATATACACGCATGGTATACAATATGCACATATATTTTATATGCAAGTACATATGTGTGTATACAAATACATACATGCACACAGATACAATATATTTATATACCTATATATACATGATGTGTATGTAGGTATATGCATATGTGTACATATTTAGATATGTATATTGAGAAAATGATTTTTTTATTATATTAATAACCAATTTGAAATACAGGACTCAAAGATCCTCTTTTTTATTATTAGTAGTTAATTATTAGTAGGCTCAGTTATTAGTAGGATTTTATTTTTCATGTTTTACTTCCTCATTTAAAGACTGGGTCCAGACAGCTTCGATAGGACAGGGCTGATGATGAGATTGAGTTATCATTCTTCTCATTCTTGAGCAAGGAGCTATCCAGCTGGGAGAGTTTAGTTCTAATTAAAAGGTAAAGAGAATCTAATGTAGGTGAATTCCAGCCTGAGTTCTACTCAGGTAGGACTGGGTGGAGGATAGATCCATTTGGATAGATTCCTGGAGGCAAATGATCTGGGTGTGGAGATGAGTCTCTTTGTCTAAGAGTGATGACATGATCAATGTCAGGTCCCCTAGCCCCTCATCAGGATAGGCCTACCCCTCATTATAATATTCATTCTATCATTAATTGTTAACCAATCAGAATTGATTTCCATCTGTCAGAGACAACCTCTTTTCCAAAGGCATTTAACCATTTGAGAGGCCTCCATGACTCATCTTTGGTTGCAGAGAGAAGCCACTGATTTCAATTTATTATTTGCTATTTTTTATCATTTGCTATTATTTATTAACCATAATTAATAAGTTGATTATCAGTAAATAAATTACCCAGAAATAATAAATAATAAATTACCCAGAAACTGTCTCTCAAAATTTTCATTCATTACAGTATATACATAATATGCATACTATAAATATTCCTAACGTAAAGGATGTCAATGGTGTGACTTCTTTACTTAATTAGATAATAGTATATTACATACATATATATATATACATACACACATGTATGTGCATATACATATACACAGACTTTTCTCCCCCAAAGAGCCAACTGTTAAACATTTACTAGCACTCCACTGCCTGTGGTCATCAGAGGACAGAAGGTACATGAATTCCTAGGTATCCTCTGGAATTTGGGGTGAATTATGGACATATTCCTTGCCCCCTGTCACAAAGTTTTGTCGTGTGGGACAATAATGTTTCTTAGATGCTTCTCTGAAAGCCCCAGTCTCCACATTCAAATGAGATAATGTTCATAAAGAGCTTTATAGACCTGAAGTTATTATCATTATATTACCCTATGGTACCAACCCTCTAAGCCTTAGGATGTGGTCAATAAATGCTATTTGTGGAACTCAGGTGTGATTGTTAATACTGACCACAGCTAACAACACTCTAATTCAAGTATCCTCAAAGATATTCTCTACTCACCCACCCTGTACTGGGCCCTATTTTTCAGCTTCTTTCTCAGACAATAGCATCTACCACCTAGGGTTTTTTGTGAGGATAAAACGAGATAATATTTGCAAAGTGGTTTTTAAACATTAAAGAGCTATATAATTACTAGCAATGTTAGTTATTCTTTAAAGGGGACGAGCTGTCCATGGGTCAAGTCTTCACATCCCCTGGATTCTTTCTGATTATTCCTCTTCTTACTCAACTCCCAGGGGTGATCAGTTATCCAATGTTCCAACGTTTATTTGTAGGGAAGCTATATTAACTTAAGATGCATTTCATCTACCTCTACATCAAGGGTTATTAACTTTTTTGTGTGTCATGGAACCCTTTGGCAATCTAGGGAAATCCAGGGATTCCTTGAGATGTCTTTAAACACATAAAATATATAGGGTTCCAAAGGAAACCAATTATATTGAAATACAGTTGTCAAACTATTTTTTAAAAAGTTTGCAGAAACCTGCATTATTAAAAGTGGTTCAAAAGATACCTACAAATTGGGGGAAGGATCATTCATTATAGCTGTAACAGCAATGGTTTTGAGAGTAAATAAGCCAGTCCTGGATCTCAGGAGATGATCTGTACCCACAGTAAATGTTTCACTTCAAGCCAGGGCCTTTTCCCCTGACCAAGTATCTAAAACTTTAAGAACCTAGGCGAGGCAAGAGGCCCTGCTGTGATGAGATCTGAAGCTCTGAGTAGAGCCAAACACTCTAAAATTGCTTCTAAGGAAATACCGTCAATGACTTCTTATAGTCTATATGAAAGAGACTAATACCCAGTTTCCTTTGATGCTTTTATTAATTCACACGTACAAGTCTTGTTCTGACAACTTGGCAGGGAAAAGTCCCAGGGAGGCAGAACGAGAGGATCCCAGGTGGGTTAAAAAGAGAGAAGGAAAGTTAGAGAGTCCATGCCAAGGGTCTGCAGTCAGATGGGGAGCCCAGAAACGTCAGGAACTCGGCTCCCCGGAAGGTTTGTCCTTCCTCTGTCTTCACACATTATGACTTCAGGAAGAAATGAAAGGGTTAATTTCACAGTAGCAGATTATATGGCCCAGGCTGAAACACTCCTTGGTAGGAGTGGAGGAGAAGCAGATAAAGCCTTCTGGTCCATCAGAAGCCATGAGAGAGACGAAATCCACGAGCCTGGCAGGAGACATTCCTGGGATTGGGCCAGCTGTAGGTTCCAAAGAAGGGTCCTGTTATTTTTCTGTAAAGAAGACAAGACAATAAGGGAATGGGGGGAAAGTCAGCCTGAGGTAGTGGAAAGAGCACTATATTGGGAGGCAGAGGGCATGAGTTTGAGTCTCCGGTGACCTAATCTCTTTGGGACTATTTCTCATCAGTAACATGGAGGGAGGTGTGTTTTGGGGAAGAGGGAGACTAGTTTAATTCTAAATTCCTTTTAGCTTAAAATCCAATGAGTCCTTATGCATTGTTCTCTGGTAATCTAAAGAGGACTAGGTTATAGTACAGGAAAGAGGAGGCCATCCCTGAATTCACCACTCTCTGTTCTCATTATGTTCATGCCGTAACAAAAACAGGTGATACAGAGCCTGGAGGATCCACTTGCCTGTCTCTTGAAACAATTATAAATTATGGCTCTAACTTGTATGACCTGTACAACTGGGACAATTCACTTGTTCTTTCTGAGACTCAATTTTCTCATTGTATTATGAAGATAACAACACTGTCACTACTCACCTCACGTGGTTTTCGGGAGGAAAAAGCTCTGTAGAGCTTTGAAGGACTATAGATACAGAAATGATTATTATTGGTATCACAGCATTGTCATTTCTAGCTCCCAGAATTGGGTATGTGATTCAGAGGCCCTGAGCACCAGCCAGTCCCCTGACCTGATCCTCAGAATAAGGAATATTATGGGGCGGGGAGTATTTCTGATCGTCTCTTCCCCACCCTTATACCTTCTAATCCCTGTTCTTGCAATTCTACTCCTATTGGAAAGCAGAGCCTCCAGAGAGGCAGGGCATTGGGATCACAGGACATTCTCACACAGGGCCTTTCTTCAAACCGTCCAGTAGCCATTGGAGGCTTTGGGGGATTGTGGTTAGGGGGTTCCCATTCATTGCCCTGGGAATTTCCATTCTACAGAAATGGGAACTAGGTTTTTCTAATATGATCCAAGGATCTTCTCCAGATGTAGCCCATGGAAGTCCAGGGAATGGGGGTAGGATTGTAGCCCTTTCTCATGATCTTGGTTGGAATTAATTATGAAGAGAGAGCAAAGGGTAGTGGAAAAAATAGTACTAGACAAGGAGGGAGGTAGACTTGTGTTCTAGTCTTAGCTCTGTAACTGTGTGATTTCCAGTTAGTCATTTCTTTTCTCTGTGCCTCAGTTTCTCCATTTGTAAAAAGAAGAGGATGCACTAGACAGCCTGTGTTGATTTTGTGACCATCATTTCCTCCCCGCCTCCAGTCTCCAACAGCAACCATTAGTGGGGTTCAATTACAATGACTAGTCTGATAACAAAAGAATAATGTGTTCATGGGGTTGAGCATTCTGGGGGTGAGGGAGTGGGTCAAGCTGAGCTTAAGAAGGTGATATCCCCTCCTACTGTTAGTTGGAATCACCCCCCCCCCACCCTAGGCTCCTCTTGGGCCTCAGGCATACCAGAACAGATTACAGACACATCCTCCCGGTGGGTGCAGTCATGGTAGCCCCAGAAACGGTGTTTACATTGTTCCAAAGATGTCTCCTTGCCCTTGCAGCGGACGTCATCCAACCAGATGTGGCCTTTCCCATGGCCAAAACGCACCCTATCTCGGGGCTTCTGGAAGACAGCCTTGCCACAGTTCATCTCCTGGCAAACCACCTGATCCTCCTTTTCCCCCCAGCCATCATTGCAAACAGAGCCCCAGATGCCTTTGTGGAGCACCTCCAGGCGACCTGAACAATTGTGTTTTCCATCCACCAGCCTCAAGGCAAAGCGTTCTGGGGAGAAAAGAGAGATGAACAAGCAACAGACAGTTGCTGTAACCCGAAGGGCCTAGAGACATATTGTGCCCATTTTTCTTTCCTCTACTAAATTCTCCTTTTCCTTAATAACATTAGGTTTCAATTACAATAGGATTCGAGGACTTACAACTAAAAGAGACGTCAGAGATCACCCAGGCCATGAGGGTAGCTGACTTTGCAGGCAAATTCATATTCATTACCCCATTTGATCCTGACACTTCCGTGGAGTAGCCACAAATCAGAGACAGGATGGATAGCTGGAAGGAATGTTAGAAATCATCTCTGCCCCCCATTTTATGGATGAGGAAACTGAGGCCCAGGAAGTTTAAGGTTCGTGCCCCAAATGACACAGGTAGTAACAGAACCAAGATTCCAGATCTGGTCCTCTGTTGCCAAACATGGAGCTGTTTCCCCTTTCAGACCCACAAGTCTTTCAAGTAATAAGCCGAGCAGATCTTATCACCATTTTGCGGAGGCTCAGAAAAAATATCATAGTAGACTGTTGTGGGCAAACAATTGGCTTTCTAGTTGAATCTGAGTTCTACTCCTTGCTTTGAGTATGATCTTGGGCAAGTAACAACGCCTCTGGGGGCAACTAGATAAAAAGACCTCTTAGGGAAGCTAGGTAGCATAGTGGATAGAGCACTGAGTCTGGAATCAAGAAGACCTGAGTTCAAGTTTGATCTGAGATACTTACTAGCTGCATGCAAATCACTAAACCTCTGTCAGTCTCAGTTTTCTCATCTGTGAGATAAGGATAATAATAGAACCTACCTCCCAGGGTTGTAGTGAGATCAAATGAGATATTTGTAAAGTACTTAACACACTGCCTGGCACATAGTAGGTGCTTAATAAATGTTTCTTACCTTCTTCCTTCCCTGCCAGTGTCACATAGCTAGTAAGTGTTTGAAACTCTGCTCAATCTACTATACCACAGCTAACTGGTTGTTATGAGGATCAGATTTATAAAACACTTGGCACTGAGTAGGTGCTTAATAAATGTTCCTTCTCTCCCTCTAGACCTCAGTTTCCTAGTTAATAAAATGAAAAGAATGATTAGAATCAGAGTTTCTCAAAGTGTGTTCTGGAGACCCCACAAGACCATTCAAAGGGTCCATAAGGTCAAAACTATTCTCATAATAATACTAGGGTGGTTTTATTTCTATCATAAGTATCACCTTTTAAGGTATTCTCATAATAATACTAAGATGCTTTAATTTCTATTGTGATAAATATCAGTGGATAAAAATATATATATTAAAATATTAAAACATGTAACAATTTTATGTTTAAAAACATAAAAAATATAAAACATATATATTTTTAAAGCTCTTAAAGAAGAGGAGTGTCCTTAATAATTTTTAAGAGTATAAAGGTGTGGGGCAGCTAGGTGGTACAGTGGATAGAGCACTAGCCCTGAAGACAGGAGGACCTGAGTTCAAATATGGCCTCAGACCAAACACTTAACAATTACTAGCTATGTGACCCCGGGCAAGTCACTTAACCCCAATCATCTAAAAAAAAAAATAAATTAAAAAAAAAAAGAGCATAAAGGCATCCTGAGACCAAAAAGACTGAGAACTGCTGACCTAGACTACCTCTTCCAGTCTAAATTTAATGAAACCCCTATCAAGTGGTTAGCCAGAGAATGTTGACATTTTACACTAGGGCAGGGGTGGGAAATCTGCGGCCTTGAGGTCAATGTGACCTCACATTGACCTCAAGGCCTCAGGTTCTCCACCCCTTGACTAGAGGAAACTTAAAGCCAGGGAAATGTAGTGATTTGCCCAAGGTCATAAACAATAAGTGATGGAGAGTCGGCAGTCCAAACAAGTTGCTCTGATACCTGCTGAAATGTTCTTTCTACAGCACTAGTCTTTCTCTCCTCATCGTTCCACCAGCAGATTGTTCACCCGTTCCTACAGTACCACCTCGATTCAATTTAATCAAGGCACTGGAAAGATATTCAAATAAGAGTCACTGAGCATTCAACTGGTGTGGGAAACTTCTTTTCTATATAACCCATATAATATTCCCAGAGCTCAGAAGGAAGGGACTGGTAGGAAATAGAGATTTCACACTTCTACCCTGAGTTCTAGGTATTATTTTCTATTCCTTCTCCATTGTGTTTCTTTCAACATCCCACCTTCTCTCCAGACTCCCTCCCTGCCACCTCTACCCCCCCACCCCCTCCATCTTTACCTCCTACCCCCTCCACTCCAATTTGGTGTAGTAAAAAATTTCTAAGATAGAAATTTTCCCATGATGAGTCACTTAGTGGAAAAGCTCAATTAGAATGAAAACAATCAAGTTTTTGTTGTTTTTTTTTTTGTTCAGTTGTGTCCGATTCTTCATAGCCCTATTTGGGGTTTTCTTGGTAAAGATACTGGAGTGGTTTGCCATTTCCTTCTCTAGCTTCTTTTACAGATGAGGAATCTGAGGCAAACAGCATTAAGAGACTTGCCCAGGATCACACAGCTAGTAAGTGTCTGAGGCCAGATTTGAGCTCATGAAGATGAGTCTTCCTGATTCCAAGCCCAAGGCTCTATCCACTGCACCACCTAGCTGCCCCTTCACTTCTGTTTTATCAAGGTTTATATGAAAAAGTCTCATTATACAGCCCCTGGCTAGATCAGCGATACAACACATCTAAGGGTTAAATTGTGCCACAAGGTGATATATAGTAAAATATAGCAGGCCACCTGGCTGCCTGGTTCTAGAGATGTCTAGCACAAAGAAGAAAAAACTCAGTGGGGAAAGGATAACAGTCTTCAAGCATTTTAAAGGCTGTTATGTGAAAGAAGAATCAGACCTGTTTTGCTTGGTCCCTATAGACAGAACTAGCGATGGATAGAAGTTGCAAATAGGCAAATTTAGGTTTAATGTCACCAAAAATTTCCTAATGATTAGAACTATCCCAGAGCATAATGGGCTGCCTGGAGAAGAAATGGGTTCCCACTCACGGGAGGTCTTCAAGCTGAATGGACGTTCACTTGTTGGCTTATTGGGCATCTTGTATGTTGTTGAAGTGTGAAGTCGACAAGATGGATGCCAAGAACTCTTTAAACAATAGATTTCAGTGGTTCTGTGACCTAATCTCTGTCCTTTGTACATACCACATGTCAACCCTGTGCCAGAACCCCATCCTCCAATTCCCATGCTTTAGAAAGCCATCTCTAATTCACCCATAGCCGGGTCTTGATTATTGCAAATAATGAATTCCCTGAAGTAGTCACATGTATTTGGATTCATGCGATTTGAAGTCATAATTATATAAAATATGGTGGTTGGTTCTAGCCCAGTGGAACTGTGCAGTGGGTATCTCTATAATGCAACTACTTCAGAGCATTCGTTATTTTTACTAATTCGAGTCAGATTGTAGCTAGTAATGATGTTCCTTCCTCAGACTTCACATACCATTTTCTATCTCTCTTAGGGGATTATTATTCCTTATGTTTTATTTAAGTTATTGGTGTATATGTGTCATATTTCTCCAAATTGATTATTATTTCATAAACTCATGTCTGATTCCCCCTATAGCCAAGCATAGTGCTTTGAAGACAGTAAGCTTTAATAACAGTTCATCACATTGAGTTGACTCTTTTTCTCTTCCCTGACACAAGCCTTATCATGGCTTTCTATGATTTAAAAAAGTTTGTCTTCCTGAACAATAATAAATAGCTAGCATTTATATATTGCTTTAAGTTTTGTGACCATTATAACAACCTTGTGACGTAATAATAATAAGATAATCGCTAGCATTTATAGCACTTTAAAGCATGCTCTAGAGGCATGGGGACCATTAAAAAGAAAGTAATTGAAAACGTCAGAGACAAGTGACTCTATTCAAGGTTCAGCTAAGACAGGTTCTTCATCTTTTTTGTGTCATAGACTCCTTTGATATTCTGGTGAAATCTAGGGACCCTTTCTCAGAATAATGTTTTTAAATGCACAGAATAAAATACATAGGAATATAAAAAATTTTATCTTAAAATACCATCATCAGAACATTGAACAAACAAACACAAGACAAGTTCACAGATCCCATATTAATTATTATATATTATCCTATATTATACATATTAATTAATTAATGCATATTATATATATATATATTATTATCCCATTTTCTCCCTGAGCTGGGAGAAAAGACTCCTTGACTCCTTGCAAATGTTTCTGTAAAGAAACCGAAGAAACTTTTTGGCTAGCTGAGAGAAACTGGTCTTTCATGAACAATTTTATATAAGAATACTTAAAATAGATAAGGCCCAAACAGATAATTCAGAGCTGACTATGGGTAAATATGTAACAAGTTTGGACTTCCATGACATTCAGAAGCTACCATTAACTGATCACCACCACCACCACCACCACCCCTGGCCCCTTCCCCCTTCCTTCTAAAGGTAAAGTGTTCCATTCCTGATAAAGGGAATCAAGTTTTCATTCTTTTAAGGATTCCGATATATACTGGATTAATTGGATTGATTTAAACAGAGTTAGATCCTAGAATCCCAAGCATTACCTTCACAGTGGACCCAGGTATCATCCTTATGAGAACAGTTATTCGTCTCCATTCGTACAACTGGACAGTTACTCAGGGATGCTTCTGACCCTTGGCATTCCACTTGGCCTGGCCAGATGTCCCCTGTGCCCTGTTGATCCTTGCTACAAGAACCCGTCGTCAGAAAGGGTCTTCCACAGCCTAGCTCCCGACACAGCACCTTGGCGTCCTGGAAGGTCCAGCCTGCATTGCACACAGTATCCCACTTCCCAGCATATTTCACCTCCACTCGGCCAGTGCAGGGACTAGGACCACCAACCAGATGAAAATCATCGAAATTTAGAATTTCTTAAAAAATAAGACAGTGAAAAGAACTTAAGATGTTAGGTTTACAATCTTGGGTCTGCTTTTTGGCAACAATTTTTATATTTGCTTTGACTTTTCACAACATTTTTACATCTATTATTTCACTGGCTTCCCTCAACAATCCTATAATGTAGGTGTAGGTAATACTATCCTCATTTTGCAGATTAGAAAAATAAGGCCAAGGGTTGTCAGGACCTGGACACTGGGGACCCTCTAAGGATTTAAAAGCAGTAGGTTTAAATAATAAAAAATAAAAGTGGTAGAGTCACCTAGTTACATCATTGAATGAAGAACTGGAAGTAATCATAGAGTTCATTTAGTCCAGTCCCTTCATTTTACACAAGGGAAAATTAAGGACTAGAGACTTTAAGTAAATGGTCAATGATCACAAAGATCATAGGATTATAGTCTTAAAACTAGATGGGACCTTAGAGATCTGGTCTATCACTTATGAGGATTCCTCACTAGAGAATTTAAGTGACTGGCCCAAGGTCACACAGAGTAAATAGTAGACATAGAATTTAAACTCAAGATCTCTAGTTCCAAAAAAGTATCCTTCCTACCATGGCACCAAGTCTTTTTTTTCCATTCCACCAGAGTAACCTCTCAACTTTCCACAAGATGCTTACTTTATAGAGGCTTCATCTATGTGGGATTCACCTCTGTCTGGCCAGGTGGTACCAGCCTGCATTTCCTTCTCCTTATTTCCAGGCTCTGTTTACTTTGTACTCAGCCCACATGCCTATTTCTTCAACTCCTGACTTCTTTCCCCCTCTTCAGCTGAACACCTTATGACTTGGTTTTGAGGGTCTGCAATTCTCATGCTCTGCAGGAATTTCCTTGGCTTGATGCTGCTTTATGTCAGAAGGAGGGCTCATGGACAGCCCTAAGGCAAGCGACAGCCCTATTTTGCCACCCCCTGAAACTCAGAGACAATCTAGTCCATTCCTCTCACTTGGACAATGAGACCCAGAGAGAGGAAATGACTTGTCCAAAATCTGATAGCTAGTAAGTGGCAGCCTTGGAATTGGTGGGACTTAAAAATGCCTACTATGGAAATATGTTTTACATGATTGCATATGAATAGCCTAGATCAGATTGCTTACTGTCTCAGGGAGGGAGAGAGAGAATTTGGAACTCAAAATAAAAAAAAAATTAAAAACCTTAATGCTAAAAATTGTTTTTTACATGTAATTAGGGGAAAATAAAATATTATTTTTAAAAAAAGGAATTGGAGGGACTTGAATACAGGTCTTGTGGCCAGGACTCTACACTTGACTTGTTTAAAACAATGTAGTATCTTGGAGAAGCTTTCTTGGAGAAGAAAGAATAGACATAAACATAGAAAGTTTTGATACTCATGAAACATACATTTACCCATGGGGAAATATACACAGTATATATTATGAATATGTGTTAAGTAGATGTGAATAATTTTTTGACGCGCGTGTCCTGTTCTTCCTAACTAGACTGTGAGCACCTTGAGGACAGAAATGTCTTGCCCTTCCTTTTACTATCATTCACTGATTGATTGACACATGTGAAGTATCAAGTAGATAGGCACTCAAATGTGTGTGTGTGTGTGTGTGTGTGTGTGTGTGTGTGTACTGAGTAATCTTAGGGTGGATTGGGTGGTTTAATTGATGAAAGCTCCCTCCAGGATGTGAGTATTGAATAGGATTATTATGGGCGTGGGGGCAGGTAGGTGATGCAATGGGCCTGGAATGGGAAGAGTTGGGAGAATGAACTGGGTTAAAGTTCTAACTGCTCCGTGGAGCATTTTATAGAACTCTAGAATAAAGATCTGGAAGGGAGCTCAGGTATTATCACAACCCAATCATTTTTCCACCAGAGAAAAAGCTTCAAAGACTCCAAAAGATTTGCCCAATGTCACACAGTAGATCTTGCCCAAAGTAGAAAATGGATAATCAAAATATAGGTAAACACGGAAGGGGATGAAACCTAGACAGTCAGCATGTTTTGGACAGAGTATAGGACTTGAAGTCAGAAGACTTGTTTTCACGTTGCAACTCTGATATTCATCAGCTGTGTGCCCCTGAGCAAGTCTCTTACTCTCTGATCCCTCCTTTCCTCAACTGTAAACTGAAGATAATAATTACTTGCACTAACTTATAAGATTGATCTGAGGAAAGCACTTTGTAAACCTTAAAAGCACTGTTACAATTATTATAATAACCATTATTATTATGATTATATCCTTACTAAGTCCAGGGTCATCCCAAGCCCTCAGCTGATCATTAATAACTCACCTTCACAGATTGCCCCTGCATCTTCATCATGATCACTGCATTCTATGGACATATCTTCTTCACATTCTACCAGTGTCTCTTCTGTCCCTTGGCATTTCAGGTTCCAAATAGGCTGGTCTTTCTGGGGTTTTGGTGAATAGATTTTGCCAGCTGGTAATGGCACATCTGGTCCTGCCACAGCTGGTCCACATTCCAGCTCCCGGCATACTATAGCCATTATTTTGTTCGTCCAGTAGTCATCACATAAAGTGCCCCATTGCCCATTCTTCCACAACTCCACCCGACCTTCACAACGGTTAGGGCCTCCCACTAGGCGCACGCCATGAGAGAGCTCTGCAAATGACCAGATCATTTCAGGGGAGGGGGGAATGAAAGGCCTCGAAAATGATCACACAAGGCAGATCTGGGGAGGTACTCAGCCAGAACCATAGTTAAGAATTTTTACACCTGGGTCAAGCTGACAAACAATGGCACAATTGGCATAAGAGCCCCTCTTAATTTCAGGGAGAAATAGAAAACCACTCTGCAGGAGGAGGGGAGAAAAAACCTCAGGGCACATCAAGACCATTGCTTGGAAGACTTCCCACCCCTGAGGAAACATATCCTTCGATAACTTCTTTTTTTAAACTAATCATTCTTGACAGCTAGGTGCTAAGGTCAGTTAAGTTTTCACACTCGACATCCAAGTCGACTGGTTACTTCTGGGGTGGAGTTTTAAGCCTCGTAGCAAATAGGTACATGCCAAACTCATCTCCCCACAATTGTCACATTAGTGATAAAAGGAACCTTATGGATCACTTAGAGTCACTCCTTCAAAGTTAACAGAGCAGGAAACTGAAATCTAGAGCAAGAAGTCACAGAGGAAGGCTCATCTAACTCTTACCGAAGTTGAGGCTGACCTGAGGTGTAGTCAATGGAGCACCAAAAACAGGTAGATTTACAAACTTTTAGAGCTAGGGAGGACTTTGGAAACCATCTTGGCCCATGCCTTCATTGTAGAGGAGAGGGAACAGAGGAATGGAATTAGTGTTAGAGCTAGGGTGCCCTGATTCCTACTTATTGAAATTTGATCTCACTTGTCTTTCCCCTTCTCTGGCTCTCATTTCCTGAGCTCCAGTTCTTCCAGGGTAAGAGGCACCAGCTCTCATGACTCAGAAAAAGCAGCTGAGCAGGAAAGGGCTCCCCTTGATCTCGAGGTTCCTGAGATAGGAGGCAGAAGCACACCCAGGAAGGCACAGTTCTCCAGCAGGGATGAAGGACCGGTGCCCTCTTCTGCCTTGCCCTTTGTGATCATCCTTCTTCCAGGACAGACATCGCTGAGGGTCTCAGCCCAGAACTCTTCGACCTGGGGGAACATCTCCCTTTCCCTGAAGCAGCTCAGTCCCTGTCTCCCACACTCCTAAACTACCTCCTCACTCCACAAGAAGATCCACCTTATTTTCAACTCAGGTTTCTTGTTCAATCCCTGCAGGAAAGTCTGAGAATATGGGGAAGGAAAAGCTTAGAGGAAAAGAAAAGTTTGTAAACTCAGGGAGACAGAGAGAAATAACCTTCTATTAAGGACTGAAATGCTGTCTCTCTTTACCCATCTTTCTCCACCTGATGTTCCAGCCAATCATAAGTGAGGGTGGGGAGTTTCCTAGTCTGTCTCCAGCACTGTGCTGTAAGGCAGCACCTGAATGGCCACCCCCCATCATGATGGAGTAGGGCAGCCTTGCTCCCCCAGTCAGAGCTTGGATCCTGCTTTTTTCTCTCCCTTCATATCCAACAAACCCCACAAGACTGTGTGGAGCTGCTCCCCCAGAGGCAGGGTGCTCCTGCTCCCATTTTCACTGTTTTGTAGCTCCCTCACTGCCCCAGGATACATTTGCATCCCAGCCCAAACACCAGGCTCAGATGGGGGTCTTTTTCCTTAAAGGATCATAACTTCAGAGTTGAAATGGACCTTAGAATCTATTCTTTTCATTTCACGGATGAGGAACTTGAAGCCCAGAGAACTGAATGATTTGCTCATTGACAAATGTCAAAGCCAGGATCTAACCCCAGAGGTTCCAGAGCCATATCCAGGGCTCTCTCCTTGTACCACATAACTTCTTTCAGGCACCAAAAAAAAAGTCCTTTTGCCACAAGGCTAATTTTCCATTCTTGAGTGGCATTCTTCACCCTAAGAAAAAAAACCCTGGTGGCCCCTGACTATTTAAATTGACTAAACTTCATAGAGTCAGGAAGTCCTGCCTCAGATATATACTGACAGTATGACCCTGGGTGGGTCACTTGATTAAGTATCTCAGTATCCCAGGCAATTCTCTGAGACTAGAAGTTGCCGAAAAATGCTGACTTACACTGATAGAGAGTTTCCTCACCAGGAGTTCCCCATATCATTGAAATAGCAGGGACTTCTAAGCTTCTGTTGCTGTTCAGTTATTTCAGTCATCTCCAACTCTTTGTGACCCTCTGTCTTATTTCTAACCCCACCCCACTCTTTCAACATCCCTTACTGCCTAATGCCCTCTAAAGCTCTACTGGTTTCAATTTTTGGGGGGGGAGGGAAGCTCATATTTGATTAACACTGAAGCTAGATTTGGTTCTGATGAACCCGTAGGTTTCAGGCTTCTTGGCTACGAGAAGAAAGGGCCAGAGCCTCAGAATGCCAGTCTTTAGGGAAATTCACCGAGGACAGATGGAGGCCATGGGCCTTTGTAACATTTCAGCTTCTCCCTAGATGGAATAGAAAATGGTGGGATGGATACTTTGAACCTAGGATTGTTATCAGGTTCCCACAGAGGTAACCTGGAAATGGAAGGAGTTTTGGACCTGGAGTCAGAAGAATTAGTTTTAAATTATGACTGGATTTGAATCCTTTACTAGCTTTTTGACCTTGGGCAAGTCACTTAAATGCTTTGACTCTTAGTGTGTTCATTGCAAAATGGAGATAAAAATTCTCATTATCATACCACCTACCTCACAGGGATGTCTCTAAGAAAGATCTTTGTAAACTGTAAAGTATTTTTAAAAATAATCTGTTGTTATTCATTATGATTAAGAGTACAAATGTTCAGGAGTTATGAAGAATTTGAGAAACAGATTGAGGATCAGGAGTAGGCTTGACATCAAACTGATCGTTAAATCTCTCTCCTTGAATAAGGAGGCAATAATAATAATTATATTAATAGCTTACACAATAATAATAAAAACTACACGTGTGTGACACTTTACAGTTTAAAAAGAAAATTTCACCCTTTACCTCATCCAAACAACAATTCTTCAAAGTCCAGGAAAATGACCATTCTGACACCCTAGCCATCTAGCTCCTTGACCTTGTCAACCTTTACCTTCACTCTACTTCTGTAACCCTAAAGCACAAACACAACCAGAAAGTGAATGTCATTGGGACAAGACCTTAAACACTTTCTGACTACTATCTACACATACCGTGCTGTTCTTCCTGCTGGACCTGCTTTTATCCCTTCAGTTCCACAATGCTCCATATTCTCTCAGTCCATCCACTTCCTTCTGTATTTGCTTGCCTCTGTAGCCAGCTTGGAGTCCAAGATTCTCTGGATAACACCTCAGATTCCCTTGTCTCCTTTTGAGAAGGAGAAGAGGTGGAGTGACCACTAGGACTAAATCTCAGGTCTCTCCTGCCTCCTAGACTCCTAGCTTCTTTCTACTACCTCAGTAAGGCCCTCAGTGCTCCTTGGGAATCGTTTTTGTTATTTTTAGGAGATTCCCCATCATATTACTCACATGGGCTGACTCAAGCTTTTTATGTCATTCTCCTTAAGCCCCCCAATCTACTCCTAATTGCTGTGGCCTGGGGTAGACCTAGGATTCTAATGAGGAAGGGCTGAGTAACCCAGGGACTAGGGACACAAAAGTATGCTGGCCGGCAAGAAAGGGTGCAATCTGGGCTGAGAGTCAGAGCCTCAAGGCCTAAGCAGACTTGAGAAATCACCTAGTTTCATTGTCTCATTTTACTGAAACAGAAACAGAGCGAAGAGAAGGAAGTAATTTGCCGAATATCACCAAGTGAGTTAGTAAAAGAATCCCATCTGAGGGCTAAAATGCATCAATAATGAGTAATGAGAGCCTGAGAATCCATAACCTAACCTGCACCTACAAACTCTCTAGAAATCCTGAACTCAAGCAGCCAAGTCATCCGTTTGTGGTGAAAGAACCCCGGGAAGAAGCAAAAGGGGAAGAGCTGTGCTTTGTGGAAGGAGTATTATGTGAAACCGCTCTCTCCTTTCCCTAGCCTTGGGGGTGAAAATAGAAAGTTATTGGGCAGAGATTCTCTTCTCTGGTGGTTGAGGTATGTTACCTCAAATGTCTCTCCAGAGCTCAAGAAGCTTCAAAACCTCCTCTCCTTTAGCTGGGGGATCAGTTTTTCAGGGGTTCCAAAGCTAAATAAAAGCTCTTACCTGACAAGCCAAGTCCAGTGCCTATGGGGGGGGGGGGAAGGAAAGGAGGGGAAAAGATGAGTCAACAAGAAGCATTCATGAACCCTACTATGCAGCCCACCCTCACCTATGTACACTGAGGAGATGCAAAGAATCTCAAAAGACGAGACCTACCCTTCAAACACTTATAGGCTAATTAGGGAGGCAAGATGTGTACATCAAAATATATAATGTCTGATATAAATGAGCAACACTTGACAAGCCATTCTACTTCTCCTCAGAGGAGGGGAAGATCCCTGGGCCCTGGAGTGCTTAGGGAAAGCTTCATGGAAGAGGTGGGTCTATTCTGTGTCTTGAAGGATTCAGATAGACCAAGAGGAATGAGGTGGGAAAGGAATTATAGGAAGCAAAAACAGCCTGAACAAAACTACGAAAAAGGAAATTAGATAAGAAGACATAAAGAAGGAACATGTTTTTTATATCTTTGCTCTGTTTCTCTTCACCTGTACCTCATATATGTATGTATATATGCATATATATGTGTGTGTGTATATATATGTGTGTGTGTGTCTGTGTGCATATATATATACACACACACACATATATATATATACATATATATATA